>NC_057391.1:39933090-40240286 GCF_019320065.1 Cervus canadensis
TCTGAGCCTAGATACCTAGGCTCTATATTCTAAAACTCACACTACTTCCCTCATTTTCAGAAAACTGACACATTTTTCTAATGTATCTGCATTTTGAAGGAGCTAGGCTACGAGCTAAAGAAAAATTTTCTTATAGTTATACCCATGAATGAGTTACACTCATGAGCAGGTAACCCCATTACTGAAAAAAATGTTCATTGTATTGTTGTCTGATTCAACAAACATTTACTGCTCACTGACAATGAGTCAGGAACTGTTAGGTGCTGGGGATGCAAACATAAATGTTGTTCTTATCCTTAAGAGAATAGAAATACCTACCTATTACTTAGTAATAGCTTTGATCAAGGATGCACAGAGGCTGTGGGATCCTGGAGGCTTTGGAACTGGGTGTTAAGGAATGGAATTGGACACTGGTACCCACTGCGGGTTGTCAGAAAGCATAAACTGAGAAATATGTATTGGACAGCTTGATACAGAGTCGGGGCTTTGTATGGAGCATTTAAATGTCAAATGGCTGGGATGCCCTGGCAGGTGCTCAGGGGCTAACAGATACCTGGACTCTCTGTGTCCTCTAGTCATGACAAGACGATCACACTGAGGTTAGTAATCCAGGAAGATTTAGATTTGAGAAACATGACAAGGAGGAAGCTATATACCCAAAGTTAAATGCCATATTTAGAGCGTGCTAAATCTTACACTTACCAAAACTACTGAGAAAAGAGCTTGTGGTTGAAGATCATAATGATTTAATGAACCATTTCACTCGCAGTTGGTGAATGGGTTTGTATTTTAAGCCTCACTGTCAGAACAAGACCCAGTTTCCCCAACAGTCAGTCTCTCCCATCAGGAAACTTCCATAAGCCTCTTATCCTTATCCATCAGAGGTAGCCAGAATGAAAACCACAGTCACAGAAAACTAACCAAACTGATCACATGGACCACAGCCTTGTCTAACTCAATGAAATTATGAGCCATGCCATGTAGGGCCACCCAAGACAGACGGGTCATGGTGGACAGTTCTCACAAAACGTGGTCCACTGGAGAAGGCAATGGCAAACCACTTCAGTATTCTTGCCTTGAGAATCCCATGAACAGTATGAAAAGGCAAAATGATAGGACACTGAAAGATGAACACTCCAGGTCGTAGGTGCCCAATATGCTATGGGAGATCAGTGGAGATATAACTCGAGAAAGAATGAAGAGACAGAGCCAAAGCAAAAATAACACCTAGTTGTAGATGTGACTGGTGATGGAAGTAAAGTGCGATGCTGTAAAACAGAACAATATTGCATAGGAACCTGGAATGTTAGGTCCATGAATCAAGGCAAATTGGAAGTGGTCAAACAGGAGATGGCAAGAGTGAATGTCGACATTTTAGGAATCAGTGAACTAAAATGGACTGGAATGTGTGAATTTAACTCAGATGACCATTATATCTACTACTGTGAGCAAGATTCCCTTAGAAGAAATGGAGTAGCCGTAATCGTAAACAGAAGAGTCTGAAATGCAGTACTTGGATGCAATCTCAAAAACAACAGAATGATCTCTGTTCATTTCCAAGGCTAACCATTCAATATCACAGCAATCCAAGTCTATGCCCTGACCAGTAATGCTGAAGAAGCTGAACAGTTCTATAAAGACCTACAAGACCTTCTAGAACTAACACCCAAAAAAGATATCCTTTTTATTACAGGGAACTGGAATGCAAAAGTAGGAAGTCAAGAGATACCTGGAGTAACAGGCAAATTTGGCCTTGGAGTACAAAATGAAGCAGGTCAAAGGCTAACAGACTTTTGTCAAGAGAACACACTGGTCATAGCAAATGCCCTCTTCCAACAACACAAGAGAAGATTCTACACATGGGCATCACCAGATAGTCAATACCAAAATTAGGTTGATTATATTCTTTGCATCCAAAGATGGAGAAGCTCTATACAGTCAGCAAAAACAAGACTAGGAGCTGACTGTGGCTCAGATCATGAACTCCTTATTGCCAAATTCAGACTTAAATTGAAGAAAGTAGGGAAAACTACTAGACCATTCAGGTATGACCTAAATCAAATCCCTTACATTTATACCATGGAAGTGACAAGGGATTAGATCTGATAGACAGAGTGCCTGAAGAACTATGGATGAAGGTTCATAACACTGTACAGGAGGCAGGGATCAAGACCATCCCCAAGAAAAAGAAATGCAAAAAGGCTAAATGGTTGTCTGACGAGGCGTTACAAACAGCTGAGAAAAGAAGTGAAAGGCAAAGGAGAAAAGGTAAGATATACCCATTTGAATGCACAGTTCCAAAAAATAGCAAGGAGAGATAAAAAAGCCTTCCTCAGTGATCGATGCAAAGAAAGAGGAAAATAATAGAATGGGAAAGACTAGAGATCTCTCCAAGAAAATTAGAGATACCAAGGAACATTTTTTTTCCCAAGGGAACATTTCATGCAAAGATGAGCACAATAAAGGACAGAAATGGTACGGACCTAACAGAAGCAGAGATACAAGAAGAGGTGGCAAGAATACACAGAACTATACAAAAAAGATCTTCATGACCCAGATAATCATGATGGTGGGATCACTGGTCTGTAAAGCCAGACATCCTAGAATGTGAAGTCAAGTAGGCCTTAGGAAGCATCACTACGAACAAAGCTAGTGGAGGTGATGGCATAATTCCAGTTGAGCTATTCCAGATCCT
This sequence comes from Cervus canadensis, assembly GCF_019320065.1. Taxonomy (NCBI): domain Eukaryota; kingdom Metazoa; phylum Chordata; class Mammalia; order Artiodactyla; family Cervidae; genus Cervus; species Cervus canadensis. The sequence goes on from NC_057391.1 coordinate 39,935,786, forward strand.
GAAAGATGATGCTGTGAAAGTGCTGCACTCAATATGCCAGCAAATTTGGAAAACTCAGCAGTGGCCACAGGACTGGAAAAGGTGTTTTCATTCCAATCCCAAAGAAAGGCAATGCCAAAGAATGCTCAAACTACCATACAATTGCACTCATCTCACACTCTAGTAAAGTAATGCTCAAAATTCTCCAAGCCAGACTTCAACAGTACATGAACCATGAACTTCCATATGTTCAAGCTGGATTTAGAAAAGGCAGAGGAACCGGAGATCAAATTGCAAACATCTGTTGGATCATCGAAAAAGCAAGAGAGTTCCAGAAACACATCTACTTTTGCTTTATTGACTATGCCAAAGCCTCTGATTGTGTGGATCACAACAAACTGTGGAAAATTCTGAAAGAGATTCTTAAAGAGACCAGACCACCTGACCTGCCTCCTGAGAAATCTGTATACAGGTCAAAAAGCAACAGTTAGAACTGGACATGGAACAAGACTGGCTCCAAATTGGGACAGGAGTGTCAAGGCTGTATATTGTCACCCTGCTTATTTAACTTATATGCAGAGTACATCATGTGAAATGCTGGGCTGGATGAACCACAAAGTGGAGTCAAGATTGCCAGGAGAAATATCAATAACCTCAGATATGCAGATGACACCACCCTTATGGCAGAAAGTGAAGAAGAACTAAAGAGCCTCTTGATGAAAGTGAAAGAAGAGAGTTGAAAAAGTTGGCTTAAAACTCAACATTCAGAAAACTAAGATCATGGTGTCTGGTCCCATCACTTCATGGCAAATAGACGGGGAAACAGTGAAAGACTTTATTTTTGGGGGCTCCAAAATCACTGCAGATGGTGATTGCAGTCATGAAATTAAGACGCTTGCTCCTTGGAAGAAAAGTTATGACCAACCTAGACAGCATATTAAGAAGCAGAGACATTACTTTGCCAGCAAAGGTCCGTGTAGTGAAAGCTATGGTTTTTCCAGTAGTCAGGTATGGATGTGAGAGTTGGACTATAAAGAAAGCTAAGCACCGAAGAATTGATGCTTTTGAACTGTGATGTTGGAGAAGACTCTTGAGCGTCCCTTGGACTGCAAGGAGAGCCAACCAGTCCATCCTAGAGGAAATCAGTCCTGAATATTCCTTGGAAGGACTGATGTTGAAGCTGAAACTCCAATACTTTAGTCACCTAATGCAAAGAACTGACTCATTGGAAAAAGACTCTGATGCTAGGAAAGATTGAAAGAGGAAGGAGAAGGGGAGGGACAACAGAGGATGAGATGGTTGGATCCATCACTGACTCAATGGATGAGTTTGAATAAACTCCAGGAGTTGGTAATGGACAGGGAAGCCTGGCGTGCTACAGTCCATGATATCATGAAGAGTCAGACACGACTGAGCAACTGAACTGAACTGAAGTGATGATTTATAACTGTACAGGCCATCCGGTTCTTTTATCAGCCCAGCATCCATTTTTCCTTCTTGTCAAAAGCCCAATATCTATCCCTTCTTTTGCTTTGGGTTTCTGGCTCTGTGGGACCATTATTCAAGGCATCACATCCCCTATGACCAAGGATAACCAAACCTAGGTCAAACATTCTCTTCCCTAGGAACCTGACTCTTGCATGAAAGAACAGTGCAGAAGGCTTCTGAAGTGGATTCTTTCTGAGGGCCCAAAGGAACTGTTAGTGGGTACTGCCCCTAGGTCTTCTCTGAGTCCAGTTTTCAGCTTTTTATTCAATCCATAACAACCAACAAACAGCCAAAGAACATTGATACAGGAGCTTAACTCTCAATCATGTTTATTTTGGATACAACTTCCTCTGCCTGGAAGCCCTTTACTCTCATTCTTTATTTTTCCAAACACTATGTTTCCTTTAGAAATATATACTTTTCAAATGGTTTTCTTGGGTATTTGAGCTACACTTGATAGGTCCCCATTTAAGCAGGCATAAAGTGACTCTCTGGATTTAAACAAGATTCATCCTAACTTTTCAACTAACGTTCTGTGTGAGTGAGGCATTGAGAGAGAATTTGCTGCAAGAAATTAGTTAAGTTCCATAATTCACCTCAGCACTGGCCAAACTTTCCCTGGGCTGCTTCCAGCTAATGACTGGGTTCTTCTGTATGGGTTTCCTTTTCACCATGGGATTCCTCTAAGTGGATAATCTTTGCTCTGGAGCTCCCCATCGACAGGCCACGATGTTCTTAGAGCTGCACTGCAGTTCCAGGCTTTATCCAGTCCTCCTTCCTCCCCTTCTCATTTCACACGTGTCAATTCTGCACCAAGTCTTCCTGCCTACCCTGCTCACCCTCTGTTCTCTCCTCACATATGTTATTTCCCAAAATTAATCTCCTGCACTTCTAACTCCATCTTGATGTTTGCTTCTAGAGAACCCAATTTGTAACAATGATTGACTTCTGGTTTTCTCATTTATAAAACAGGAACCTTGATGAGGGTGAAAAAGGAGAGTGAAAAAGCTGGCTTAAAACTCAACATTCAAAAAACTAAGATCATGGCATCCAGTCCCATCACTTCATGGCAGATATGTGGGGAAAAAGTGGAAACAGTGGCAGACTTTATCTTCTTGGGACTCCAAATTCACTGCGGATGGACACTGCAGCCTTGAAATTAAGACACTTACTCCACGGAAGGAAATCTATGGCAAACCTTGACAGTGTATTAAAAAGCACAGCTATCACTTTGCCAACAAAGGTCCATCTAGTCAAAGCTATGGTGTTTCCAGTAGTCATGTATGGATGCGAGAGTTGGACCATAAAGAAGGCTGAGCACTGAAGTGATGCTTTCGAACTGTGGTGCTAGAGAAGACTCAAAAGTCCTTTGGACTGCAAGGAGATCAAACCAATCTTAAGGAAATAAACCCTCAATATTCATTGGAAGGACTGATGCTGAAGCTCCAAAACTTTGGTCCCCTAATGAGAAGAGCCGACTCACTGGAAAAAGACCTTGATGCAAAAGGAGGGGGTGGCAGAGGATGGAATGATTACATCTAGATAGTTAGCATCACCTACTCAATGAACATGAATTTGAGCAAACTTCAGGAGATAGGGGAGGACAGATGAGCCTGGTGTGCTACAGTCCGTGGGGTCACAGAGTTGGACATGACTTAGCAACTGAACAACAACTACATCGTAGGATTAATGTGAAAATTAGATATTTCTCCCAAGGAAAGGTCTTGACACAGATTCTAATAAATGCTTTTATTGAAGTTTAAGTACGTACAGAAAAAAATGCATCAATCGTTGAGCGTACACGGTGCTTAGAAGTGAAAAAGGGAACATTCCCAGCACCTTAAAAGCATCCCCTCACGTCCCATATCAATCATTATTCCCTCACTCCTCCTCAAAGGTAACCGTCATCCTGATTTTTAATACTATAGTTTGCCTGTTTTTGAACTTCATTTAAATGAAATTATACAGTATACTCCTAATGTCTGAATTCTTACAAAGAACTTAAATTCTGGAGTATTGAAATCCATGTTGCTGTCAGTAGGAGTTCAGTCTGTTCGATGGTTCTGTAGTATTGACATTTTGAGCTGTGAATATACCACAACTTATCTTTTCTGCTATCGATGGACATTTGTGTTATTCCTAAGTTTTGGTGACTATGAATAATGCTGCTGTGAGCAGTCTTATGTGTCTTTTGGTGAATCTGTCTTTTAGGTGCAAACCTAGGATTGGAAATGCTGAATTATAAGGTGTGTCTGTTCATCTTTAGTTTTTCAACTTGGTAACACCAATCTATACTCCAACAAACAGTGTATAAGAGTTCTAGTTGCTCCATACCCTCATGACACTTCATTTTGTGCTATTTCATTTTAGTCATTCTGGGGCTGTATAATGGTACTGCATTGTGACTTTATTTTGTAGCAGCATTACTGTTTTAATTTCGCTGGTAACGAATAAAGTTAATAACTTTTGAAGGGTTTATTGATCCTTTGGATATTCTCTTTCTCTCTGTGTGGTTTTATTGTGGTACATTTTATATACCATAAAATTCAGTCATTTTAGGTCTGTAAATAAATAGTTTTTAGTTAAGTTTACAGTCATGCAACTATCATCACAATCTAATTTAAAAGTATTTTTATCATCTCAAAAAGAATCCTCATGCCCATTCACAGTCATTCTTCACCCTTAACCCCTGCCTCATGCAAACAATAAGTCTCCTTTCTGTCTCTATGGATAACCTTTTCTGGATAGTTCATGTAAATAGGATCGCTAAAACATGTGATCTTTTGTGACTGATTTTTTCCATTCTTAACATGTTTTTAAGGTTCATCCATGTTGTATCATGTATCAGTACTTTGTTCATTTTCATTGCTGAATAGTATTCTATTGCACACATATGACTAATTTACCATTGGTGGATATTTGGGTTGCTTCTATGGAGATTTACATACAAGTCTTTTGTATGGACATGTTCTCTCTAGGGCAGATACCTAGGAGTGGAATTGTTGGGTCGTATGGTGAATCTGTTTAACACTTTAAAGAAACTGCCAAACTGTTTACTAAAGTATGCATCATTCACACCAGCAATGTGTAACAACCCAGTTTCCTCACAATTTCATTGTATTTGGTTTTATCTTTTTTTTCCATTTCAGTGAATGTGTAAAGTATTGCATTTTTAATTTGCATTTCCCTGATAATCAAGGAAGTGAATACATATTTATTGACTACGTGGATGTTACCTTTTGTGGAGGACTTGTTCAAAATCCTTTGCCCATTTTTTCATTGGGTTTTCTGCCCTACTTCTTTATATCTTCTGGGTAGGTCTTTTGTGCATAAATGTAAGGCAAACAACTTTTCCATTTCATGGCTTGTCTTTTCATCTTGTAAAGGTGTCCCTAGCACATCTTAATTTTAATTAAGTCAATCTTATCAACTTTTTCTTTTATAGCCAAAGTCTTAATGATCTGTTTAGAAAACCTTTGTTTACCCCAAGTTCATGAAGATATTGTTTTATTTTGAAAGGATTAGTTTTATATATTTTAGATGATTTAAAATCTACTTGGTATTTATTTTTGTTGAGTGAACCTGCAGTCAAGATTCAATTTGATTTTCCATTATTGTTTTCAATAAATTTTCAATAGAATTTATTGAAAAGGCTATCCTTTCTTTTACTCCACTGCAGTGTATCTATTATACATAAGGTAACTAAGTGTGGGTCTGTTTCTAGACTCTCAGTTGTATTTCAGTTTTTATTTTCATGCCAATGTCACTCTTCTTAATTGCTACAGCAACTTTATCATAACTCTTGAAATCTGGTAAAGATTCCCAAACTTCTCTTTCAAGATTGCCTTGGGTATTCCTGGCCCTTTGCCTTTTATATAATTTATAATCAACTTGTTAATTTTCATAGAGTATCTGCTTGTATGACACAGAATATTTCAATCAACTAACATTTTTATAATATCAAATCTAATTCAGCAACATGGCATAATCTGCCATTTATTTAGGTCCTATTTATTTATCTTTTCAACGATAGTTTTATTTTTTTAAAGGACAGAAATTCATTGTCTCACAGTTCTGGAGGCTAAAGATCTGAAAACAAGGTGTTAGCAGGGTTGCTTTCTCTTGAGGCCGTTCTTCTTGGCTTGCAGATGGCCGCCTTCTTGCTGTGTCCTCATGTGACCTCTCCTCATGTATGCCCCTGGTATCCGCAGTGACAGTGTTAAGTATAGAGATCTTCCATCTCATTTGCTTAGACATTTGATGGTTTTCTATATTGTAAATGGTATCCTTTTAAAACTTCATTTTCTGTTTATTACAGGTATATGCATATATAATTGTTTTTATATTGACAGTTCTAACAGTTTATTTGCAAATAATGGCATTTTTATTCCTTTCCAAATCTTTTATTTTTTTCTTAGTTTTCTTTTATTGAACTGACCAGGTAGGACCTCCAGTACAATGGATAACAAGTGGTGAGAGTGAGAATATTTGATTCATTCCTGATGTCAATACAGTAGATTTTTAACAAATGTTTCTCAGTCTTCTCCTAAGTAAGGTCCATTAAGAACAGTCTGAGATTCTCAGTAAAACCTAAAATGATGCTTGCTACTATGTTTGGTATGAAAGAGTGTCCTGAATCTCTGACACAAGGTACTGATTATTTTTCTAATGAAAAAACATGTAAGGAACTTGATCAGAGCAGAATTTAAAGATCTCCATGACAAGCCTACCAATGTGTGACATACTGAGAGGAATAACTAAAGAATGAAAATGCCTCTTTATGCCTAACTTTCTGGTGAAAAACAGAGGAGTCAGCTTTTTCTTTTTCCTTCCCATAAGCAGGAAACTTTAATGCCAAGGATCTCACTTAACCCTCCTAACAAACATATGAAGTGACCATGATTTCCAATCAACAGATGAGATGGAAGCCTGGAAAGGTTGAATAATTTGCCTAAGGTAAGTAGTTAGTGCTACATGGGTTTGGCCAGTATATGACAACTGGGTATTATGTTGAGATGTATAACCTACATGTGCTGTAGAAATTCTGGAAAACAGAAAATAAACAGAAGTGCCATGTAAAAGTTAGGGCTTGTGTGGAGTAAACCAAGTGCCCTGAGTGAAATAAAGAATTTAAATTTTTGGTGAAAAATCATAATTTCAGATGGGAGAGCCATTATGAGTCAAGCAGTGAAGGTGGAATGATCATGACCTCTATGTGCCAGTGTTCCAAGGTGCTTAATGGAGTAGTGGGTGAGAAGGCTGGACAGGAGGTTGAGCCAAAAGAAAAAAGAAAAAAAAAAAGATAATGATTTCTGTCACAAGACCTTCTAGATTTACTTAACCAGTTTCCCACCCTCTCCCCCAATTACTGGCCTTCTACTACACCATGCATACTTTAGCCATAGTCCATATTTATGGAATACCTACTATGTGTAAGGGCTTCCCTGGTGGCTCAGATGCCTGCCATATGGGAGACCCGGCTTCAATCCCTGGGATTGGGAAGATCCCCTGGAGAAGGGAATGGCAACCCACTCAAGTATTCTTGCCTGGAGAATCCCCATGGACAGAGGAGCCTGGTGAGCTCAAGTTTATGGGGTTGCAAAGACTCGAATGGACACGACTGAGTGACTAATACACACACACTATGTGTAAGGTATAGTATAGGAAGCTGCATTTGTATGCTTGCTCATATTGTTTCTGTCATGCAACAGAAACATGCTTTCACTTAATTTCTTTTACATTAAAAAAAACTGTAGGCACACACATAAATAACTGAATAGTCCTATAAGTTTGTCACCAAAAAGAAGCATGCCCTACTCCATCTCTCTTCAAAAACCTTTTTCCTTCTTTTTTAGCAGAGTATTTTATTTCCATGTCACTAAATAAGCTGTTTCTTAATTTTTAACTTTCTGTTAAAATGGAACAGTGGATCCACTGTTCCACTTTACCTCCACACCACCTCAATATAATTATGTTATAATTATATGTTATCCTCTCTCAATATAATTATGTTATAAACTTGATTAGATTATTACTTACCGTTAACATTCTTAGGGCATTCAGCCACTGGTCACAGTGGTTTACCTTTTCTTTCCGATACAACATTTTGCTTTCCTGGAGTTAATAGCTGGGAGTTTTTGGTTTCATTTCAACCTTAGGTAAGTTTTTGCATAGAAATAATATCATCACAGATTGAATTAAAAGCAGAGACATTACTTTGCCAACAAAGATCCAGAGTCAAAGCTATGGTTTTTCTAGTAGTCATGTATGAGTGTGAGAGTTGGACCATAAAGAAAGCTGAGCGCTGAAGAATTGATGCTTTTGAACTGTGGTTTTGGAGAAGGCTCTTAAGAGTCCCTTGGACTGCAAGGAGATCAAACTAGTCAATCCTAAAGGAAATCAGTCCTGAATATTCATTGGAAGGACTGATGCTGAAGCTGAAGCTCCAATATTTTGGCCACCTGATGTGAAGAAATGACTCATTGGAAAAGACCCTGATACTGGGAAAGATTGAAGGTGGGAGGAGAAGGGGACGACAGAGGATGAGATGGTTGACTGGTATTACCGACTCAATGGACATGAGTTTGAGCAAGCTCTGGGAGTTGGTGAAGGAACAGGGAAGCCTGGCGTGCTGTAGTCCATGGGGTCACAAGGAGTCAGACGTGACTGAGCGACTGAACTGAATTGAACCCATTTCTGATTTCAGCCATAGAGGCAGTGGATAGTTCTATCTGAGCTCAGATTTATCTCGTACTCTTCCATTTTTCTACCTCAGGGCATTCTCTGACAGCCAAGGAGCCCACATGGCCAGCTACAATGGTGTACTTCAGGAGGTAATGCCCTGGTAGCAATTCAACTAGTGAGGAAGAGTCAAGAAAACAGTCCAGCCACTTGTCTTTCAGGAGACAATTGCTGAACTATCAACAGAGCTTCACAGAAGACCTGGTGGAATCAAGCTGCCACTGTCTACACAGCAATGACCTCATCAATGCACCTTTGTGTTGACCCTTCCTCTTTCTCAATGTCGCAAGTCCCTCACTCTGATTTTTTTGGGCTCTGGGAGATGCATCAGGTAGTTTATTACTCTTTCTGAAAAAGTCTCTGTGGGAGCTTCTGATATGCTTCACTGTGTCTCTCTCTTGTGCTGAATCCCAGTCTTTACACCTCATGTCTTCATTTTATTTGTTATTCTTATGAAACATATCCTTTATGGTTTTTTGAGAAAGACCATATGAGAGGTAAAGCTTGTGAGACCTTGTACAAATAAAAATGTCTTCATTTTCCCCTTAGGTTTGATTAATAGTTTATTTGGATCCAGAATTTTAGGTTGGAAATTTCTTTCAGAATTTTGAAGGCACTGCTTCTGTTGAAATTTTAAGCTATTCTGATTCTTACTTCTTGGTATTTGACCTGCCCTTTTTCTTTGGAAACATATCTTTTCTTTGACCCCAAAGTGCCTGAAATTTCGTAATAGACTTTTTTTCATCCACTGTATTATTCTTTCAATCTAAAATCTGAAGTTCTTTAGTACTGGAATTATTTCTTGAAATACTCCACTGAGTCCCTGTTTTCTCTGTTCTTTTTGGAACTCTGGGAGATTGAATATCGGGCCTCCAGGGCTGTTAAAAATTAACTTTTTTTCTCCATATTTTATTTCCTGAGAAATTTCTTCAACTTTATAAATCTTCAACTTCTAAATCATATATTGAATTATTCAGCAATGCTATTCATTTTTTCTAATACCTCTGTTTTTTGAAAGCTCCTTTTTATACCTACTCCTGATTCATAGTTGCAAATTCATCTTTCCAAAGATACTTTTTCTTTTGACATTTTTTTCTTTCTTCATAGTCTGTTGCCTTTAGGTGCTTTTTCCCTAATTGTTCTCTCTCTCATGTAAGAGGCTTCTTTGGATGTTTCATAACTCCTGGTTGTTTAATCATTTTTAATAGCATGGAACTAAAAGAATAACTGCAAGTCTGGATGCATGTGTGGGGTGCTGTGCACATTAACTATGATTTTCATTGTAGAGTTATCCAGCTGGGCAGTTCAGCCAGGACACCTCTGATGTCAGGATCTGTTCAGGTCTTTTCACTTGCACTGGTCAGATGGCACAGAGAAGACTCTTCCAATATTGTTGGATGGGAAGATCTGGCAGCCAGGATTCAGAGAGGAGGAGGATGTTGGTCTTTGTAAACACAACATGGCTGTTTGTTTTGAGCAGGACTCCCTGACATCTATTGTATCCAGTGTCCTTCAGTCCAGAGACCCCATTTAATATGCCCAAAATAAACAGTGACACACTTACTGAAATCATATATACATTTTAAAAGGACAAAACTTTATATATTTCATTTGCATAACATTTTATTGTTTGCATATTGCATAGCAAAAAGAACAGAGTCACAAGACTCATGGTCTGGCTCAATCACTAACTTGCTGTGTGAACTGGGTAAGTCTCAACCTCGCTAACCCCTTATTTCCTCATCTGAAAAATGGAGATGATGATCATACCTACTATATAGGATCACTACAGCCTGAATGAGATAGTTACACTGTCTTCCTCTCAAAGACCTGCTCAAAAAGAATCCATAGTTTGTTACTACTAACCCCTTGTTCATCATCTCAAAGGTAACTGTTAAACGTATTAAGATAATAGGTACCAATGTGATGCTTTAATTTCAAATATTAACAATAGCAGAAAGGACGAAAACTCAAGAATGGCCCTATCCTTTCTTATCTTTAGAATACTAGTTTTTATAATACTTATTTTATACTATCCCATCAGGAATTAAATTTCACTTAAAGATTTTTTTCTTAAACCTACTCAAAATGAAGATCTATGTATCGTAAAAAACCGAAGAATACATGTGTAGTTGCTTTACATTTTCTCCTCTGGCATAGTATATGTAAAATACATATCATGGGCAGTTAAATACTTTTCCCCTCTACATTAGGGATGGTAATATATATGAAGATTAATTTCTTATGCATTATCCCTAATGTAAAAAAAAATCACAGGTATATTATACTGCTTGTCAAGAATACATACACACAGTAGGCACATCTAGACAGATACACTCCTTCTAACAATATTTCAACCATCATCATTATCTTCTGTATGATCCCCTACAACTATATGTAGTTGAAAACAAAAAACTCCCTTTTAAGGCAATTCTGGATAATATTATATTACAAAATACTTGTGTTAAATAAAATTGCATATATGTACTGAACCTCCAAACACAGCCTTTAACCCCTTAAAGTACTAGTCTTAAAAGGTAAACAAAATTTTTACACATTATAAAAAAATTTAAGCTGCTCTGCAACCCTCCTTTACTAAAAGTTAGATACATTACACCACTCCAGCAAGAGATTAATAAATAAGGATTAAATATTCTATTTTACAAAAACATACAGAATGGCCAATGTAAAAGTAAAAGGCTTATCTGATAATTTCTTTATCAAATTATGTTCATTAAAAAGGAATAAAACATGGTATAAAATGAGAAAACTGTCACTAAATTTACCTCTCTGAAGATAATCACAAGTTGTTACCTAAAAATATCAATGGCACCCTTGTTACAAACATTATTTTTTTTTTAAAAGACTGTGTTTCCTGGAACTAAAGGACTATTTGTCTCATAGCTTTTATTAAGCAAACTTGAAAAAAACCACCACACAGTGGCAAGAGATAGAACAGCTGTTTCCAGCTACAGAAAATATTGAATCCTACCTTAAAGTACAGATCATTTGAGATATAACTCATAACAATTAAAGCAAATCATAGTGTAGTTTGTACTGAATTTCCTCAAGATATTTTTCCTTTCAGTGGAGTATAGTCATTTTCTTGTCATTTGAGACCAGTTTCTGTTGCTTAGTAACTATTTTCATGTCCAGCCAAGATGTAAAGATTGCTGTGTGCAGTAGGATTTTCTGTTGGTCTACTTTCCAAAACAACAACCCTGCAATTAAATCAAAACAAAAATCTCGTTAGAGTAAGAACAGAGATTTCATCTTCAAATACTAACATCAAACTGGGAGAGAGGAATATCATTGTTCATGTTCACACAAGATTACAGAGATCATAGATACATAGTCAAATTGAGCTTTATGTTTTATAGCTTAAAAACAAAACTGAATAAGAATTGATGGATTTATCAATGTGAAAGTGAAAGTGCAAGTCGCTCACTTGTGTCCTACTCTCTGTGTCCCCCTATAGTGCATGGAATTCTCCAGGCCAGAATACTGGTGTGGGTAGCCTTTCCCTTCTCCAGGGGATCTTCCCAACCCAGGGATCGAACCCAGGTCTCCTGCACTGCAGCAGATCCTTTACCAAGCTAAGCCACAAGGGAAGCCCAAGAATACTGGAGTGGGTAGCCTATCCTTTCTCCAGCGGATCTTCCCGACCCAGGAATCAAACCGGAGTCTCCTGCATTCCTGGAGGATTCTTTACCAACTGAGCTATCAAAAATATTGAAAACGTTTCAGGATAGTCTCATCTTATTCTAACCAAAAACAAATTTGCTTACTCATACATGTAAACAAAAGTATAATAAAGCTTTAGAATATACATGAACAAGAAGGGGCTGGAGGAAGGGTTAAGAGAATAAAATAGAATTTTAAGAGATACCTACTCACACTGTTCTTTAAGATATCTGAAAAGAACAGTTTTAAAAACTAGGAAGTGGGGCCATCTCCCTTGTCCCTGGAATAAGGGCAGGGAAAGAGTTCAATGAAAGGACCAATAGGAAGAAAACCCAAAAACCAGTCAAGTGTCATATCATAGGTTCTAAACTGTAGGAAGATAGGTTTGAGAACAAAATAAAAAATAATATGCCCATGCAGAAAAAAAAAGTCTAGAAAGGGAAATGGGAGGGGGGAGTTGCATAATACTTGCATTTTTCTAGTGCAGGAATTTCCTACACCTAGCATATTATTACCTTTTAACTGAAAACAACAGAAAAGTAATATATACTTCAATTATGCATTATAAAAAAAGGGGGGAAATAAAATTACCCATAATTCAACTACCCATTATTAATATTCTACACTGAGTTTTCTTTCCTCCTAGACACTAACACCTGTATTTAAACAATATAGTTTAACAAATCTCTTTAAAAATTAAGACAAAGCAAAAACTTTGGTTAAGATACATATCTTAAAATCAAGGAGATGCCCAAGTAAGAAGATAACCAGAACAAGGCAATGGTCTGAGAAAAGTAGTTTTTTAGGGCAAACAGTGACAGAAAATGGAAAAACAATATAGAACAGACAAAAAAGGGAACAGATGAAAGAGAAAATTCTAGGGGAAGGAGTTGGAAGGAAACAAGTAACTATAAGAAATGCCTTCTGATGCCTATCTTCTATGAAAAGGAATTTTCTCTTACCATATTTTACTGGAGTGCCAGGATCATTGGATGATTTACAGTTCTTCTGTCAGCCCTTCCTTTCAGAGAAGCGAAGAGCCTCCCATTCTAGCGTCATTTACCAGGTGGTCCTCAAATTCCTTTTTTGCAGGACTAGTTACTAGGTTGTCATGCTCTGTGGACTTGCCTTTACTACTAAGGTAGCTGTCATTTCCCAAAAATCCTTTTTCTCCTTACAAAAGTCTCTTTAAAATTTTTATGGAGGTATAACTCCAATTCTCCCCTCTTTCCTTAAGTGTATAATATTTAAGCAATGATGTGACTAGACTTGAAGACCAGAGATTCTTGATCTTTTGCTGCAGTTAACATCTCTTGGTGGGAAAATGAGTATTTTACTCATTGTAGAGGTATACAGTATAGATTCTGAAGAACAAAAACTATAAATTTTCTTCATAAGAGGGCATAGTTTTGGAACTTATCTTTCATTTTGATCACAAAGAACACATAATTCCTTCTGCTTTAGAACGAGCTCAGAGACTGACTCAAATATCTTCTGATATATAAAGTTAAAATCACAAGGTGCACATTCTGTTGGATTTATGTAGTAACATTTAACAGAAGTTAACATGCCAGGAAGAAATGATAAAAACAAAAGACCCACAAATATATCATGCAACTAGGGACATAAATATCTATGTTAACACATTCTGTCTTGGCTGAGTATAACTATCTCTAGAATCATGATCCTCACACACTAATAAAAGCTTCCTTAACTGACTGACAAAAATATTTCCCTCTCAATAAAGATACGGGGAAATTTCTCTAAGATTCTGAGGCCTCTAAGAGTTTCATTTAACATACACAAAAATAAATGAAAACACCAAACAAAAACCAACGTGTAAATACAGAGTGGCAACCAGAGGGAAGAGGTAGGGATGGAGGGAGAGCGAAATGGGTAAAGGGGATCAACTGTATGGTGAGGGAAGGAAACGCAGCTTCTGGTGGTGAGCGCACCGAAGAGCAGAGAACTAGAGATACACAGCTGCATACATGGAACCTGTATAAATATTATAAACCAGCTTTCCTTCAAGAAAATAAATATATTGAAAAAAAAAAGTTTTGTTTGAAATACAATCAGAGGTGACAGTGCAAGTAAAAATACAATTGCTGAACTCCTTTGGTAATAAAACAACCAAACTATTACCTGTCTGATCCTAATAAGCGGAAAACTCTTGTTTCATCTGAAATCTCCTGGGTAACCTATGAGAGAAAATACCCATCAGTAGTATCTTATTCCCCATATTATTTAAATAATAATTTAAAAATCATTTAGCTAGAGCAATTATTGACCAGAATGATAGTTTTTTAGATTCAATTCTTCAAAAGGAAAAAATTTTACTAAGTTTTTCTGGACTGCTATTAGAAACAAATCAACATGTATGGGGTATGCACCAGGCACTTTACTTAGAACTCTTTATGATATGTATTATCATTCCCATACTATTAAAGACTCAGAGAACTAATGTAACTTGGGAGAGCCAAGATTTGAATATAAGTCTGCTAGGCTGCACAGCCCCTACAGTGCAGATGCTTGAGGTGGCGTCCCATGGCCCACCTGATTTCAGCAGAGCTCCGACAGACATTCCCATGCACCAGTGTCTTACGTCTGTGTACCGGTGGTATTCCTCTGCTTTGTCTTCTCCAAAACTAAAGAAAGTGCTCAGACATGCACAGTTACTATTCCAAAGTGTGGGCAGTTTATACTTCTGGGGGCAGCTCTTCACTAACAGGGCCCAGCAGTTGGTGTATAAACACACTTGCGTCCCCACCTTACAGTGAGCTGAATCTGAGGTATGTCCCACACTGTCCCTCAGTAGTCCCTATGGGATTTATTAAATGTGCTTTTGTTGGCTTTTTGCCTTTCTCCATCTTACATTCCTCACTTTATCACTTGTTTTCTGGGATCTACTCCCAAATAAATTACTTGCCACTTGGATCCTTGTTTCAGGGTCCACTTTTGGAGGAACCCAAACTATGACAATGTAATTATAAAATAAGTATTAAAAATAAAAAAATTTTATTTCATTTTTTGGGGCTGTGCTGGGTCTTTGCTGTTGTGTGGGCTTTTCTCTAGTTGTGGTGAATGGGGGGCTACTCTCTAGTTACACAGACTTCTCATTGTGGTGGCTTCTTCTGTTTTGGAGCATGGGTTCTAGGGCATGCGGGCTTCAGTAGTTGCCACATGTGGGCTCAGTAGTTGTGGCTCGCAGGCTCTAGAGCACAGGTTCAGTAGTTGTGGCACATGGGCTTAGTTGCTCCGTGGAATGTGGGATCTTTCCAGATCAGGGATTGAACCTGTGTCTCTTGCATTGGCAGGTGGATTCTTTACCACTGAGCCACCAGGCAAGCCCTGGAACTAATGAACTTGAATCAGAAAATATATCTGGTGCTATACTAGGTGGAGCTGATTTTCAGAGTATTAAGTTCAGAAATGTTCCAATCATTGTGGACTGGAGTGGCTGAATATTACATTACGATCCTTCCAGCTAGGCCCAAATTGAAGGATGAGAACAAAACGAGGAAGAAAAAGGTAAGAAAGATGATGTAACAGAAGAAGCAGAATTCACACCTGATATAGTGAAGTATTCCCATCTCTTTAAGAATTTTCCAGTTTATTGTGATCTACACAGTCAAAGGCTTTGGCATAGTCAAAAAAGCAGAAATAGATGTTTTTCTGGAACTCTCTTGCTTTTCAATGATCCAGTGGATGTTGACAATTTGACCTCTGGTTCCCCTGCCTTTTCTAAATCCAGCTTGAACATCTGGAAGTTCATGGTTCATGTATTGTTGAAGCTTGGCTTGGACAATTTTGAGCATTACTTTGCTAGCGTGTGAGATGAGTGCAATTGTGCAGTAGTTTGAGCATTCTTTGGCATTGCCTTTCTTAGGGACTGGATTGAAAACTGACCTTTTCCAGTCCTCTGGCCACTGCTGAGTTTTCCAAATTTGCTGGCACATTGAGTGCAGCACTTTCACAGCATCACCTTTTAAGGATTTGAAATAGCTCAACTGGAATTCCATCACCTCCACTAGCATTGTTCGTAGTGATGCTTCCTAAGGCCCACTTGACTTCACATTCCAGGATGTCTGGCTCGAGATGAGTGATCATAACCATCATGGCTATCTGGGTCATGAAGATCTTTTTTGTATAGTTCTTCTGTGTATTCTTGCCACCTCTTCTTAATATCATCTGCTTCTGTTAAGTCCATACCATTTCTGTCCTTTATTGAGTCCATCTTTGCATGAAATGTTCCCTTGGTATCTCTAATTTTCTTGAAGAGATCTCTAGTCTTTTGCACTGATCACTGGGGAAGGCTTTCTTTTCTCTGTATGCAGGTCAGGGAGCAACAGTTAGAATTGGACATGTAACAACAGACTGGTTCCAAATAGGAAAAGGAGTACGTCAAGGCTGTATATTGTCACCCTGCTTATTCAACTTATATGCAGAGTACATCATGAGAAACACTGGGCTGGATGAAGCACAAGCTGGAATCAAGATTGCCGGGAGAAATATCAATAACCTCAGATATGCAGATGAGACCACCCTTATGGCAGACAGTGAAGAAGAACTAAAGAGCCTCTTGATGAAAGTGAAAGAGGAGAGTGAAAAAGTTGGATTAAAGCTCAACATTCAGAAAACTAAGATCATGGCATCTGGTCCCATCACTTCATGGCAAATAGATGGAGAAACAGTGGAAACAGTGGCAGACTTTATTTTCTTGGGCTCCAAAATCACTGCAGATGGTGACTGCAGCCATGAAATAAAAAGACACTTACTCCTTGGAAGAAAAGTTATGACCACCCTAGACAGCATATTAAAAAGCAGAGACATTACTCTGCCAACAAAGGTCCATCTAGTCAAGGCTATGGTTTTTCCAGTAGTCATGTATGGATGTGAGAGTTAGACTGTAAAGAAAGCTGAGCGGCGAAGAATTGATGCTTTTGAACTGTGGTGTTGGAGAAGACTCGAGAGTCCCTTGGACTGCAAGGAGATCCAACCAGTCCATTCTAAAGGAAATCAGTCCTGAATGTTTATTGGAAGGACTGATGCTGAAGCTGAAACTCCAATACTTAGGCCACCTGATGTGAAGAACTGACTCACTGGAAAAGACCCTGATGCTGGGAAAGATTGAAGGCGGGAGGAGAACGGGACGACAGAGGATGAGATGGTTGGATGACATCACTAACTCAATGGTTTGGGTAGGCTCTGGGAGTTGTTGATGGACAGGGAGGCCTGGCGTGCTGCAGTCCATGGGGTCGTAACGAGTCGGACACGACTGAGCAACTGAACTGAACTGATAGTGAAGTATATTCTACAGATTTCTAACCACAGGACTGACACAATGAAAACAGCACTTAAGGACAATCAATCTTATGGCAGTAAATAGGACTGTAGGCTTCATTAAATGCAGGGGTTTGGTGACATTTAGTGACACAGGTCAGTAACTAGATAAACTGAAGACAGCTGATTTATATCATTTTTACTTGGAAGCATTCTAATTCTGCATTCATGTAAGAGGTGGAAATAGTTGTAAGTCCATAAATGTGTGAGACCTTGGTGTAAAAGAACTACATAGGTACTCACACAAATGGGAAACCTCTTTGCTAGAATTAATCTCTCAAGGTGGGAGCCTAATAAGTCCCATCTCCTACATGAAATGTATCCTGACGATCTCAGTAGAAGTGATTTTTGGAAACCCTTCACCATCTACGTGGCTTCCCTGGTGGCTCAGATGGTAAAGCATCTGCCTGCAGGGTGGGAGACCTGGGTTTGATCCGCTGGAGAAGGAAATGGCAATGCACTCTAATACCCTCGCCTGGAAAATCCCACGGACAGAGGATCCTGGTAGGCTACAGTCCATGGGGTCGCAGACTCGGACACGACTGAGTGACATCACTCACTCACCATCTAGGCTCTGCCACTGAACTAGCTCTGTAACTCTCATTAAGTTACTTAACTTCTCTCTGCCTGTAAAATGGGGAATATGAACAGTATCTAACCTTATTCTGCCATGCCTTCCTCCAGGGGATCTTTCCAACACAGGGATAGAACCCAGGTCTCCCACATTACAGGTGGATTCTTTACTATCTGAGCCACCAGGGAAGCCCAATCTTACTTTGAATCGTACTTAAAAATCCTACTATCCTACTTGCCTTCAATAAACTAATATTTGTAAAGTGCCTGGAACATAGATATCACAAGGGTTTGACATTATTCATAATTATATTATGTCTTCAATGCTCTAATAATAACAGCATCCTAAATGTATTTGGTAAGCAATAAATATTTAGTAAGTGAGCTAATTTTCTTAGATTTTCCTTAGTCCTGTAATTCAATACATATTAACTTAGAATTCTAAATATAATATCAAAAAAGAAGCTCTACATTTATAAACTATGGAGAAGGCTTATTACCTTTAGAAAAGTTTAGTAAGCTTAGCGACCATATTTATAAATTACAAATAAGAGGACTGAAATTGTGTAAACTCGTGTTTGACTATTCCTTTGGCCACTGAAAATATAATAAATACAAAACTGGACATTTTTTGAAGGGAAGATACTAGCAATTTTGTTCTATTGGCACTAAAGGCACTAAACATAGCAATGTGGGTTCAGGGAGAAAATGCATAAAATGAATATTTCAACATTTAAAATCTTTAGTGAGAATCACTGGAGATAATTTGAGAAATCTTACCTCATCCGATTTGAAGCTTTTACCCTGCATTCCATGTTTCCAGAAAGCCAATACACTGTCTTGAAGGCATACTAAAAAGGATAAGGGAGAACAGGACTAAAACAAGGCACAGAGTACTGCATTATACATTTTCCTTGACTGTTTTTAATCAGATAATGTAAGGTTACTTGGTGCTTGGTGCAAAATTCCACTGTCTAGACCATTAGTTCCCAACATTTTTGTGGCTAAGACATGCCAAAGCTCAAATAATGTATTGAGGCAGTGTCACAGAAGTTGTCTTAAGATATATTATAACAGGCATTTATTTAAAAATGGGCTAACTTCTAATGAGTGGATATCAGCACATTAATTTTTCTTTCATATACTATCTTTTGTCTTATAAGGGTAAACAAAAAAATAAGAACATATAATTGCTTTTTTTGGATAAAAGACTGATTATTTAAATACTATCATATATTTAGAAGTAGCTATTAAGGAAGCATCTTTTATTTATGCTCACATTTTCCCTAATACAAAACTAATTTTCAAAAATAAACCTGTCTCAAAATCTAACCGCACATTGAGTATTTTTGATCTGTGAACCAATTCTTATTGGAGGGGCTAGGCGCTCTCAGCTACAATACTCCCCACTCTTGCCCCTGCCCCATCAGGCCTCTGGAGCCCCCTGGAACATTGCCCTGGGCTTGTAGGACTTGCTGCCCACAAGGGTATTCACAGAGCTGAGCCAAGCTTGCTCACCTTCTTGATGGCTTTGGATTCAGGAATGACCCACTTTAGCAGGGCCCAAAGTGTGGCCACCCCATGACACGCTATGTCCCCTCCTGCTCCTCATCCGTCTCCCACGACTCCCTGAGGTGGCTGAAGGCTGGACGGAAGCCTGTTCTCCCCGTGCTTGTCCATTGCTGTGTCTTGCCTGGCGCCAAGCACAGTCTGGACCCACTGAGGCACCCATATGGGGTCACTTGTGGTTTACAAACAGAGTGGCAGGGATCCCAATTTGGGGGTGGGGGGCAGCAGGGCCTCTGGTCATTTCCTGGCCAGAGGCTGGAGTGAGTGAGGGAGTAAGAATGAGGAAAAGAACCAAGCTAATGGTTGAAGAGTTAGCCATATGCCCTGTACCAGGCAAGGTGATGAGAGAAAGTGATTGAAATTTATCACACCTCTTACTGAATACTGACTCCGTAGAAAGTTAATGTAAGAATATTCTGGAGACATAATTTAGCTCAATAAACATAATTTTACAGTGACAAATCATACAAATTTCACTAACCATGAAATGAAAAAACAGGTACTGATTTTATTTTTAAAAGGTGACTTAAAGGGACTCTTTTTCCCCAGGAGGATCCTTGAAATTATTCCAAGATTCATTGGAAAGAAGAGATTGTAGCCTAGGAGGAACAAACTTTTGTATAACAACTAAAATTTCCTAAAACATTTGGCACATATGAGAAAGTTGAGGTACAAGTGTGTTTCAGTTTAAATTAAGAGAATCTAAAGATCTGTATGTTGGAATCTCTATTGAAAATACTAAATCTTAGGAACTAGTATGCAATATCCAGAATACAAAGGCGTAAAAGAAGAAACTATTTCCAAAATTCCTTTTGTCATAGCATCTACAGAAAGTTTAGGTTTTCCACTTAAGAAAATTAAAATTTCCAATCATAAGCAAATTATTTATATGTGAGATGTTTACCCAGAGGGATAAATACACTTTGAGATAGGGTAAAACTGCATTTGAGAAAACATTAAAATATTAAAAATAAACAGAAAATTTTCTAAATAGTGAGAAACATGTTTTAAAAAGTTATATATACTTAACCTCAAAATACACATTTTTTATGGCCTAAATAAAAATCAATTTTGATTAACTGTTTTTGACTTATGGTAGAACCATATTATAAAGTATTCAAAATGTTCCCACCTACAGTATTTTTTCATAAGTCCTATTATCCCTGAGGAAAATACTTACTGACATTAATCAGTGAGAATGCAAAAATAATAAAGTATAATTTTTTTATTATAAAATCAATGATATTACAGAGTTAAACACTCATTGACAAGAAAGTAAATTCAAATGGCATAGTAGTATTTTCCAGATTCTGTTGGAAACTAATTATATTTAAATAGTTTATATTTAAATAAATATATAAATAACAAAATAATAAATAATAAAATAAATAAGTAAAATAAAATAATAATATATAAAATAATAAAATAATACATAATATTATATATATATAATATATAATAAATATAACATAGTATATAATAAATAGTAAAATATAAAATAAAATATATAATATACCATATATATAATATATTGTATATAATAATTTTATATATTTTATATAATATGTATATAATTATCATATATATATGATATATATATAAATATCATATCATATAAATATCATATATAATTATATGATATATATAATTTTATATATAAAATTATATTATAATTAAAATATAATATAATAAAAATATAAAATATAATATAAAATATATTATATATAATAAAATATAATATAAAATATAAATATAATAAATAATAAAAATAAAATAACTAAAATAAAAATTAAAATAAAATAAAAAATAATAAAATAAATAAATATATAATAGTTTATATAAATAAATATAAATAGTTTATATTTAAATAAATAAAAAGCTATTTATATTTAAATAGACCTAAAAGCAAAACCATCAACACACACCAACCAGAATCTTACAAGGCAAAGAATTCTAACACTGTTAATCACATCACACAAATACCTTCATGATTTGGAAAGAACTGGAAGAAGTATAATTTACTTGATGCAGCAAAAGGAACAATATACTGAAATTTAAGGAATTATTTCATGTCTTAAATATTCAAGAAACAACAATAAAAGATTATTATGGTCCACATCTGCACTGTCTAATATGATAGGAACAAGCCACATGTGGCTATTTACATCAAATTTTAGATTAATTAAAATTAAAAAAATTAAAATGTAGCACCAGCCATGCTTTAAATACTTAACAAGTATGGTTAATGACTACTGTATTTACGAACACAGAGAACATTTCTCTACCAAATCAATTTCTATGAGACAGTGCTGGTCTAGGTAACCCCTAAGAACAAAAGGATAAAAAAATCAAGCTGTCTAAATGCATTATTTTAAAAAGGAGACTTACCTACAGATTCAATGCGAAAATCAAAACTTAGCTCAGAGGCCAGTTTCTTACTTGATTTTAGTTTTCCTTGTAGATTTACAATTTTTACAAATTCTTAGAAAAGAAAAAACAAGTCAAGACTGGAAATACAAATTTGTTAAAATAAATGTAACTTGATAAATGGATTTTACATGGATATACATGAGCTTTTACCTTTACCTTACCTTTAATAAAGTTAAATTATTTCTCTTGATTCAAGCACGCTCAGTGAAAAACTGTCATTGATATGTTCTATACAAGTAAGGCCTCCTTTGTAAATGGCAGTTCCATTACTATTTCTTTTTTTTAAGTTATTGAACACTTACATTCTGATTTTTTTAAAGTGCAGTGTTTCTTTAATAGTGGTTACCTTGGTGCCTAAATATTCAGCAATATGAGCTGATTTTTCCCCCTTACAAATTACATAACATATAAGTAATACAGTAGTAATTCTTAACTTTAGTATGTGACTAACATTCTACAGAAGTACAAGGGATGAAAAGATGGTACTTTCAAGAGTCAATTTCTTTATAAGTAAACTGTGGGATACACAGTATATGTAAATAATTCTATTTCCCTTTTGCCCATTTGTTTCTTAATTTAACCATCTCTGACTTGGAAGCTATTTTCTCTCTGCGGTACTTCCTCATTTGTCTATCATGATTTGTGATTATAGGCCTATCTCTATTGCGGCTTGGTAAAACTGCTTTATGCTGTATAGTTGACAAATAACTTTTTCTGCTCCTTTAAGAGAAAAAAAAAAACAACTGAAGAAAGTCAACGTTCCATTTACCATGAATAGCTGGGAAATGGAAGGCTTAGTTAATCAAAGGTTTAAAATTTTTTTTGACAAAATACATAAATGAACAAAATGAAAACTAAGTACGATTTATTATCCTTGGATGGCTCAGAAGGTATTTAGGGGTTTAATGTTAAAGGTTAAGCATTATTACAATTAAATTTTGATCATCTTTTTATTTGATTAATCAGTACTGAGCTTTCTACTTGTTTTGAGTAAAAAAGAATTCACCGAATTCACTTAAAAGTAACCAAAAAAACACTCCAATCTCATCTGTATTCAAAGAATCAAAAGTACTTAAGGGATAATGGGCAAAGGAAACATCGTGGGATTTGGTTTACTTATCTATAATATCAGATGATCTTTATGAGTCTATAAGGCAAATCCACAAGGGAATGCTTTAGAGAAGAGAAATTAAGACAAAAATATGGCAAATTCAGTAGTGGAACAATTAAAAAAATAACCCTAAATATCAAAAGGAAGCTGTAATACTTTTCAAATACTGGAATGAATCAAACTACAGAGAATATTGCCAAGTTTCAAATATAATTCCAAGTCTGGGCGAATTTCATTTGCAGGATTCATTGCATTCAAGTAAAGTAGGTTTTAGGAATTAGAGTGCTTTATTTGAAAAACTGAAAAAACTTGTTAAAGCTTTTCTGCTTCTCCACTGCATATGTAGCACAATATACATCTATCAATAACATCTCTTCCTACATTAAAAGAATTATAAGTACAGGTAAAGATCTCAAATCTATTTGTACATTAGAATATTACACTGACAGGATTATAAAAGTTTATGTTATATAAGTGATCATATTAGTATAATCTTCTATTTTTTCATTAATTACAATGATTTATGAAAAATCTCTCAGAATAGTTTATACAGAATTTTACCCCAAGATTATGACAAACTGTTCTAATATCGTTGTCCCTTGGTATCCACGGGGGATTGGTTCCTGTACCCCTCAAGGAAATCAAAATCCACAGGTGCTCAAGTCCCTTATATAAAATGGCCTAGTGTTTGCATATAACCTATACATATCTCTCCAAAGAGTTTAATATTTTAGAATATTTTTTACTGAAATTTATCTGATTTACAATATTGTGTAAGTTTCAGGTGTATAGCACACCGATTCAGTTATATGGACGTGTATATGTGTGCTCAGTCACTTCAGTCATGTCCAGCTCTTTGTGACCCTATGAACTGCAGCCCACCAGGCTCCTCTGCCCATGGGGTTTTCAAGGCAAGAATACTGGAGTGGGTTGCCATGCCCTCCTCCAGGGGATCTTCCTGACCCAGGGATCGAACCGGCATCTCCTGCCTCTCCTTCATTGCAGGCAGATTCTTTACCACTGAGCCATGGGGGAAGCCCACATATGTGTGTGGGGGTATACATATATATATATGTATTTTCAGATTCTTTTCCCTTATAGGTTATACATAATATTGAGTATAGTTCCCTGTGCTATGCAGTAGGTCCTAGATTACTTACAATACATTAACACAATACAAAAGCTGTGTAAATAGCTGTGAGGCACTCAGCAAATTCAGGTTTGTTTTTTTGAGCTTTCCGGAATTTTTTTTCTGAATTACTTTCAATCCATGGTTGATAAAAGGATGTGGAACCCATGGTTACAGAGGGTCGACTGTACAATGTTTCCAAGTCGGCCAAACAAAATAAAGAAAAAGGTCACAGAGGACAGTATTGACAAACAGATCAACTAATTACCATATATTTATAATTTACATTTTTCATCAATAAAACATGGCTACTTAAGGCGGAAAAGTCAAAATCTACTGATTCTACTAGAATCTAGTTCATGAAAAGGTATGTTATATCAAGTAGTATACTTAGAATAAACTTTTTTTTTTTTTCCAGCAGTGCCCCCATCTCCAGAGTAGAATAAACTTTAAAATAGTACTTACTGTCCAAACACACTAAAACAGTATCTCTCTCCAACTGTGTTACGTGAATGGAATCTAACTGTTGGTTGCCTTGGGGGAAAAGAAGAAAGGTTATAGTTATATAATATGCTTTAAAAATTAGAACTTAGAAAAGAAACACAAATTCTGATTTTTTTTCTATGATTTTAAACTAGCCTTTGAAGTTTAACATGAAAATTATATTTTGCAATTATCTTCTCAAAAAACGTATTTAAGTCAATTTAAAAAACAAAGTCTTAAGCAAGGCTAACTGAGAAAGGATCAATATTATATTTAATTAATACCTTGGCTACTTCCAGAAAGGTGTATTACAAAAATAAAATGAAGCAAATGGTAAATACGGGGAAGGAAGTAAGATGCATGTTATACAGTGACTAGATTTTGCTCTGCATTTTATAGTAGCCAATGAGAAGATGAAAACAAGATCAATCAGGTGGGTCACAGTGTCTCTGAGACAAAAAAAAAAAATGCCAGTAATTCAGAAAAAGCAAAAGTATTAATGAAACTATGATCAGAGAGCAATTTTTGTGGTTATTGGGGTGTGAGTGTAGGTTGGAGTTCCTTTATTAACAGAACACCAGTTGACATAATAAACAATACTGTCAACAGTATCTTTGCAGGAAGCAACTTTCATTACTTTACTGATAAACATCTGCTAATATACGTGATGACATTTTTGCAAAACATTTTTGGTAGAACTATTTTAGCCACTCAGATTGTGTGAACGGTCTAGGTGAAACTATGCAAAGATTTTAGATTATTTAGAGCATTCATTCTTAACTACATCTTTTGGGAAAACCCATAGATCCTCTCCCTTAAAAACTGCCCATCTGAGCATAAACACAAAATCTCACACATTATTTTGGGGTATTTGTGGACCTTCAAAAATCCATACATAGTGAAGAATCCAGATGTACAGAATTGGCAAAGTGTTGTTTCTCATGAAATATTAAAAAAAAATAGCTTTTCTCAATAAATTTATGTTCACACATTTATTCAACATACAGTTATTATGTGGTGATGGTAATTACTAAGCACCATTCTTGGAGAAAAGGATACTGCAACAATTAATCAAAATAAGACTAAGAGAGTCTTGGAGTAGGAGTTCATTTTAATTGTTAAAACTGTTGTCAAGTCAAGGTATGGTCTCAGTAATCAACATAGCTGGAAATAGATTAGCAATCATTTGTGAAAATGGAGAAACCTAATAAGGACAATCTCTGCTTTAGGGTGATTTGAATATATACTCTCAGAATTCTAGCTCTCCTCGGGAAGTAATTGTGGGTCTGCTGTAATTTTAGCCTAGACTGTGTTATAAGTGTATAGAACAGTATGCCTCTGGCATTAAAAAGCAAACAACAGGGATTTCCCCAGTGGTCCAGTGGTTAAGACTCTGTGCTTCCACTGCAAAGGGCTTAGGTTCGATCCCTGGTCAGGGAACTAAGATCCCACATGCCACATGGTTCTGTCAAAAAATAAAATATATAAAATAAAAGACACTAACAATTATTAAAAAAAAAAAAAAAAGCAAACAACAACCCTTCACCCCTGCAAATGCACAAAAGGACTCATTGAATGCCCAGCCTTAAACAATTTAACCTCCTAACACAACATACAAAAGAAAGTGGTTTGCAACACTTACATTAAATAGTCATACGAAATAACTTTCTCTACACTATTATTATATATGAACAACTTATAAACAAGTTGGGGCTGCCTGCCAAACATGATCTTGGTTTTAAAATGAACGGACCTATAACCCTTCTTTTTAGCAGTAAGTATCTAATAGGTACACATTTCTATTTGGCTTGCTTATATTTCATGATAATAAAACAAGGCCATTTGCACCTTCCTGTTAGCTATACCATGAGGGTATGCATCTAACTCAACCAAAAGCATTAACAAATTAGAAAGAAAAATGAGTGCCGGTGGTGGGGGGTGGGGAGGATTGGGGGAGGGTAAAGAATATATTCCTATTTTATTCTACTGGAAATTATGACTGGGTGCACAAAGACAGTGATAATAGTCCAAGGCACGCTGGAACTGGCTTGTACTGGACTGATAAATTTTCAGAAATTTTGCAAGTCAGATGACATTAAGTTTGTATTTTGAAACTGGCTGTGGTGAGAACATTTATACCACAGAAACAGGCAACTGCTATAAACGAGGCTTCTCTGCACCCCAAGAGTCTGTTGTTAAACATTTACTAGGACACTAATAGGTCATACTGATTCTTATTCTGAAAGTGACATTAGTGCAGTTCTACCTTAACTTCAATAGCTGGGATGTATAAAGAGTTCTTATAATTTAGCCTAAAGATGATCAAAAGCCAAAGATACTTAATAAAAACTTATGATAACTTATAATAGACTTCTTCTCAAGGTGATAAAAAGGGGTCAGTAATGAAATAGCTGTAACTAAAGCTTGCTTGACTTCATATGTAGAAACGGCTTGTAAACCTGGGGTGACAATACACTGTACAACAAAAACAGTAAACGGGCAAAATGAAGACCTTCATTTTACTAATTTTTAATAAATTCTTGACTGATTTGTTCCAATTTTAAAGTTTGAAAATAAATTTCCCAATCTTTTCAGAGCTTTCACTGAGACACGTTTGATAAAATTCCAGGCTAACAAACCATTCTCAGAAAATGCAAGAGATATTATATTCCCTGTAACTTTAAATGGTAATGCTTGGAGGCCACACATGCGAAGCTTCTATTTAAGTCAGAAAAGTACTAGACTCAATGATTTTAGCAAGTGTAGGGGGAAAAACTGATTAAAAAAAAAGTAAATTTCTTTGCTTGAGAAGTTGATAAAATCTGAAAACTATCTTAGAAAACTTATTTATTTAGTAAGTCCAAATATTAACTGACAACAACTAAGACTTTTAAATGCTGGGACACATTAAAATTTTTCTTGGTAACAACACTTTGTATGTATCAAATTGCCTCTGGCGAACAGAGATCATAAACTATATGTACATGATCCTCTGCGCTTACTTGGGAAACTCTATTAGAAAGCCCATGCAGGTTGAACCTGTTCTGCTTCTTCTATAGACAAAAGCATTAATACTTTAACATAAAGTAAAAAACACTTACCAGCACCAATTTCTGTAAACCATGAGGATGCAGAGTTCAAGTTGATTGTCTCAAACTGAACTACCTGATTTAATTCGGTGCCTTTGCTAATAGCTACACAGACCATAGGATATTCCTGTTCTGGTATTACCAGCATTTCAAAAACATTCAAAGGACTTGGCAAAGGAAAATCAAAGTGCTGCAAGAAAAAAGGAGCATAATTTAGAAACAATCTCTTCATTCATTCTGTTGCTGAATAAATTCAACAGAAAGTCTTTCATTTTCTTGATTGATCTGATTCTAAGAAATGACTCCCTCTTACTGGCACAAAAACAGACATACAGATCAATGGAACAGAATAGAGAGCCTAGAAATAAATCCACAGACCTATGGTCAACTAATGTACGACAAAGCAGCATTATGAAAGTGGGACAGCCTCATGTAAATCGATGAGGTTAGAACACTCCCCCTTACCATATACAAAAATAAACTCAAAATAGCTTAAAGACTCACAAAAATTGTAGCAATATTTTCTTAGATCAGTCTCCTAAATAAATAAATAAATAAAAATAAACAAATAGGACCTATTCAAACTTAAAAGCTTTTGCATAGCAAAGGAAACCATAAATAAAACAAAAAAAGAAAATGTACAGAATGGGAGAAAGTATTTGTAAATGATATGAACAACGGCTTAATTTCCAAAGTACACATACAGTTCATATAACTCAATATCAAAAAAACAAAAAACCCAATCAAAAATGGGCAGAAGACCTAAATAGACATTTTCCCAAAGAAAACATACAGATGGCTACTAGGCGCATGAAAAGATGCTCAACACTGCTAATTATTAGAGAAATACATATCAAAACTACAATGAGGTACCACCTCACACCAATCGTTAATGGCCACTATTAAAAAGTCTAGAAATAATAAATGCTGGGGAGGGTTTGGAGGAAAGAGAACACTCCTACACTACTGGTAGGAATGTAAATTGGTGCAGTCACTATGGAGAACAGTATGGAGGTTCCTTAAAAAACAGAAAAGTGAGCTTTCATATGATCCTGCAATCCTACTCCTGGGAATACCCTGGAAAATATGAAACTAATTTGAAAAGATATATGCACCCCAGCATTCACAGCAGCACTATCTGTAACAGCCAAGGCATGGGAACAATCCAAGTGCACATCAACAGATGACTGGCATAAGACGTGCTGTATATATTCAATGGAGTATTATTCAGCCATAAAAAGAATGAAACGTTGCCATTGCAGCAACATGGATGGACCTAGACAATATCATGCTTAGCGAAGTAAGTCGGACAAATAATACACAGTATCACTTATATGTGTAATCTAAAAAACAATACAAATGAATCTATATACAAACAGAAACAGACAGACATAAAAAACAAAGAAGGAAGGGAGTGGGGAATGGATAAATAAGAAGTACAGAATCTACATATTCAAACTACTATACATAAAATACATATGCAATAAGGATTTATTGTGTAACATGGGGCCTATATTTAATACCTTT
This sequence comes from Cervus canadensis, assembly GCF_019320065.1. NCBI lineage: Eukaryota > Metazoa > Chordata > Mammalia > Artiodactyla > Cervidae > Cervus > Cervus canadensis. The sequence goes on from NC_057391.1 coordinate 39,964,932, forward strand.
AATAATCTATAATGAAAATAATCTGAAAAAAGAAATATACAACTGAACACTTTGCTCTATACCTGAAACACAATATCATATTAAAAAAATGACTACATCTAAATGATCATGATAAGGATCAGTTTTCTATAAACATATGTTTTAGAGAATTGTCCACATTCTTCTTTATGAATGTGTTATTTCTGGAAGTTTATTAACATAAAATAAAGATGAAATCTTTAAAGTCTTAAGAACACAAAAGCCCCTAAACCAAATAAATATCTATAAATAACTATAAACATGATCCTGGCTGGTAGCAATGGGACTCTACAATTTTAGGTTCAATTATACATTAGTGTTTTCTAAAGAAGAAAATGTAAACAAAGTAATATATACCTTTATCAACATGAATTTCTGCATTGGCTCATACCACTGAAGTAAAACAATTCCAGACTGTAAAGCTCCGCAGAGGTATTTATGTCCTGTGTAAGGGTTTCTGACTGGAATGAAACAAAACCGACACACCCAGAACACTGAATATTTTTATATGAAAACATAAAGTTTAGCTAAAAGCAACTACTGAATTATACTCACCCAAAAGCTAACTCAGTTTTCTTTATAAAGGCAGTGCTGATACATTGTTTTTGTTCAGTTGCTAAGTCATGTCCCATTCTTTGTGACCCCATGGACTGGCAACACTGGATAGCCTTAGGATGGGGAACAATCAGGCCATAAAGACCAACCATGCAATTGAGGGTAGGGGCTTTGGGTCATGCAGCATCGCTTGACCTCCAGAGGGGCTGGATACTGAGGTCAGCCATGTGGGCAGTCAAGCATGCCTACGTAATAGAGCCCTAGTGAAAACTCTGAACACTGAGGTTGTTGAGTAAGCTTACCTGGCTAGCGTGTATTATCACACATCACTGCCTGAAAAGTAACACTATTCATATGCTGTCTATTATTCTATGGAGGACAACAGAAGCTCTACATCTTGTATTTTTCCTGAACTCTGCCCTATGAACATCTTCCCTTACCTGATTTTAATCTATATCCTTTCCCTGTAACAAACCAAAGCCAAGAGTATAAACACTTTCAGCGAATTCTGAGTCATACCAGTGAAATTCTGACCATGAAGGTTATACTTGGTAAGCTTATAATTGGTAACAGAAGTGAGAGTGGTCTTGTATGGACTGCTCCCTCTAAATTCAGAGTTGGCCAGAATCCTGAAATAATAATGTTCATAAAGCACTACTCAATAACTGTTAAATAAATGGTAAGTGCTAACTGAAAGCTAGGATATTAGCAGAGATAGAGCCTTAGGGACTGTGGTTAAAAAAATTTGAGGAACATTGTGCTCCGAGAAAGCATCAGCTCAGGGCTACTATCTTCAAGTGCTTTTATGCCAAGTTCCACTATACATTCCTGAGCTTCAGTGGCCCCTTAACTCCTTATTTAAAACAAATATAAAGCGTCCCTTCCTTTATCTAATACTCTAAGAACTTTACAGATAATTTTAAAGATGTTAAAAGTTCTAACCATTCAGCTTGAGAAATAGTATTTACTCACCTATGCAACATTTGTGGCAGCCCTTTGTATCAGGAATCTTTGTGGTTAAAGCGAACTTTCTGTAAACACAGGACAACATAAATGTACTCTACTACAGTGGTTCTCAAACAGTGAGTGATCTGTGAATCAGTTCCATCAGAATTAGTCAAGGAGCTTTAAAAAAAACCCATCTTAAACTATGACTCGAAACTATATGATAGTATAGGTCTGAGGTGGGGCCTGGGAATTTATATCATAAAACTTCTATGGGTGATGGTCATGGACAGTCAAGTTACAAAGCACTTATCTTTTGAACTCTGTATGACACTTAATGTAAACTACCTTTCAAAATTAAGACAAAGGAAGTTTTTCAGTGGGCAAGGAAGACTGGTTACTTTAAAAATAGACACTAATTCCCCTCACTCCCAGCAGAATCAAAATATTTAGTACCTTGGTAGTATACGATCTGGAAACCTATGAGTTTGAATATGGGCAGCTAGTCCTGGTTTTTTGGCTTGTTCAAACAAAGCAATAAGATTATGAGAGTAGAGTTGAAAGGTTTTTCCTATAAAAGAGAAACATGTTACTTTTATTAGAATTATTTAAAACAGAGAAATATAATTTTCAAGCAAAAGAAATAATAATTACCTTCTAAAATGATGAATCCAGACATGTTCATAAAGCCAAGCAAAATAGAAAAACATAAACAAAAATACATAGTTAGTACTACTTTGAAAGATAATAAGTAAAATAAGTTTTAGGAAAGTAACAGATAATTGAGTTTCCCAATACATAAATTAGATATATTCTGACTAATAGGTGATCTGGACAGAATATATGTAAACCTTAATGAAGTGAACATAGAAAAAGAAATTGTTAAACATTTTTTGCAAAATAGGCTGAGTTGCAATGATGCTCATGTGATTATTTCAGTACAACATGGAAAACTATATAACCACTACATTATCTTTCTGAGCTACTCCTATTTATGAATAATCTACCACATTACCTTGGATTAAAACTGATTGTGAAAGAAGTCTTAAGATAACATTGAAATACTAAGAAAAGTGAAGCAAACTAATACTATATGTCATAGGATATAACAGGGCTACAAGTATGTGCTATCATTATTCAGGATAACTGGACTATGATTTCTATATAATCAAAACCATATATTTAATCCACATTAAAAAGGGGGAGATATAGTAAATATCTGACTCCTTACTATATATGACATGGCACTATAACAGCCCCAAATAGTGTCTATCATTTTACTATGAGAAAACATGAAAAAGAGTGACTTTCTCCTCACAAAATTTTCTGTATCTTTTCAAAATACAGCATTCTGCCTAACATTATACCGCCCTTCCTTTCTCCAGTCCCCCTTTATATATAACTAGTTACCTAAGCAGCTAACACATGTACATGTATGTACACTCATGTATAGAAATGCAGACTCTTAAACAGAATGTTTTCTTTTATTGAGCACTGCTACCTATCTTCATTCAGTTCCACAGGTCATTTTAAGTAGAATTTGGAAAGAACTAATTCATAGGCTAGCTTTTTCCTGCCTTTCTATAGTTATTTTATAAATATATAAAATGTACCCTGTGTGGCTTTTAAGCTTATTCACACAGACAGGTATATAAAAGCGGTTGGAGGAAAGTGATTCTATATGAATACAATTCAGAATTGTTAATTCAGACAGAATTAGGTTTATTTTCATAATGTAATATGCTATATTAATATTTTATTAAAGTAAAAAAAATTGGGGGACTCAAGATCAAAGAGAATAAACAGTCATTTGAGGACCCTAGTTTTTAAAAAGACATTTGTGGACAATCAAATAAGTTGCTCTTTGTAAACATTGTCATCAGCTCAAATATACAAATTCCTGAAGAATCTCTACTAGGTGATGGTTAGTAGAAGAGTTTAAGTTATATACACTCACACACACATACTTAAAATTATGAAAATGACATTTCTTAAATTAGCCACAATTCATGAGTTAAAACTGTATCAGCACTGATGTTTTAAAGCATGAGTAGCTGAAAGGTATACTTAATAACAAAAAGTCTGACAGTACAGTAAATAATAGCTGGGATGTAATCATCAGAATATCAAACAAAACTGAAAAAAAAATTAAGAAATGTCAAAATAACTTAGTTATTCAAAGTGGAGAAAGGGATGAGCGCTGTTTTAATAGATGACAGCATTAGGATTAAGGAAAGAGAGAAATAATTAACTATCTTGTACAGTGGTCCCACCGTAAGTATTGTTCCAGGACCCCCATGCAGATACCAAAATCTGAGGTTGCTGAAGTCCCTCATATAAAATGATGTCATGCAGCACTTGCATATAACCTATGCACACCCTTCCATATACTTTATCTCTAGATTATGTATAATACCTAATACAATGTAAATGTTATATAAGTAGTGACCCAGTGCCTGGCAAATTTCAAGTTTTGTTTCTTTTTGGAATTTTCCAGAATTAAAAAAAAAAAACTTCTATCTGCAGTTGGTTGAAGCTGTACATGCAGATACAGAGAGCCAACTAAACTCTACTATCAGAATGAAAGCAAGTAGCGAACCTTTAGGTAGCCACTTAAATTCAAAACGTAAGAAAATTGTTTTTGGCAGGTAAGGATTGGGAAAAAAAAAGCTTAAAACACCAGCTGTCTATCCCCAACAAAACAAAAAAAAGAAAAACACAAACAACAAAATTAGAATAGGTTGCTCCAAAACCCATATGATTATTTTTAAGACTTCATAAAGTTTTGGTCCAAGTTGGCTAATAAATGCGTGGTCCAGAATTCTACCAGCGAACATCTCTTAAGTCTTCACAGTTAACTAAGCACTCTTTATATCTCACTTAATCCTCTCAGCAACCTTGTGAGGTTGTTATTATTACTATCCTCCTCATATTAATTACAATTAAGGAAACTGCACGCAGCAACATGGATGGATTTAGAGATGATCACACTAAGTGAAGTAAGTCAGAAAGAAAAAGACAAATACCATATGGTATCACTTACATGTGGGATTTAATGTGACACAAAGAACCTATCTACGAAACAGAAACAGACTCAGAGAAGTGGAGAACAGACTTACTGGTCGTCAGCAGGGAGGGGCAGGGGGAAGGGTGGACTGGAGTCTGGGCTTAGCAGATGTGAACTAGTACATACAGGATATACAAACAACAAGGTCCTACTGTATATAGCACAGGGAACTACGTTCAATATCCTGTGATAAACCATAAAGGAAAGAGTATGAAAAAGTATATATATATGGATAACTGAAATACTGTATAGTATAGCAGAAATCAATACACTGTAAATCAACTACACTTCAATTAAAAAAATTTTAAAGTAGATACAATTTATGAAAAAAAGAAAAAGAAATCTGAGGCCAAGAGACGAGACGGTGACTGGCTCAAGATTAAAGAGAAGGAAGCAGCTAGGTGCTCTGATTCCTTCCCTTCAGCTGCTGACTCTCAGTGGAAGGCAGGGAGGGTGTCAGGAACAGTGACTGTGTGGAGACAGCCTCAGGGGACAATCACTGTCATGCTCCCCAGCTGTGTAGCTCTTAGGCACGTGTGGGAAGCACAGCTTTAACTGACAACAGGGTTTCTTCCTACTCTACACTGGTCAAAAACACCTACAAGCCTCAGCGTTAACTATACTAGATTATAATTACCCTAAATAACAACATTTTAAAATAATATATATTAAAATTACCTTTCTCTGCTTGTCCATGGTTTATTTATCATGTTATTTTCATCATATACATACCTGACAATGACATTAAAGTATTGTTGATAACATAGAGCCAAGTGCATTTCCGTGGAAATAACTATTAAGGAAAAAGTAGATAATTAAAACCCTCCAATTTCATTCCCTCACCCCTCAACCTCCAAATTTCAACAGTTTGAAAGAGTAGCAAAAAAACTTTCTATCTTTCAATAAATTACCACAACCTTATGGAAAAAAATCTTCAGACATGAACATATAAAGAGTACAATTTCACCACTTTAAATATTTAAATCATAAAAATGAAAACTGGGGCCCATAAAAATTGACCTAAAATTAAGATATTTCCTTTATTCAATTAGTCCAAGCTAATTTTATGAGTTAAAACTCCTAAATTACCTGTTCCATCGTTGCCTCATGTAGCTCATTGAGATTCAATGTATAAATACCATCTTCAGTTCCGAAAATAATGTACTGATCTAAAATAGTTGAGATAAATCACCAGAATTTACTAACATTTTCTGAAATCATTCATTAAAATAATGGCCTTATATTTTAATGGTATTAAGAATTAGATAACCATCCACCCATCCAAACAAAAATTATTTTCTAAAACCCATGCTACCCAATTCTTCATTTTTAAAACAGTAGATATATTGTTACTAACTCTGCTTTATCTTACTATAAAATTTTTTAAAATGAAATTTTCATTATATGTCATCTTATTCAAACACAGTGAATAAATGAGAAAGAAGTAAAACTGTTAACACATGTCAATGGATTGTCAATGGATACTAAAACTAGTCAGTGAAAGCTTGATGAGCAAGAGGATATTTATCAAGTCTCAATGTATCTCCACACTAGCTACCTATCAATTATTTTGGGAAATTAATTAAGCAATTACTTAGGAAGGGAAAAATAGGAACTTGACAGAAGAGAAGGCTAGTGAACACCACCTTAACCAACTGGTCAATGCTAATGTCACCAGCACTTGGACAAGTTGATACAGAGTGCCTCCTGATATGATGAACTGAGAAGAGCACAAAAACACTTCTGTGATATTCCTTCCCAAAATGCATAACTTGATCTACACATGAGGACTCATCGGACAAACCCAAATTAAGGGACATTCTACAAAATAAGCAGCCCCAAAATATGGCATGATCAAGTGAGACAGAAAAGCTGAGAAACTTTCAGACTAAAGGAGACTAAAGGCATGATAGGCAAATCCAACACGTGAACTTGAACTAGATGTTGGATTGGGGGGAAAAAAGAGGGAGAGGAAAATGAAAGACACTCCTGGGATAATTAATAAAACTTAAATATGGACTGTGGATTAAAAAACAGTATTATATCAATGATAAAGTTTCTGATCTTTATAACAGTACTATGATTATATAAGAGATGATTCTTGCTCCTAGGAAATACAAAGTGAAGTATAAGGGGAAGAGGAGCATGGTGTCCACAACTCACCCTTCAAGTGATTCAGAAAAAAAAAAAATGCACATACAGACAGAAAATAGTAAAACAAATGTGGCAAAAGGATGAACACACACACTACTATATATAAAATGGATAACCAACAAGGATCTACTGTGTAGCACAGCAAACTCTACTCAACATTCTGTGATAACCTATATGGGAAAGAACCTAAAAAGGAATGGATATATGTACGTGTATAAATGAATCACTTTTCTGTACACCTAAAACTAACACAATATTGTAAATCAACTATACTTAAATAAAAATAAATAAACAGTATGGTGTTGGTGATGGTGTTAACAAAAAGAAACTCTTGATGATTCTGAGCATATCAGAGCTTCTTATACTATTTCTCTAGCTTTTCTGTAAGTGTAAACTTCTACAAAATAAAAAGTTACAAAATTAAAAAAAATTTGCTTACTGTTAATATTATTTTCTGTTATACTTTCTAATGATGGCACATAAAGCAGATAATTACACAACCTGTCTTTATGACTGTGTTGAAGTGGAAACAAACATTTCCTCCACTGCCTAACCTCTGCTAATTCCCAGACAACCAGGTTGGCTCCTTTCTTTGTTGCAAAAAGGTGAGTATTATGAGTATTTATGTTATAAATGATCGCTCTGAGAACCAGAAGTATTAAGTATCTTTTCCAAGTCACATAGTAATGACAGCTAGGGAACTCAACCCATACATATTTGATTCTAAATTTCCCCCATGTGTTATGCTTCCTCACTTTAAAATCACATAGCCTAAAATTTTAAGAGTAAACTTTACTTTATCATTTCAGACTTTCAAAAACATTATAATAATACAATGCATTCTTGAATATACTTCATGCAGATTCCACAAATGTCAACATTTGCTACTTTTGTTTTTATCCTTCTTTCTCTCTGCACACACATTTTCCCCTTTCCTGAATTAAGTTATAAGCCTGATACCCCTTTAGTCCTAAATATTTGTGTGCATTTCTTTAAAAAAAAAAACAAAAACAAAAAGGTCTTACACAACCACAGAAAAATGATCAAAATCAGGATATATCAAAATAAGGGAATCAGGATATTCAGAACACTGAAACAATATACTATCTAATATCTTGACTCTGAGATTATCAATTGGCCCAGTGCTGTCTTTGTAAATAAAAGAAAAATGCCAAATTATGGTTGCAATCAGTTGTGACATCTTTTTCATCTCTTTTAATCAGGAATTGTTCTTGTATACTCTAAAATTCTAACGCTTTTAAACCAAAACTGTTTACCTATTTAGGCAGTTACACTAAATAGTAAGACCTATACTATTTAGTCTCTAGGTTGTTGTACTTTTTAAAGTAAAAAGCCCTCAGTTCAGTGATCATAAAGATCCTTTCCAATAATAAATACTTTGTTAGAGAGGTATATTAAAAGTTTCAGAAATGTTACCTTTTGTATCAGGATGTATCCAAGATGTTGCACAATTAATTTTCAAAGGGCAGCCATCAAAAACTTTGGAAAAACATGCTCCCATCTTATTTAAAAAGAAAGAAATGTTGACTTATTTGATTAGATAATTTTTATATTCTTAGAAAACAGCTGAAGATTATTATGAAATGCTAAACTGACTCTTATGTGCATATACTTATGGTCTCATTACAAACCAAAATTCATATTTGATATATTAACTCCTTCTATCAAAAGAGTTTCATACTCTTTCCTTGAGTAATCCTCTATTTTAGAGCAAAAATATCAGATTTACCAAAACATCTACATATGTCAATGATACATTCTAGGTACCTAAGTCACAAATAATCTTTACGACTAAGATTTAATAATGCAAAACAATGATTTTATTGAGTAACATAACAGCTATATTTGCAGTTTACCTCCATAATAGTGATGAGACAAAAAGACTAATATTTAAGCTTAACTTTTACTGTATGAAAAGAAACAATTTAAAAGGCACCCATTCTTATGACTGGCTGAACTACATTACAGAGAGGTACTACTGAAAGGCCAGAGAACAGAAGCTTCTGTGTTCCTTCCCACTGTGTATAGTTCAATGTAAAAATGACTTCAGGCACAGAAAGATATTTAACCCACATAATGAAGAGGATACAATACTATTAATATCATCACATTAAAGTGAAATTGGCCTTTGTAGGCTAACTGCAGAACTCAACTCTCCATATTTATAAAAGTGGAAATTCACCCAATTCTAACTAACTGGCTTAAATAAGGGTACATGATTGGATGCACGGTATATTCAAATGAATTTGACGCCTCAGTATTTTATGAATCCGTCCTTTCAACACCTTAAGATACTCGACAGCAAATAAACAATCTTCCGCTTCTAAAGAAAAACTGGCAAATGTTTCAAATGAAAATATTCCTTACCAGTACTTTTGGGGTCGGTGGAAGGCCATTGATTACTGGTTTCTGTGGGAAAAATAATTTGTAATACTTTAAGACCTCTTAAAGCCTTAAAAAAAACTTTATACATTTTGAAGTCCAGTTATTCCAAGTCTTGCATTAAATAGACTATGCCCCTTATATGATACAGTATTAGTTACAACTAATCACCAAATGCCTGTTACACATACAGGGAAATCCCGCTTGTCCTTTTTTCGTGGTAACTGTGGTGCTTGCGCTGATCCTTCTGTGTTTTCACTCATCAATTTTGAAATACCATCTCCATTTCCTAAAGAGAATCACAGTTAAAAGTTGAATGACCATACAAATAAGTTTTCCTTGAAAAATAACTTCCCTTTCCCCCCAGTACTTGTTTTCCATTTGGGTGATCCTTCGTTAGGAAACATTCCCTACTTTCAGACGAGTTAAGGTATTTTTGGTGCCTCTCTCTCTAGATCCTGCAGCAGTAGCACTGCAACTGTAGCAGTGGTCTTAATACATGAAAACAACAAATGTCTTGCCATACTGTGAGAAAAGCCAAACATGACTTACTAACGCAGATATTCAAGGCCTTCAGAGTTTTAACTTCGCTCTACCTTTTTAAGTTCTATCTCCCAGTATACACTCTTCAAAAGCTCACACTTGTATATACTAGGCTGTACTTCCAACACAAGCTAGATTTTCCTGCTTCAGTGCATTTGTTCACTCTTTCTTGTTCTCTAAGAAAGTCTGTCAGTACTGGTTCCAATTATTAAAGGCTCACCAAGGGCCTACCTTCTCTCTACCCTACCTATCCTTATCTCCCTCAGAGAGCTCTGGTGTTCTGTTACATATAGTTACTTATTGTAGGAGACACTTAAAACAAAATGTCTTGTCTGATTTTATGTGTGCATGGATATAACTTTTGCTATAGATCATGAACTCCTGGAGGGCAGGGTCATCCATTCATTTTTCTAGATCCTATAATATTTAGTAAGGGATCAAATTAGGTTTGAATTGGATTGAACCTATTTATAGTCCATCCATGTGGAATTTTAAAGAACTTTCACAAAGTTTTAAACAGTAATAAGACTGACTAAAGAAAAAAAAAAGACAGTCTTTAAAATTTGAACAAAATGGCTTTCTTTTCAGTTTTCACTTTGATTTATTTACCGAGATCACAGTATCTAGCCGTATGCACTCCAGGGCTGCTGATACTGCTAGCCATACCAATAGAGGAAGTCTCGGCTACAGGACCACAACTGGGGCTACTCTGTCTTCTGAGAACTTGGGGAGCTCTGTTCTCTGAATCAGGACAACGTTTTACAGTTGATGACTTTTCTTCATCTGGGAGGTTGTCTTCAGGGTAACTGTTTATCCTTGGCTAGTTGATAATAAGACATAAAAGTACTTTAATAAATTTGGACATAAAACATTAACACTGTTATTATTATGTATCAAAGACTTTAGGGAGAGAAAATATGCCTTTTTTTCTCCTACATAGTTCAATTCACTGGGCCAAGCAAGTAAGGTAAGTAAGAGCTTAGTTACTGTCTCAAAACAACTATGAACTTGCCATGTGACTTTTAATAGCCCTAGCCCCAAACTGATGTGTTTATAACCAATAAAATCATACACACAATCCATGAAATATTTAATAACTAGAAACAAGCAAGGAAAATGACTTAATGAAGTGTGACTCTAGTGAAATGTCCAACTGTAGTAATAAATGAGGACTGTAAATGATGAACTCCTCTCCTTTCAACGTGGTCAAGCATTTTCTTAAATGACTAATAATTTATCTTTGCCTTTTTCTAATAGCTATAAAGATACTGTATTTATCATGAAATATTTTAAAATATATTTTTACATCTTCATAATATACTCTCGAAGAAAACTATATCTAAAATATATTTAAGAGAATTGTGAACAAATTCAATAAAGTTACTTTTATTGTAACTTTAAACAAGGATTTATTGCTGAAAATCTCTAAGTTGCTTACCTTAGGAGGTAGGGGAGGTGGTATTGCACGTTTTGAGGTTGATCTAACAAAGAGAAAAATGCAATTTAGATGGTTTTAAGTAATCATAACATAAAACAGAGCATTAAATCTGCATTAAAATCTGCTTCTACTCAAGGAATATAAAAGACAACTGGATCACAGCACAGAGTAACTTTAAAACCTACAGGAAGACCTAAGATCTCATTCTGTCAAACTGTGTTAGTATGACTATAAAATAGAGCTTTTATAATGTGAACACAGCCTTTTTTACTTTGTGGTTATGCTTTGCTACATTTAATGTGTAATAAAAACTAAACTCAGTTAAAAAAAAGATTCAGAATTTTAGAGCTGGAATCCACAGTGAATCATACATTAAAATAGTCTATCATCAAATCCTTCATTACTCCAAGTGGGGTCCAGAGATCAGCAACATTAGTTACACATGGAAACTTTTTTTCTGGCCACATCATGTAGCTTACAGGATCTCAGTTCCCCAACGGGCATTGAATTCAGGCTCCCAGCAGTGAAAGCATTGAGTCCTAATCCCTAAACCACCAGGGAATTCCCAAGGAAACTTTTATAAATGTACCTCCTAGACCTACTTAATCAGAATCTGCATTTTACCAAAATTTCCAGGTGATCCTCCAGGCACACCAAAATTTGAGAATCACTGATCTAGCCCACTGGTTTCACACATTTATCCCCAGTCATTGCAATCAATTGGGAAGCTTTGAGGATTCTTAGATTCCACTTCCAAAGACTATATTCCATAGCAAGGGTTGGCAAACTTTTTCTATAGAGGGTTAGACAGTAAATATTGTAGGCTCTACGAATAATATAGTGGTCACAACTACTGAACTGTAATGTTGTAAGCATGAAAGCAGCTACGGATAAACTTAGAGCATGGTTGTGTTCCAACTAACCTTCATTTATGAACACTGAAATTTAAATTTCATATGTAACAAAATTACTTTGCCTTTTGATTTTTTTCAACTATTAAAAAATGTAAATATCCTTTTAGTTTGTGGTATGCACAAAAAATAGGGTCAGATTTGTCTTACAGGCCATACTTTACCAACCCCATACATGAAATCCTAATGTGGGGGTCCTGGAATCTGTACTTCCACAAGAGCTCTCTAGGCACTGCAATACACTAACAGGTTTGGAACAACTCACCCAGGTCAGTCCCATCACTTAATCATTGAGGAAAGACAGGTCTAGTATATGAAGAAATCACACTACAGAGATGGAACTGGGTCTTTCTGACATCTACTATGGTACTTTTTCTCACATCATCATGCAGCTCATCTTTCAGTATACTAACATTACACATACTGTATTTTTATTTAGAGAATACAACCCTAAAACCTTAATGATCAACACATGATGCCTTTGGGCAATTAAAAAAAGTCAGAAGCTTTTTACTGACAAGAGGCATAGTACAATTTTTATAAGAATAAAAATTAAAACTTATTAGGATAAATCACTCACCACCAAATGTTGTTCTTATACAATCAAGTAAAATAATGTTAGAAAAACAACTTACTTGCCGGTATTTGCACCATCAACAAAAGGATTCCACCGTAACATAAAATTCGGGTCTGATGATACTCCCTATGAAGGTAAAAAAGAGTTTAAACATGTTACCTTATAACAGATATTAGTCACTTTATTTGATTCAAGAAAATACTTTGTCATGATTATTAATCATCTTGGCTTTCAACTGTTTAGCCTCTAGCTACACTTGCTGTCATTTGACATATTTATGCCAATAACTCATTATTGACTTAAATGTAAGGAAGATTATAAACACAGCTTAAAATGTGACAAGCCCTCTTTACCAATATGCTAGTACATTCCAAAGCAAAACAGAAAAATGTTAACTTTGAATTATGTGCATCACTACTCCATTAGCATGGAGGACTAAGCACTGTTTTAGTCAATTATCTTCAATTTATTGGTGCCGTATTTTTTCTGACTACCATGAAAATTGAGAATTTATTGTCCAGCAATATATACAGTAGGAAGAGCACCACTTCCAAATGTAAGAATAAAGAGATCCACTAACAGAAGATAGTTACTCTAAAAATTATACTTTTACTAATGGTTAAAAATAAAGTAGATGTTAGAATAACATCTAGGCCAACTCTAATAATATCATGCTCTATCTATTGTTTCTTTCCTTTTAGATAAGCAAAAGGGTTAACCAAATAGTAATCTAAAATACGAGCAATGGTTTTTTAAAAGGGGCTATATTAACAAATAAATATTAAAAACAGTAAGGCAATGCAAAATTGCACTCTAAACCTAACAGAATCAGTAGTAAAAAGATCCTGAGAGCTTAAAGCTTAGCATCAAATACCATGTATTTAATAACTTTATGTGAATTCTTCAAGACTTAGAAATGTCAAAATGAATGGTTAAAATGTTATTTACACACTGTACCCTAGTCAAAATACACCTAACTATAAGCTTTTTCAAACTTTAACTGGTGAAATGTGTGTTAAGTTGCTCAGTCATGTCCAGCTCTTTGCGACCCCATCATCTGTCCATGGAATTCTCTAGGCAAGAATACTGGAGTGGGTAGCCATTCCCTTCTCCAGGGGATCTTCCCGACCCAGGGATGGACCCCGGGTCTTCTGCACTGCAGGGAGATTCTTCACTGTCTGAGCTACCAGGGAATGGGTGAAATACATTACCAAAACTTAACGCTTTGAAGAGTATATTACTTTTTTCTTTTGTCAAACTATATCTAATTATAAGTTTTCTCAAATTTTAATGTGTAAAATACTTTAAAAGTCATAAGTCCTACCATTTCATCCCGTGCTTCTGTTTCTTTTCTCAAAGGAGGTTCAAACTGTAATTTGTCAACTGTAAAATATAACAGATATTCAGAAACTTTAACTTAAAGGATCAAACTTGAAAATGCAAAGAGAAGCGTGTGTATTGGGGAGGGAGGAAGGGAGAGAAGAGGAAAAGACAAAAACTCTTAATTTTTTTACTACCAGAACACCCCAAAAGAAAGTAACAATTTGGTATTTTCCTAACAATTCTACTTAATTCTTGATTGGAATCAGGAAATTAAACAGCAATTTTGTGTATAAAATATTTTTTAAAAGCTAATTAAAAGTAGGTGAGAAAGCAAACACTTTAAGGAAGTTTCTATCCAGGCTATATTGAGACTAATTTAAACTACAAATTTATAGCAGGATGAAACCTCCAAAATTACTTCTAATTATCTAAAAATAACAAATATTTGTCAAATGAAATATTACTATGGCATTCAGGAATCTAATATTATATTGTGCTAAATGTATATATGATCTGGCCTAATCAGACCAATTTTAGAATTACTCCTAATAGAGAAACTTCTTTTACAAGAAATATTCTGTAAATTAGAGAAAAGGATGACTTATTACCTACTCATGAAGTACACAGAATTTTAAGATTCTAAAATACAATGTGATTAAAAGACCAAAAAATTAAAATATACACACTTGCATTGTAGAGATACAAGTTTCCTAAATACAATCTTGATAAACAAAATACACTAAAAAAAGGTCTTTCAAAAAGGATCCAGTTATCTTTATCCCTAAAACAAGATTTATAAAGCAACACAGAGCACTTACATAATTCATGACACTAAACAAAAACATTAAGTCATAAAATTTTCAAAGAAAGATATTCCATAAAATGTATTCTCTACTTCTCAAAAATAACATAAAATAAAAAGAAGCTGCTTATTTATAATGATTTCTTAACAAAAAAATCTTAATTTAAGAGCCATACTATAATTCACAAAGAACCACTTCTCTCATCTGAGACAGAGATGAGTTAAAGGTATTTTTCTTTTGGTTACAAGAAATACTGGCACGCAGGTCTAGAAATGAATTACAAAACGTGTAAATATGGAAAGAAAAGAAAGAAAATATCATTTTCCATAACAATTATATAATTAGCAAATTTCAAGACTTGAAACATTACTAGAGAAAGTTCATAAATTCTCATTGAACATATAGTAAAGTATCAACTGTATCCATCCATACCAGTATCAGTAATTGAAAATAAAATTTTCAATTTCATTTCTTTTATAACAACATAAACATTTAAGGTATTTTACTTTATCACATGAAAAGTATTCCTTAAAAAAAAATCAAATTCCTTATGACAAGTCTAAAATTACTACAGCCATGACTCATGGCAAAGAATGCTAGTCTCCAGTATCACTGTTCTGCTTAGAAGAATAGACTCCACAGTTCTAATGAGGTGGATGCAACTGGAGCTTATTGTACAGAGTGAAGTAAGTCAGAAAGTGAAATACCAACACAATATATAAACACATATACGTAGAATTTAGAAAGACAGTAACAACAATCCTATATGCAAGGCAGCAAAAGAGACACAGATGTAAAAAACAGACCTTTGGTCTATGTGGGAGAAGGGGAGAGTGGGATGATTTGAGTGAATAGCATTGAAACATGTATATTACCATACGTAAAATACATGACCTGCTTTGATGCATGAAGCAGGGCACTCAAAGCCAGTTCTCTGGGACAACCCAGAGGGGAGGAAGGTAGGAAGGGAGGTTCAGGATGGGGAGACACATGTGCACCCGTGGCTGATTCATGCTGATGTATGGCAAAAACCACCACAATATTGTAAAGAAAATATTCTCCAACTAAAATAATTAATTAATTAAAAAAAAAAAAGAATAGGCTCCAAGTTGTTTTGTTTTACTTTAATAAAAATCCTAGCAGTACCTTTGGCTGTGTGTTTGGCTTATAAAACACAAAGATGGGGAGGACTTCTATGATATATCCTCATTTATTTCCAAAAGATGTTATTTACTACAGGCATAAGTGTTAGTCGTTCATGTCTGACTCTTTGCAATCCCATGAACCATCACAGCCTGCCAGGCTCCTCAGTCCATGGAATTCTCCAGGCAAGAATACTGGAGTGGATAGCCATTCCCTTCTCCAACGGATCTTCCCAACCCAGGGATTGAACCTAGGTCTCCCACAATGCAGGCAGATTCTTCACCCCTATAAAGCCAGGGTGAGTAAGGATCTTACCACCATTTATCAAAGATTATAAACCTGTGATGTCTGATAATCCACTGCTTCAAAATAATTGCTTCATATACCTTGTATGCATACACATATTTGTATTACATGTTATTAATTAGTAGTTTATAGCAGAAGGGTAAGTCTAATTCCTGTTTTACTTATATACCTATAATTGAGGGGTTCCCTGGTGGCTCAGACAGTAAAGAATCCTCCTGCAATTCAGGAGACCCGGGTTCGATCCCTAGGTCAGGAAGATCCCCTGGAGAACGGAATGGCTACCCACTCCAGTATTCTTGCCTGGAGAATTCCATGGACAGAGGAGCCTGGTGAGGTACAGTCCAAGGAGAGTTGGACATGACTGAGCAGCTAACACTTTCACTTTCTAAGAAAACAGAACCCAAAGACAGTTTCACTGGGCACAGGAAAAAGGAGTAGTTTGGGGCCTCTCAGACAGTGGGAATTTGAAGGGCAGAGTACTAGAAATGAGAAAACTGAACTAAGAAGGAACTCTAAAAATATGCCAAGAGGTCTCCTTAGAGAAATCTTTAGTTGAATACGAAGTTGCCCACAAGCAAAGCAATACTCTGCAAGGTATGTCAGAAAACAGCTAACACAGTGCTGTGAGCTAAATGCAAGTTTTAGTGATCACACAGTAAAAGGAAAGAAATGAATTTCCACCCAGAGGAGAAACTGCTGAACATTGTAGTAAAATCTAAGACAGACCTTGAAAGGACTGGGATGACCTACCAGCTAATTTATGCTTCAGACACTCTTTAAAATAAAGAGGTCAATGTGGTATCACAACATCCAAGATACAATAAAAAATGACTACAGAATAAGTAGAAAAAAAATAAAAATCATAACCAATTTAAAAAACAGATACAGACTCAGAGGTGACACAGCTGTTGAAATTAGCAAAGATGGACACAACAAGTAAACAGATGGAAATTCTCAGTAGAGATAAAAACTATATATGTATGTGTGTGTATATATATATGTATACATGTATGTATCATCCATCTAGC
This sequence comes from Cervus canadensis, assembly GCF_019320065.1. NCBI lineage: Eukaryota > Metazoa > Chordata > Mammalia > Artiodactyla > Cervidae > Cervus > Cervus canadensis. Next base: position 39,982,146 of record NC_057391.1, read on the forward strand.
CATTCTTCCATCTATTTATCTATTTTTCTATCAATTTATCTATATCAATGAAAGTCTAGATCCAGAAAATACAATATATGAAATAAAATTCACTGATAGGCTTAAATAACAGACAGAATACAACAGGAAAAAACATCAATGAACTGAAAATCAGGGCAACAGAAACTAAACTGAGGTACAGAAAACAAAAACACCTTAGGTATGTTTATGGGGGGCAGGGAGAACAGAGCCTCAGTGACCTGTGAAGTAACATCAAATGGTCTAACATGTAATTGGAGTCTCAGGAGAAGAGAGAATCTAGAGCAGAAAAACTGAAGAAATAATGGCCCCAAATTTTATATAGCTGATAAAATATACCAACTTATAGATCTAAGAAACTCAATAAACACCAAATAAGTAACAAAATGCATCTAGGCACATCACAGTTTTCAACTACAAATTGGCACTTCTCATCCCTGGGTTGGGAAGATCCCCTGGAGAAGGAAATGGCAACCCACTACAGTATACTTGCCTGGAGAATTTCACGGACAGAGGAGCCTGGCAGGCTACATACAGTCCATGGAGTTGCAGAGTCAGACACAACTGAGCGACTAACACACACATCTGTCTCTACAAGGATTAAATCACGTGCTGCTGCAGCTGCTGACCTGGCACACCCCCTGAAGGAGTTCAGCGTGGACAGCAGAAATGAGGCGCCCTGTGCTTGGGGCAGGGGTAGGGGGCGGGCAGGACAAGTCATCAGATAGGCATTTTCAAAAGCTCAATTCTTCTATCTCCTCATGCCTAGGAAAGCACTAAAATCCTTCATGGTGATGACTGTTTCCTGGGAATAACAGAAGCTTCATGAAACCAGCAGAAACTTTCTACTAAAGTATGTGCTTGATTGCATGTATTCCCCCTTTACCAAAATCACAGATATACTGTCCCTCCCCCATAACTCTTTTGGAGCAGTTTCTCAGAGTTATTCGAGGTGCTGTCTCCCAGGCTGCAGTCCTCATTTTACCCCAAATAAAACTTAACTCTCATGTTGTGCATTTTTTTAAAGTCAACAGTTATGGCAACCACAAAGGGATTCAAACCCTCAATTTGTAGTTGACGCCATCAAATTGCTAAGAAAACAACAAACAAATTCCACAAGTTTCGTAGTATAGTATTTATTAATCCAACTGATGCAGTTGAAAATTTTCTATTTTGTGCCTTAGAAAAAAATCTGAATTGATGTCATGGATTGGGTTGCAACCTGCAGCTTAACAAACACCAATGTTGAGGAACATATAGGTATGTTATACTTCAGATAATTTTTCAAAATTAGTTTTCCTGACAACAAAGGCTTTTGCTTTAGTTATTGTATATCTATTTCTAGAATGGCTCAAAGGTTGTTTAAAAAGGCTCAACCTCAACAATGGCCAAAAAATGTTGCTTGAGTTTGTGTTTCCTACCTGGGAAAATTCTAATTACTTCTCTAGTAAACACTCACTTGTCTATAACTGTTAGTAAGGAGGTTTGTGAGACAATACATCTTCCTCAAAATCTCTATCACCTTTATCATTCTTAGTCTTCATGTAAAATAAAAAGGACAAATGGAATTTTCAAACTTAACTTGGATAAACTTTTAGAAATTCTTAGACCTCCTTAGCCTAAAATGGGTTTTCTTTGTTTGTTTGGCTTGAATGAAAGTAAGGTCAACTTCCTCAGGGGCCCATTAACTCTCTCTCAATAAACCCAAAACTGAGTATCTTATACATCAAAGAATACTGCCCCAGCTCCAGTTTCTACAATATCACAGACGAATATATCTGAGACTTGTACAGTACACAGTTTTATATTCAAACATATCCAAGCAGTGTTTCCTCTGAAATGATCTTTTCATGATTTAGAACTCAGAAACTGTTTTCTGGGAAACTTCTCTCTAAACTCAATAAATAGAATCTTGCCAGGTACTGTTAATAATTAATACAATGGTAAAACAGAGCAATGATCCTTGTATTAATTTGTCTTAATTACAGAGACATGGGCCAATTTAAATCAACACAAGATGGTCTCAGTAGGAAATCTCAAACTGGAGATGACAATCTTCAGAAGTAGATGACTGCAAGAAGGCAATTTCTACACAAATCTGTTGAATCAAGCTGATGACAATAGGAAAAGAATCATTTGTCCAAGTCCAATGGAGCAAGATGACACAAGACTTTGATTTTCATACTTTAATGTGCATACTTTAATACTATAGCTCTTTAGCTACAGTTTTTTCTTCCTCCTTGCCAGCTGAAGGTTCTGGATTGTTGACAGACTACTTGTTACCTCTTAATTATGATATCGGTAGAGTCTTTATTCTTAATACTGCTCTGTGTAGCCTCAGTCCCTGGTATGAGTCCAAATACCTGGCTAAAATTTACTTGTGAGTCAGCTAAAATCATACACCTAAACCAATAGCTGGGCAGTCATTTTCTTTATTGACACCTCTCAAATCCCCTTTGGTGCCAATTTTTTTGCAGTTAGTTGGTTTCCTAGGTAACTGTGAAACCAAGGAATCCTACAGGAATCCTGGGCACAGAAGCCTTTCTCTCCCCCATCTCCTTTAACTCAGCTTCCCCTACCTTCTCAGAGTTCCAAAGGGCAGATTCAACCTGGAAAGGGAAGGGATGCAAATATGGGGGAGGGGGATAGCCAGGAAACAAAAGTGCAGCTCTTGGGGCAGGGTCCTGGTTCCACCTCAAGGGACACACATAACAAAGTCTTTAAGGTCTTTTAAGAGGTCAGCACTCTTCATAGCAGAGAAACACCACAGAAGGCTATATTAAAAGAATCAGATTAGTTCATCAGGAAGATTCAGTTCAGTTCAGTTCAGTCGCTCAGTCGTGTCTGACTCTTTGCAACCCCATGAACTGCAGCATGCCAGGCCTCCTTGTCCATCACGAACTCCTGGAGTTTACTCAAACTTATGTCCATTGAGTCGGTGATGCCATCCAACCATCTCATCCTCTGTCGTCCCCATCTCCTCCCGCCTTTAATCTTTCCCAGCATCAGGGTCTTTTCAAATGAGTCAGCTCTTCGCATCAGGCGGCCAAAGGGTTGGAGTTTCAGCTTCAACATCAGTCCTTCCAATGAATATTCAGGACTGATTTCCTTCAGGATGGACTGGTTGGATCTCCTTGCAGTCCAAGGGACTCTCAAGTTTTCTCCAACACCACAGGTCAAAAGCATCAATTCTCTGGCACTCAGCTTTCTTTATAGTCCAACTCTCACATCCATACATGACTGCTGGAAAAACCATAGTCTTGACTAGACGGACCTTTGTTGGCGAAGTAATGTCTCTGCTTTTTAATATGCTGTCTAGGGTGGTCATAACTTTTCTTCCAAGGAGTGAGCGTCTTTTAATTTCATGGCTGCAGTCACCATCTGCAGTGATTTTGGAGCCCCAGAAAATAAAGTCTGACACTGTTTCCACTGTTTCCCCATCTATTTGCCATGAAGTGATGGGACCAGGTGCCATGATCTTTGTTTGTAATCAAGAAGATTACCTGAGACTAAATTAGAGGAGTGGCGGCCCTGCGCACACTCTGATCTCTCAGCAACCCCACCCACCCCTGAACCACTGTGCTATAAAACTTCTCCCAGGTTGAGACACACAGTTGGGGCAGGAGCTCTCTGTGTTCCGCTTTGGCTGGCAAAGCAATAAAGCTATTCTTTTCTATCTCACTCAAAATTCTGCCTCTGAGATTTGATTTGGCACCCGTGCACAGAGGCTGAGCTCCCAGTATCAACTGGACTCAACCAAAAACTGGCTTTTCAGACAAAAACGTTTTTTTTTTTTTAAACAGAAAATTCAGGTCATACACCCATATCTAATCAGAATGAGACAGTAATCTGCCTGACCATTCATCAGACTGGGAAGACAGACACAAATCCAAATGCAAAGTCGAGAAGAAACAATGATTCTCCCAAGGATATGCTGCATAGGCAAAGTATCACATGATGATCCCCTCTCTGAATTACCCATGCTTTCCTACTGAGAAATATCAGTCTCTAAAATCAAAGACAGTCAGAAGCTTTGCTTTATTAAATCATATTTATTAAAATGAACCATTCCACTCTCACCTGGAAGGTTTAAGTTACTGATAGAGAGAAGTAGCTTTAATTTCCAATGTAGATACAGACCTTCAACTAAAGGAGTTTCTGAATACAACATTTCAAGTTTCCAAAGAAACAGGCTTCTGAATCTATTTTTATAGTATAGATCTTTTCACACACATCCCTACTTTGCTTTAAGTTTTCACTTAAATTTTACTTAGTTTCCACTTTCCCCCCAAACTCTCTAATTCTTCTTTTCCTATGTAATGAGATGTTCCATGGTTCCTCTGGTGTGTGTTCTCCCTCACTGCAAGGAGTGAATAAATCTGACTTCGCTGGACTATACTCTGGTGGTCTTAGATTAGGCCAAGATCAGAAAACTGAGCACTGAAGAATTGATGCTTTTGAACTGTGGTATTGGAGAAGACTCTTGAGAGTCCTTTGGTCTGCAAGGTGATCAAACCAGTCAATCCTAAAGGAAATCAGTCCTGAATATTCATTAGAAGGACTGATGCTGAAGCTTAAACTCCAATACTTTGGCCACCTGATGCGAAGAACTGACTCATTGGAAAAGACCCTGATGCTGGGAAAGATTGAAGACAGGAGAAGGGGACGACAGAGGATGAGATGGTTGGATGGCATCACCGACTCGATGGACATTAGTTTGAGCAATCTCCAGGAGCTGGTGATGGACAGGGAAGCTTGGCGTGCTGCAGTCCATGGGGTCACAAAGAGTTCAGTGACTGAACTGGACTGATAACCATTATTTATGTTCACTAAAAACACACAGTAAGGATGATTACAGTAATTATAATAGCCCCAAACTAGAAACAAATAAAAATGCCAGCTAAGTGAAGAATGAATAAATTATGCTATAATCATACAATGAAATACGACATTACAATGAAAAAATAAACTATTACTGGCACACATGACATGAATGACTTTCACAGACATAATATTGAGCAAAAGAAATCAGGCAAAAGAGGTGTATATTAGTTGATCCTAAATATCTGAAGATCAAGACCACAAAAACCAATCTATAGTGATGAGAGAAGAATAGTGATTAGCCAGGGCAGTGGGAAGGTAGGGGGACACAGGAGATGGGAGGGTGTTGATTGTGAAGGAGTATGAGGAATCCTTCAGAGATTCTGATAATGTTGATCTGGTTGGTGGTTTCATGAGTGTATACAAATTTAAAAATTCATTGTGCAGTACACTTAAGCATTTTACTGTATGTAAGTTACTAGCTTAATTTAAAAAACTGAAACAAAAAACTAAGAACAAGAACTAACAAGGTATGTATAAAATCTATCAAACAAAAACAAAACTATGAAACACTCCTGATGGACATAAAAGAAGACTTGGGAGAATTTAAAGATAGATCAATAAAATGACCTTCAACTCCACCATCTTCTGTTTGGTACTTGCAGCACACAGGGCAAATTCCACGAAGGAATCAGTACTCTGGACACTTATAAAAGAACTAAGCTTTGAGCTCTCTGAGGAAGCTTATTTTGATTAAGATGACAGAATATCATAAAGATGTCAATTCTCCCAAAGTTAGTGTACAAATTTATGAGATCTCAGTAAAAACACTGAGAGGTGTTTTGTTTTTTTTTTTTTCAACTCAGTAGACTGATTCTTATGTTTTATGTGGGGAAAATACAATGGCCAGATATACTAAAAAGGAATTGCAACAATGTGTGTGTGTGTGTGTGTGTGTGTGTGTGTGTGTGTGTGTGTGTGTGTGTGTGTGTGTGTGTGTGTGTGTGTGTGTGTGTGTGTGTGTGTGTGTGTGTGTGTGTGTAGGGGGGTGAGGGAAAAAATAGGAGGAGGATTATTTCTAACACATTTTAACAGGTATTATAAAGACATAATAATCAGAAGTATGTGACTGGCATAGGACTAAGTATATTAGTGCAAGAGAACAGAATTTCCAGAAAAAGCCCTAAAATGTATGTGGCAACTTAGTATATAATAAAGATGGCATATCAAATCTATTAATGAAAACAGGTTTTAATAAACAGTATCAAGACAAATGAGTAGATATTTAGAATGAATTCATATTTCATACCTTCTAGCAAATAATACCTTATAACAGATATAAGTATTGATATTATAAAAAATGAAACAAAAAAACAAACAGGAAAATCCTTTTATAACCTTAAAATCAGGAAGGCCTTACTAAATACAACCCCCAAAACAAAGCTGTAAGGAAAGATACATTTACAATACATTAATTGAATACTATACAGTTGTATAAAATAAAGAAAATAGCTTTATAATAGCTTTATTTTAAAATATAAAAATAAACAGCTGCTTTTCTGTCTGGTATTTGAAACTCAGAGAGTTTGCTAGGGATAGTATAAGAACATAGCATAAAAAGTATCAGCAATCTGGAACTAACAAAAACAGAAAATCTTGAATTATGAGTTTAACTATGAAAATGTGTGACTGAAATAACAGATATGGGAAGGATATTCTAACTCTCCATTGACCTAGATTTCCAAAGCTGCGTACAGAAAGCTAGAAATGTTTGGTTTCAAGAAAACAAAATACACATCTGCAATTATTCTAACTACCTTCCTCCATTATGGTTTATATTTTTTATTTAGAGCTTATTTTAATGTAAACTACCTTTAAATCTCCTTTGAAACAATTATGCACTTAAGTCAGTATACTCATCCTAAAAATTCTTTGTAAATCTGTTCTTCCAAATTAATGTGGCTAAAATGACAAATATTGTTAATATAACATTTTCATGTCAATGATTTATTGAATAAAAATCAATTTCTCCTTTTAAATATGCATTTTAGAAAATATCCACCTTGGTGCTAATCTCTCTTAAAAAACCGAGACCAACCTAAATATCCAACAATAGGGACTACAATACATCAACTCAATACAGGAGGATAAAACCATTAAACATAACAGTTACAAAGCCTAGGCTAATATATGGGAAATACTTCTAACTATATTAGGCAAAATTTTATGCATAGTATAAACTCAGCCATGTAAAACTACATGTGAAAAAATTTGAAGGAAATTCAGCAAAATATTATCTGTGGGCTGGTGCTGAGTGATGATTATTGACAATGTTAATTTTCTACTTTCTTCTTTTTGCAAATTTTCTGCAATTAACATGTATTACATTTATAATTAGAAAGTAAAAACTATTTAATTGTAAACCAAGGATTTCATTACAACCAGAAAAGCAACCTTTATTTCAGAGGTATCCTGTTTTTGTGTGAATATAGCCGCAGATGGCCTGAGATTTTATTACTACAAAAATTCCCACAAGAACACCCAGCTCAGCCCTCCAAAACCACCAACTGAAAATGTATACCAAACACATACAATTGATTTCTGAAGCTGTCCGTTCAGCTCTGGCATTCCTGTTTGTAGATCTAATGGTATGACGAATGACTGCGTGGGGCTGCGAATACAAACATAATATATACACTTAAAAGAATTTCTGTGACAAAGTTAGAAGGCCAAACTTTCTCTGCTTAATTAAATTCTTATTTATTAACAGACATGACTACCTACTAATAAAGTGAACTGAAGGATAAATTTTTTAAAAAATGAATATGAGATACTTAAAAGTTAATTCATTTATTCCACACACATTTATACTGTATAAAATACTGAAGAGATGTAAGGAAAATCAGATGCAAATCTTATCCTCAAATGAGCTTATAATCTAGGAAGATAACATACACAAACACTTAAACACTAGAAAAGAATAAGTGGCATTCATTAAAATCACTATTAATGCCCAGGGGAAGGAGAGATGACTGCCACTGGAAGGGGTAAAGAAATTCTTCATGACAGTTGAAATCTGATGTGAGGCCTTGAAGGACAAGCAGGCACTGAATGAGCAGCAAGGTGGGAAAAGCATTTCAGACAGCACGAACGATATGAACAAAGTGATGCAAGAAAAAAAGTAAATTGTGGAGTGTTTAGGGGAACTGAAGCTGGTTATTATTTGAATGTGGTGAACATTAAGTGAACAGATGACAAGCTGGAAAGACATCTGAAGGAGGATAAGCCAGATCATGAAAGGTTCTGAATGTCAGGCTAGAGCTCTCAATTTTATTTTCTTGGCAAAAGAATTTTTTGGAGATTTTACAGAAAGGGAATGCCATCACAAGAGTCAGCTTTAAGAGTAACCTGATTAAGTATGTAAAAGGGTATGGACAGGAGAAATACCATGCGGAGAGGGATAAGATTTGTAGTAAACCAAGTGAGAAAGCTTACTACTTCCACCCTTTTGAATAAGCTCCTGATCTTTGGAAACAATGCATTCAGTTCAACCCCTATCTATTAAATTTCTGATGACTCACTCTCATTCACTAATGATTCAGACGATGGTCATGTGTCTTTTTCCCTATTTTAAGACCCACTATCATACCAAAGGACTCAAAAGCCCATTGCGCTGGATTAAAGTTTACTGACCTTATCTCAAGACATTCTACCACACTTCAAAGCACTCTATACTATTAAGATCATATCCTGGAATCTGTCATCACATCATATGACATATGACAGGAATTCACATCATACTCCACACTTTTCATCCTCCGAGCTTACTCTCTCATTACTCCAGTAATTTTTAAATGTTCACACCGAATCTCAAGTCCATCAATCCATTACTTCCTCATTCTTCTTATGCATTTCTTCTGTCTTCACTTTTCTTCCTATCCACTTTAGATCTGGTGGTCCATAATTTCAAGCAATCACTTGCATATATCCTAAATTTGATTCTCACTCCCTACCATCCTTTTCTACACTGGCATACCAAAATGACAACCCTGCAGGAATTAAAGTAACTTGTTTATATCTGGGGTACCAATGACTGCTGGAGGAAAATTACACATTGAAAATTAATCTTTTCTAAGGCTTCAGTGTTGCCCCCAAACATTTCTCTAGTCATTTAACCCATCCATTCTCCTCAATGGGCTTCCCTGGTGGCTCAGCTGGTAAAGAATCCATCTGCAATGTGGGAGACCTGGGTTCAATCCCTGGGGTGGGAAGATCCCCTGGCGAAAAGAAATTAGTATTTCTTTTCTTTTTTGTTAAGCTGAAATATTAATTAATGCACAATACTATGTTAGCTTCTAATGTACTACAGAATTTGACATTTGTATACATTAAGAAGTAATCACCATTATAAGTGTAGTAACCATCTGTTCCCATACAAAATTAATGTTACTGACCATATTCCTTATGCTGTGTAAAACAGCCCTAATATATATATTTATTATATAACTGGAGATTTGTACATCTTAATCCCCTTCACCTATTTTGTCCACACTCACAAGCCTCCCTTCTGGCAAACATGTTTCTTCTCTGTATCTGAGTCTGTTTTCACTTTATTTTGTTTTCCTTCTTAGATTCCACATATAAGTGAGATCATGTGGTATCTGTCTTTCTCTGACTTATTTCATTAGCATAATAGCTTCTAGAGCCATCCATGGTGTCAAAAATGGGAAGATTTTATTTTTAACGGGCGAGTAATGTTCCAGGGCTTCCCTGGTGGCTCAGTGGTAAAGAATCCACCTACAAATGCAGGAGATGTGGATTTGGTCTCTGGGTCGGGAAGAGCCCCTGGAGAAGCAAAGTGAAAGCTGCTGAGTGTGTCCAACTCTTCACAGATTCTATACAGTCCATGGAATTCTCCAGGCCCGAATACTTAGGTGGGCAGCCATTGCCCTCTCCAGGGGATCTTCCCAACCCAGGGATCAAACCCAGGTCCCCCATAGTGCATGTGGATTCTTTACCGTCTGAGCCACCAGGGAAGCCCTGGAGAAGGAAATGGCAACCCAATCTAGTATTCCTGCCTGGGAAATTCTATGGACAGGAGAGCCTGATGGGATACAGTCCATGGGGTTGCAAAAGAGTTGGATACAACTTAGTGACTAAACAGCAACAACAAAGTAATATTCCACTGAATATATACATATACATATATATATATATATACATATATATATATACACATATATATGTATGTATCCTTTTTATCCATTAGTCCATCAGTGGACACTGAGGTTGCTTCCATATGCTGGCTCTTTTTCTTTCTTCTGGGGTCCCTAGAATGTGAATGTTAGTATACTTGATATTGTCTCAAAGGTCTCTTAAACCACCCTAATTAAAAAAAAAACAAACAAAAAAAACTCTCTTCTCTTTTTCCTCTTCAGCTTAGGTGATTTCCACTATTCAGTCTTCTAGTTTACTGATCTGTTCCATATAACCAAATCTACTATTATTTCTTTCTAGTGTAGTTTTAATTTTAGTTATTGTATTCTTCAGCTCTATTTGGTTTCCCCTTATATTTTCTAATTCTTTGTTAACACTCTTACTATGTTCTTCCATTTCTCTCTTGTGTTCATTGAATATCTTTATGATCATTATCTGAAACTCTTTAACAGGCAGATTGTGTATCTTTTCTTTGTTTAATTCTTCTTCTGAGATTGTCTCATTCCTTTGTTTGGAACATAGTCCTCTGTTTCTATTTGCCTAGTTCTCTGTGTTTATTTCTAAGTATTAAGTAGACTGGCTACGTTTCTTGAATTTGGGAGGAGTGGCATTATGTAAGAGATATCTTATGGAACCCGGCAGCACATCCCTCTGGACAGCAGCACTATATACTCTAAGCATGCCCCGTACACGGCCTGTCTGGGCCCTTCTATTGTGGCAAGACTGACCACTGGGTGTGCTGGCAGGTAGGAAGGCCTGGACCCTGGCCCAGTCAGCTCCTGTGACCTTCCTGGTGCAGGGTCCCAAAGCGTGTGCTACTCTACTGATGGCAGAGCCAGGTTCAAGGGTGGCTAGCTATGGAGCCAGGGAAGCTGGGGGTTGGCAGCAGTCTGCCAGTGGGTGGGTAAGCCTCCAGCACTAGTAGGGTAGAGGGCGGACTCCGCAATGATGCCTGTCAGCATCAGAGTCCTAATGGCAGGAAAACTCCTACATTCAGCTGTCGCCAGCATCTATATCTTGAGGGGGACTACTAGGTGTCTCCTGCCTCTCCAAGAGGTTCTCCAAGATCTGCAGGTGGTTTCCTTTCAAATTACTGACTCTGTGCATATGAGATTTTACACAGGCCCTGTAAGAGCAGAGTCTCTCTTTCCTACAGTCCTTTAGTTCTCCTGTACACAAGTCCTTTGAAGGATGACCTTCAAAGCCAGATTTTGGGGGGGGGGGGGATCTTCCCTGTGAAGGACACCCCAGCTGGGGAGCCCAATATAGGTTTTGGATGTTTCACTCCTTGGGGAGAATTCTGTAAATGTAATTATCCTCCTGTTTGTGGGCTGCCTATCCAGGGAGGTGGGTCTTGACTATGTCTCTGCCTCTCCTACCCATCTCACTGTGGTTCGTTTTTCGTATCTTCAGTTGTAGAAAATCTTTTATGCTAATTTTCAGGTCATTCTCACAGATTCTTGCAATTTGGTGTGCCCACTGGAGGAGGAGAGCTCAAGGATGGGAGGAGGGGAGCTCAAGGATGGGAGGAGGTGAGTTCAACGTCTTCCTACTCTCTAGACAACACTTCCCAAGGAAGCCTTTCAAGAAGTGCTTGTTCAAGATTAAGTCCTTCATTATAATCTAGATCTCACTTTCTCCTTCCTTTTCAGGGACTTTGCCTATTCATCTTCCTTCTCTAGATTCTTCTATCTCTAACCATTGGATCCTTTTCATAAACATCCTGTTTAAACTTTTTTTGCCCCCCACAAAAAACAATCAATAGCCAAAAAACAGAGAGATAAAAGACAGGTAGGAGAAATACCAATAACCTCAGATATGCAGATGACACCACCCTTATGGCAGAGAGTGAGGAAGAACTAAAGAGAATCTTGATGAAAGTGAAAGAGGAGAGTGAAAAAGTTGGCTTAAAGCTCAACACTCATAAAACTAAGGTCTTGGCATCCAGTCCCATCACTTCATGGCAAATAGATGGGGAAACAATGGAAACAGTGACAGACTTTATTTTTTGGGGCTCCAAAATCACTGCAGATGGTGACTATAGCCATGAAATTAAAAGACGCTCACTCCTTGGAAGGAAAGTTATGACCAACCTAGACAGCATATTAAAAAGAAGAGACATTACTTTGCCAAAAAAGATCCATCGAGTCAAGACTATGGTTTTTCCAGTAGTCATGTATGGATGTGAGAGTTGGACTATAAAGAAAGCTGAGCACTGAAGAATTGATGCTTTTGAACTGTGGTATTGGAGAAGAATCCCTTGGACTGCAAGGAGATCCAACCAGTCCATCCTAAAGGAAATCAGCCCTGAATATTCACTGGAAGGACTGATGTTGAAGCTGAAACTCCAATACTTTGGCCACCTGATGTGAAGAACTGACTCATTGGAAAAGACCCTGATGCTGGGAAAGATTGAAGGCGGGAGGAGAAGGGGATGACAGAGGATGAGATGGTTGGATGGCATCACCGACTCAATGGACATAAGTTTGAGTAAACTCTGGGAGCTGGTGATGGACAGGGAGGCCTGGCATGCTGCAGTCCATGGGGTTGCAAAGAGTCGGACATGACTGAGCGACTGAACTGAACTGAGAAGACAGACAAATCCACCATCAACTCATTTTTCTTCATCTGCTGCTCTACCTTACTCCCCTCTTTTACAACTAAATTTCATAAATAAATTTATCTTTCAAACCACTCCAATCTGGCTTCACCTCTAGTATTTTTAAATTATCCTTTTAAAGTAGTCAAACACACCTAAATCCAAAGATTTCTTTAATGTAACTTCTAGGCGGTATTCTTTCTGAAACTTTCCTTCTGTCTCTTAATGTTCTTTATTATTCCTCTGCCATTTCTCTTAGGATACTAGATTTTTTTAATTTAAGGCAGAAATCTCAAGAAGTTGTCTTAGGCCTTCTTCCCACTTGGAAATCTGATGCAATATAAAAATTACCATATATAAAACTGAACTCACCTTTCTTCCCAAATTTGATCTTACTCTAGTATTTCAATCTCAACAAGTGGCACTTTTGTATCTATTCAGCTGTTCAAGTAAAAATCTGGGAGTAATCCTTTTATCAGGCTCCACCCTCAAGTCTACATGTGGTCACCACTCTCTCATATAATTCTTGAATTACTTCACTTTTTTCCATCCTCACCCTACCATCCTACTATAAAACATCAGTATCTCTATCCTGGATAACTTCAAAAGTCTCTTAAGAGGACTTGAGGAACGAAATCATCACTCTAAAGTCAGAGATCTTAAAAAAACACACACGCATATCTGATTATATCACTTCCTTATCCTTTAAAGGCTTCCACTGCTCTTAGATTAAAGCTCTCATTTTTTTTTTACTTGAAATATCTAGTTTATAATCTCATCTCCCACCAAATTCCTTCCTTTTTCTGCTCTAACAGACTAACTTTTCTTTAGTTCCTAAAGCATACCATATTCTCTTATCACTAGGCTTTGAAACATGCTATTATTCCTTCTGCTCAGAATACTTCTGTCAGTCTCTTAATTACTATCTTTGTATTTAATCCTTCAGGTTTTCAGCTTACACACTGCTTCCACAGTGAGTCCTTTCCTGTCTCAAAAATATGCCTGCATAGCACCCTGTATTTCCTATTCCATAACAGCTATTACACTTGTAAACTGTTTGCTGGTAGTTTCTAAATTTCCATGGAGACCATTCTGTAAGCTCTTTGAAGACAGGGATTATGTCAATGTCATTCACTGTTGTCTCTTCAATTGCCCAGAACAAGGTTTTGCATTTTAAGGACTAAAAACCATGGTAATATCATTAAACAGAAATATATAATTCTAAAGTAAGAGTAGATTTAGGAAACTTGGCAAAATATTGTAGGGAATGAAAGTGGAGTTTGGTTATTTTCATAACCAGTAAAACATTAATTGGGGAATCAAGTAATATGCTATATTTAAGCAAAAACAATTTTAACAATTTTTATTTTTAAGAGATTAAATTCATTAATTATTACAAGTCTGCAAATGATGGTTTAAATTTAAATATATCTTAATGACTGGGTTATTTAATATTTTTAATTAAAGTTCATTTAACATTCAATAAAATATTTACAAGGTACCTTACTACATGACAAGATTATGTTATATACTAGAAAATGACTAGTTGGCAAATACTGTTTAATGACTACCTCTATTAAGTACATATATAAAAGTGATGGTATATATATATATACATATTTTTCATATATAAAAGTGATGGTATATTAACTAAGAGTAGGTTCTAAAGTTGGTTTGCCTGAATCCAAATCCTGGTTCCACTACTTGCTAGGCGTATGATCTTGGGGAAATGAAATTACTTGTATTCTTTCTTCTTTTCTTATTTGTAAAATGGGGATAGTAATAGTACCTACTGCAAAGGACTGTTCTGAGTATTAGATGAGTTAACATGGAAATTATTCAGCCTAATACTTGGTACACAAAGACTATCCAATGACTGTTAGTAGTTATCATGATACTTAATAATTTAAAACTTAAGTTCATGAAGTAGAAAATTTCTTTCAGTAAGTAACAACACATAAAGTTTAGTTCTATAGTCTTACCAGAATTGAAGATAGAGGTATAAAGGGAAATAAAGACATAAGAAAGAATGAAGAGACAGAAATAAAATAGAATATAAAAGGAGAAAAAGATACTGGTAAATAAATATATTTGTATTATGTATAGAGAGGCATAAACCTGACAATGGGCAGGAAGTCCCTCATTCCTGATTTAGAAGTTGTGATGTTAAATATAATATATTCAAATAATTCTACAATATTTTCATAGAAGAAAGCATAGTTATGAATAGCTCTATATGTAATTATATAAGAAATAATAGTTTTGAATACTTATTGGAAAGCATCTTCTATGGGAACTTCAGCTTAATTAAAAAAAATTATTTGTATCCTGTTAATTACTTTGCCAACAAAGGTCTATCTAGTCAAAGCTATGGTTTTTCCAGTGGTCATGTATGGATGATACAGTTGGACTGTGAAGAAAGCTGAGCACCGAAAAATTGATGCTTTTGAACGGTGGTGTTGGAGAAGACTCTTGGGAGTCCCTTGGACTGCAGAGAGATCCATCCAGTCCATCCTAAAGGAGATCAGTCCTGGGTGTTCACTGGAAGGACTGATGCTGAAGCTGAAACTCCAGTACTTTGGTCACCTCATGCGAAGAGCTGACTCATTGGAAAAGACCCTGATGCTGGAAGGGATTGGGGGCAGGAGGAGAAGGGGACAAAAGACGATGAGATGGCTGGATGGCATTACCAACTCGATGGGCGTGAGTTTGAGTAAACTTCGGGAGTTGGTGAGAGGCCTGGCGTGCTGCGGTTTATGGGGTTGCAAAGATTCGGACACGACTGAGCAACTGAACTGAACTGAACTGAATGATCTGTATTGGAGAAGGAAATGGCAACCCACTCCAGTATTCTTGCCTAAAAAATTCCATGGATAGAGAAACCTGGTGGGCTACAGTCCATGGGGTTGCAAGAGTCAGAAATGACTGAGTGACTAAACTACCACCAATCATCTGTAAACAGAGAAACTAAAAAAATGACCACATGGATTTCTAAGGAGTCTCTTTGATGAAAAATAATATGGTACAAGTGCTCTGGCTAAATTTTCATTCTCTTAGTCCAAAGCAATACTCCTAAAACCTGTATTTCCATGGAAATAGATGTCCTTTTTCTTTAGAGAAGATCAAACTCTCACTACAGAAGCTGAGGTCTAAAGAGAAGAGAAAACACTTGTGCTTTTCTGGGAAGAAAAAGGCACAGATCTGATTCTAATTGTGGATACCGCTTAATAACTTTAAGCAAACCAACTAAGTAAATAAAATGATATGGTACAAGGAAGAATCATAATCTTAGTTCCTTCCCAGAAGTAGGATTAAGAGAAGTTATCAATTGGTAATTATATGCAGGACAAGCATAGTCTTCATTGCTAATTAATCTCTGTCACTAAATTTGTTTTAACTAACTTAAAAGAGTGAATTAAAAAACAAACTCTAAGGCCACATTAAACATTTATTTTCAATTATTAGATTGCAAACATTCTTTACCTCAAAGTCATCATCGTCTCCTTCGGTGTAATGAGCATGGTTGTCTGGATTATTCACTTTGTCCAACAGTTCAACTGCCAGGGCCCTAGAGAGACCTGGCTGCCCTACAAATGTATGCTAAATAAAAACAAAACAAAACTTCATGAGTATGCATTTATATCTATGGCTTACAGAGACTGTTATTTGTTCTTTTCCATTTAGTAACTATCAGAGATAAGCATATGGGAGCCTATCAGTGCTAATAAATTAGAGAATGTATTAATAAAAATATTAATGAGAGAATCCATAATTAAATATTATAAAGCTAAAGAACCATTGTGAGGTAAGTTTATAATATGAATAATTTATCTATTAAAGTTAACTAATCTATATTAGGCTGTCAAATTACAACCTTGGCTATAACAATGACAGTTATTACACATGTCATTATGCACATGCAAATAAATTCTGTGGTACAGTCCATATCACAGTAAGAAAAAAACATGTATATTCTATGCTTACATATATTTAATTCAATGAAATTATGTTAGTATAGAAAGACATAATTAAATTTTATAACATTTAAACAAAGTTTTCTTAGACTGTTATAATCAACTTTTTCTAATATAAAAGTATTTTATAAACACATACACGGGAGCATTCTATAAATTTACATAAGAAACCAAAACAGAGAAAAGCAATTACTTTTAGATGAAAGCAACATTTAAAGAGTTTTCTCCAAGGCAGGGGTGAGCAAACTACAGACCATGGGCAAAATCTGGTGCACTGCCTCCTTCTGTGAATGAAGTTTTATTGGGTATTAAAGCCATATCCTTCATGTATTGGCTATGGCTGCTTTTGTGCTACTGTGGCAAAACTGAGAAGACGCAACAGACTGTATGTCTCACAAAGCCTATAATACACACTATCTGGCTCTTTACATAATATTTGCCTACGCTTGCTGTAAGAGATCACTAAGACTTTTACACTAAAAACCTGAATGCTGTTGTTCTAGTGATATACCTAACTATTGCATGACTATAGAAAATACTGCTATAAATTCAATGACTTACAGTCAGAAGTCTTTCAGCGGTTGGTCTTTTTTTGGGGTTTTTGGTTAGTGCTATTTTGACAAAATTATGGAATGTTGATGACCTTCAAATAAAAACAGACATGTACAAATATATTTCATTAATATTAGTTCTTTTTTGTTACTAAATAAAATTAACTAACAAGCAGTTAGAAAGACTAAAACATATGATTTTTTTCTTAGGCCTCTTAGCTCTATGTAAACCAAAAAACTAAACCCAAAACAGAGTATTTCCTTGGAGAATATACCAGGTTCATCCGTTAAGTAAAATACAATTAGTGAACAAAATACTAATATATATAACCTCTAAAAGGTACACTAAAAACTAGAAATGGGTAGGTGTGTCATCTATAAGGTTAATAACCTTGTGTTATAACCACTCAGAGTCAAAATGACCTTTTCTCACTGCTTAATTTATGATATATAAATGTTTTGCTACACCCAAATTGTTGGGTGGCGTCAAGGTAGGGTGGGTAATTAAACAGACTGTTTATACCTTTAAAAAGTCACTGAAGTTCTTAGGAACAAGGGAAAAGAAGAGGGAGTGACCTTAGTAACCAAGAGTTTTCCTGCCACCTGTTATTGATGAAATGGGGAAAAGAAGCTATATAGGAATCTGGGAATTCCCTGCCAGTATACTACAATGACTAGGACTTGGCACTTTCACTGCCATGGGCCTTGGTTTGGTCCCAGGTGGGGGAACTAAGATCCTGAAAGTTGTGTGGCATGGACAAAAAATGAATTAATAAAAAATTAATTACTTAATAAAGGAACTGCATTTTGATTATGAATTAATGACAAAGAGAGGTATTGTACCATTGCCAAGATTCCACAGGAGGAAAGACTGGGCAAGAACCAAAATGAAAAAGCTTAGTCATTAGCAATGACAGTAATGACAAAGCAGTTCTCTTTAGAGAAATCAAATCATTACATTACATTGGTAGCTTGAGGTCCTCATATCATGGAGTGAGAGTACCTGAGACTGGCAAAGGTACTTCAATGGTAATAACTGTTCTGGAATCTCACTATGAATATAGCTATTTTAGCTAACAGTCATTCATCCTTGAATGAATATTCAGTCATTCCTGCCATAAAGTCCTCCAACTCTAGTTGCTTAGGAACTTAGGCTTACAAGGAACAAGAGAAAAAAAAAACAGTGTCAGTACAAAGGAATACAGCTAGCAGTAGGATATAAACTCCTTAACTTCTACAGTGTGATTTGCCTTTCATTCCTGGTACTATCCTCAGAATAGCCTGGCTCCTAAATAATACTATGCACAGGCAGGCCAATGAAACATTAAAAAAGTAGTTTAGAACTTGTTTTGGGGACAGGCTTTTTAGAATCTGAAATAACATATGGATTTTCTCTCCAGAAAAAAATGAATACACATAAAGAATTCCAGGGGCTCATATATCTCCCAAGATTTCCTAAGAGATCCATGTATAATAGATAAAGAATCACTAAATTTAAGAATTTGGAAACTTTTATTTGTACAATAAGTTTCTCTTATTAAATGTATAGGAAGACATTACCAGAAAAATAATTTTCAATTTTTATCATCTAATTGAAGACATCCTTATGGACTGTAAGAATAGGCAAACTGTTTTACTTTGTATGAGAAAACATTAGGATGCAAATGAGTAATAATCGTTTGAAGATAAGGGAAAATAGGTAGAGAAAAGCCAATGGTGATTGATTTCAAGTGTCACTACATTTGGGAAACCGTGTCCTATTACTTCTCATGAAAGTCAACATGTCATTAGTGGAAGTAAAGGAATACAGGCAAAATGAGTCTCTAAAATCTTAATGTATTCATTTTAAATCATCTCCTCACTACATCTCCTATTCAAGCTGCCAAAGCAGTACATTGTAATGAAATACTGGCCAGGAAATAAACTTAGATCCTTGCCATAGCCCTGCAAGTAAATTAGATGTGTAACTTTAGGGAAACTGTTTAATGCTCTGAGCTTCAGCTTTACCAACTTTAAAATAAGGGAATTAAACCTCTGTCTCTTTCAGCCATAAAATTCTATAAATCTATATAACTCACCATTTTGTTTTGTCCTTTAGTTTTGGAGGCTGAAAATTACTTTTTGACATTAAGAAGAGGGCCCTGGAATAAAAATTTCAGTTAAAGAGCAATAAAAAACACTTTTATTATTACATACAATAATCAGAATCAAGTCTGCAATGAATTTACTCAAGATTATTACATATGTAGGTACTCAAGATAACTGATATAGAATATGGAAATTAATGTTTTATATTTTGGATACCTTATGGAAAATTTCTCCTGGCTCTAGAGAAGATATTTAAATTTCCAACAAGCTCTTATTTACAAGGCAAAGCAACTAAACATTTGAGAAGGTTTTTACTACCATACTCTTACATATATAACTAGTATTATATCTTGAGCGTAACACTTGTGTATCATTGTGTTAACACACGGAGATGATATACTACTCTAACATTAGGTTGTATGTTTAGCCTCTACAATTATTTTGGGTGAATAGGCAAATTATATCCACTTCTTTGTCTGTTTCCCCTTTTGAATGATATAGAAATCAGCCTGCAAGAGGACTTTCCTTCTCCATAAATTAACCTTTGACCAATCTTTTTAATGGACTATGGGGTAGAAGAATGAAGGGTTTTATTTTATTTTATTTTCTTGTAGCACTTCATTTTATTTTTTTTTTTTTCTTTATTTAGTTTCAGTGGGTTTTGTCATACATTGATATGAATCAGCCATAGATTTACACGTATTCCCCATCCCGATCCCCCCTCCCACCTCCCTCTCCACCCGATTCCTCTGGGTCTTCCCAGTGCACCAGGCCCGAGCACTTGTCTCATGCATCCCACCTGGGCTGGTGATCTGTTTCACCATAGATAGTATACATGCTGTTCTTTTGAAATATCCCACCCTCACATTCTCCCACAGAGTTCAAAAGTCTGTTCTGTATTTCTGTGTCTCTTTTTCTGTTTTGCATATAGGGTTATCGTTACCATCTTTCTAAATTCCATATATATGTGTTAGTATGCTGTAATGTTCTTTATCTTTCTGGCTTACTTCACTCTGTATAAGGGGCTCCAGTTTCATTCATATCATTAGAACTGATTCAAATGAATTTCTTTTTAACGGCTGAGTAATATTCCATGGTGTATATGTACCACAGCTTCCTTATCCACTCGTCTGCTGATGGGCATCTAGGTTGCTTCCATGTCCTGGCTATTATAAACAGTGCTGCGATGAACATTGGGGTGCACGTGTCTCTTTCAGATCTGGTTTCCTCAGTGTGTATGCCCAGAAGTGGGATTGCTGGGTCATATGGCAGTTCTATTTCCAGTTTTTTAAGGAATCTCCACACTGTTCTCCATAGCGGCTGTACTAGTTTGCATTCCCACCAACAGTGTAAGAGGTTCCCTTTTCTCCACACCCTCTCCAGCATTTATTGCTTGTAGACTTTTGGATAGCAGCCATCCTGACTGGCGTGTAATTGGTACCTCATTGTGGTTTTTTATTTCCAGAATACTGGAAATAAAAGCAAAACTAAACAAATGGGATCTAATGAAACTTAAAAGCTTTTGCACTACAAAGGAAACTATAAGTAAGGTGAAAAGACAGCCCTCAGATTGGGAGAAAATAATAGCAAATGAAGAAACAGACAAAGGAGTAATCTCAAAAATATACAAGCAACTCCTGCAGCTCAATTCCAGAAAAATAAATGACCCAATCAAAAAATGGGCCAAAGAACTAAACAGAATGAAGGATTTTAAAAGGAAGTTTTATTTCAATATTTCCTACAAAACTCCAATGTTTTCTAGCAAACTCCTTAGTCTTTTTTATTAAATACCAAATATCTTTTCTTTCTAAAAGTTAAATGATTCATATATAAAAGAAAATTGAAAAGAAAAAAGTCTATATTCCTCTCACCCTAAGACATCATTTAAAATTTTCTGCTTTTCTTTTCAGTCTTTATCTTAACAGGAACCAATTACTAAATTATTATAATAGGTAACACTATGTTCTGCTTTTTTCCCTGATAATCAATTTCCCATGCTGCTTTGGTTTACATATATGGTATTAGCTGCCCTTATGACTGCACATTTAGATATTCCCCCTGCAAGCCTGAAGCAGATTCTTAGACTTTCCCTGAATTATTTCCCAAGTATAATTTTCACAAGTGTAGAATCAATGCAACATTTGTACTGTTCATAACATTCAAATTATTTTCCTAAAGGTCTTGTCAGCATTCCAGCTAAAAGCAGTTATCTTTTAACTTATATATCTTTTTTTTTGGTGTTGTTATTATTATAATAATAATCTTTTTAATTGGAGGCTAATTACTTTACAATATTGTGGTGGTTTTTGCCATACATTCACATGAATCAGCCATGGCTGTACATGTGTTCCCATCCTGAACTAACATATATCTTTAGGTACTTGTGAGGTTAGTTTTCCATGTTTCTTTAGTATCTGATACTTGCTCATAAACAATTTATCTTTTGCTCTTAGAGTCTTTGAATGAGTTACCTATGTAATAAATATCAATAATTAATATTATATGTTGGGAGAATACTTTCCCCTATTCTGCTGATTTTCTTTTTAACTTTATACTATTTACATTAAAAATTTAGATTTTGGCCCAATTTATCTTTTCCTTCAAAATATTAAAAACCCCTTCACAGTCTCTCAATTATTTTTTCTAAGATAATATACTCTAAAATATAAATGATTATAGTAAGCATCTACCTCTTCATCATTCCTAGAGAAAGTAAAAAGAAACAAAATCAAATGAGAACAGAAATTAAAAACTCATCTGCATTCTATCATTTGTTTATAGTTCTACTTAGGACAAAAAAAGAAATGTTTTTAATCAATGGAAGAATAAAAAAGACTTAAAACTTAAAATGATAACTGCTATATCCTAGTATGTTTATTTATTAATTTATTTTAAATGGACAAGTTATTTAATTAGGTTCTTTGCAAGAAGTTCAGAATGCTACTTTGTGAGGGTAAATTCCATTTGTGAGAGCAAACACAGAGCGGAGGTAGCCCTGGAGCTGAGGGACAGCTTTGATTCTTCGCAGCATTTGTGAGTCCACAGCTTTCTGATCAACCTTGCACTGCTCTGTGATTTCGTATTTCTCTCTCTCTGTGTCGAAGATCTCACTCTCCTGGTGTCTCGGCTTATGCAGCTTCTTCTTCTTCAAGTAAGTGTCAGTGAGATGTTCTGGGATTTTCACACCACTGATATAGATTTTGGTGGAGGTGGCAATGACAAATTTCTGGTGTGTTCTACGCATAGGAACTCGATTGAGGGATAGAGGCCCAGTCACAAGTAGCAAGCCACTGCCCAGCTGCTTCAGGAAAACGACCCTCTTGCCTCTGTGGCGCCCCGTGAGGATGATCAGAACGGCCCCAGGAGTGATGCTGGTGCGCAGCTTCCTCACATGCTTACTGAACAGTTTCTTGCCGTGACTCAACAGTTTCCGAGGCACGTCTTCAGTAGGGTGATACCTAGGCATTTTGCGGAGTTTGACCACTCGGGGACCACCATTCTTGTCGCCACCAACTGGTTTTGTGACAGTGGCAAGAACCCGAACCTTCTTTTTCTTTTTGACCCTGGATTTAGCTGCTGAATACTTTCTCTTGTACAAGGCCTTTCTGGAGTACACGGCTGATCGGGAATATCTGCCAATTCCTCTGACTAGGACAGGGTTTCGGCTGCAGTGGGGCTTCTCCTTCTTAACTTTCTTCACCATTTTCACCTTTTTAGCCTTGTTGCCAGCATCAGCCTTCTTGGCTTTAGGTTTTTTCTCCTTAGTATCTGGCTTCTCAGCCTTTTCACCCGCCATCTTGCAAGATGGGAAAGAGCCCTAGTATGTTTATTAAAGGAAATTTGTTTTAAGGAAAAGTTTCAGACAGATTCTATGTTGTGTTAGAAAGAGCAACAGATCAGGTTTTAGACAAGATTATTCCTAAGTCTCTCAGAATACTTAAATTATTTCAATATACTTTAAAATGAGCTTGGAATAGCCAAGTTGTCAGTACTTCACTCTCCCTGAAGACCTTACTACTAACTGTGTAATTGTAAATACTGAGAACACCTCATGGGATGAAGATCAAACATAGGTGGTTGAAGTTCTCCAAGTTCAATTGCTGTGATTCCTACTGCCCAGATATCACAGAGTTGGTTGTAGCCACCATTCTTTTCTACTGCTGCAACTTCCGGGGCCATCCTAGAAGGAATCAATGAATATAACATTTTTGTTTTTAAAAAATTATATGAAATTTGTTCTTTTGTTATATTCACTAGACTTCTTGGAGGGAAAGAGGCTGAGAGGCATTTACTAGAAAAGAAGAAACTTTATTATTAACAGAAAAAAACCTAATAAAGACCACATATACACACATACACACGCTTCTAAAACTTTGGTTCTCAAAATCTTGCGAATCCCGTTTTATAACATGGGAAAACAAAAAGACCACCTAAATCTCTGTGAAGGTCAGAGAAAAGTTCCTCAAAGGAGGTGAGACTCACAGAATAAATTAGCAGGGAGCTGAGCGGGGTTGAGGAACCTGGACTATTTTAGTCAGAGGAAACAAGTATGAATACAGGGAAACAGGACAGCATGGAACACATAGAGAGGTGACAGGACAGTGCTACTCAATGTATGATCTATAGGTAGACACAGGGCCATAGGCAGTTTGCTATCAGTTTCCGATAAGTACAGAAACTGAAAGTTAAGTATTCTTATCCAGATAAATGGTCATTTTTTTTAGCAATTTGTTTTAAATTTATTTGATAAAAGTATCAGTCTGTGGTAGACAAAATATGAAAAAAAAAAGTCATTCATCACAGTTTGAGAGGGTCTAGAAAGTATTTGGAAAATAAACCTCAAAGAGAGAGGCTAGATAATGCATGGTCTACTGATTATATGAGAAAGATTGGACTTTACTGTGAAAATGGAAAATGTAATTATGATATAAAACTCATGGCAACATGAAGGATGGTGTGACAGGAGGTGAAACCACAATCAGGCAGATGAATTGAGACCATCTGAAAAATACGAGGGGGAAAAAAAGGACTTTTCAAAGGCAGTGGCAGGGAGGATAGAATCAAGGGGCTGACTGAAGAGACTGAGAATAAAATATCTGTGGATACTGAAGTAGTGCTATTACCAAACAACTGTTGAAAATACACAGGACTGAGGGTCATCTGAGTAGCTGAGTTGGAGTTATCTGTTTGGGGGTTGCTCTATGTACTTAATCACTTAGTGTGTACAACTCTTTGTGACCTCAGGGACAGTAGCACACTGGGCTCCTCCGTCCATGGGGTTTCTCCAGGCAAGAATACTGGAGTGGGTTGCCATGACCACCTCCAGGGGATCTTCACAACCCAAGGATTGAACCCAGGTCTCCTACATTGCAGTCAGATTCTCTACCATCTGAGCCACCAGACAGTGGTATATGAAAATGGCATCTAAAGTTATAAAGCATAGATGATATTACTTACGATTTTTGAGTGTTTATTATTTTTAAATTAATTTATATTTATACTGAATATTCACAAGGTAGAAGTCACTTTTATGTGCACTTAGGTTACAGAAACTTTATATGACACAGTATCTCTCAACTTAAGTGTGTTTAAGGATATAATGAAAGCAGTGTTTTAGAAGATTATTTTGTCAGTAATTGGTAGGATGTAGTAGAAGCAGGCTGGTAAAAACTAATGATAGGATAGGATGCATGAATTTTAACAACAAGCAAATGAAATCCTAGATTAAAACAGATGCAATATCAAAAGAAAGGGCAATAAAATGACACGAGATTATAACACAATTTTCTTTTGAAAATTTCACACCTATGAGGCCTCCCAACACAGCATCCCAGGGACAGGAGGAATTACTGGCACTTTAACACAGGAAAAGCTGGACAAGGAAAATGAGTATCAAAGTTCTGTAACCCATCAGATCTATGATAGTGTCAAGGAACCTGAATGTCTCCAGGCTTCAGTCAAGTACAAATTGTATTACTAAGCATCAATGTTGTTCACTAATCTTAAAGAGATGAAAAGGACAAAATTCAATCATAATAATATCTTACCAATAAGGGGTGCCAATGAAAGATTTTCTCTTTGCAATAGTAGCTGTTATTTTTGCAGCTACACCAAAGTCAGCTGATGGGGTAAAAACAGAACAGAAAATTTTAGTTTTCAATAAAACCACCAACATTTCTAAATTTCATCCTCAGAGACATCATTATTAATAATTCAGATAGCAATACTTAGAGAAATGTATATAAACTGAATATAAATATAAATTGAATACCTAAATCCCTTCCCATTTAGCAAAACATAATCATTATAAGAAAATAACTTATTGGCACTTTATTAGAATGAAAACATACTTTATTAAGAACAAAGTTATTAAAAAACTTTTCATTACAAGTAAATTGGGAAAAAACCATCCACCTGGATTCCTTTTACTCTAACACAACTAGGTTAGTATTTCATTGCTATTTTTAAAAGTTCCTTTATCTGTAGATAAACTTCTTTTATTGTTGTTAAACATGGTTGAAAAAACTAAAGACTCATATAGTTTATTTTTGTCATTTAACACACTAGGCAATTTAACTCTTATTTTTTTTAACTATTAATTTTAATGACTGAATAATGTTCCATAAGCTGATTTATCACAGCTGAACAGTTTTTCTACTGCTAGACCTGTGTTTCCATTTGTTCCTATTATAAACAGTTATGATTAATACTTTAGCAAATACCGATTTTTTATCTTTAGGATTAATTTCCTTAAACTGAATCTCAGGATTAGTAAAATTACTGGGCTAAAAGGTGAACATTAAAAAAATAAATAAATAAAGGTGAACATTATTGTGGCTCTTAATACATATGAATATTAAATTTATACAATGTTAATTCCCATTTAAATTTTTATTAAAATTTTTCTGGAAAATAATTTTTAGGAATTTTAAATAACATACCTAATTTTACATCACCATGATCTGTCAATAAAATATTTGCACCCTAAAGCAAAAATATAAATGCTATTAAATTAGTATCATAAAATTCCTTTCAATAAAATTATCAATTTAAAATTTATTATTATTTTTTATTGAAGTACAGTTGATTTACAATGTTGTACCAATCTCTGCTATACAGCAAAGTGACTGAATAATACACATGCAGACATTTTAAAAGAATATTCTTTTCCATTATGGTTTATCAAGAATTCACTGTACTGTATGGACCTATTGTTTATCCACTGTATATATAAGAGCTTATACCTGCTAATCCCAAACTTCCAGTCCTTCCTCCCCCCATCCACCTTTCCCTTGAAAACCACAAATCTGTTCCCTGTGCCTGTGAGTCTTACACATATTGAGTTTAAATTAAGTTAAACAGACTTACTTTGATATCTCTATGCATTTTGCCTTTAGTATGCAAATAGGCAAGACCCTGAAGTTTAAAAAAAAAAGTATATATTAGCAAAACTGCAAACTTCACACCTAAATTTCTACTTAAATTCTTACTGAAAAAGAAAAACCAGAATGTTCTTTTTTTGAGGGGAAAAACCTAGATGTGCTTCTTTTTACTAATCAATGTTTACTAAATTTAAAATTTTTGAATTCATTTTCTGACAAAAACAAGAAATACTTTACTGTAACATCATCACCACAGTCAAGATAATGAACATACTCATCACTCCCAAAAGTTCCTCCCATATATAAACACTGATATACTTTGTCGCTATAGATAATTTTAAAGTTTTCTAGAGTTTTATGTAAATGCAATCATACAGAATATTCTTTTATCTTCTTTAATTCACAATATTAATTTGATAGTCCTTGTTAGTGTGTTATCAATATCTCATTTTTTTATTACTGAGCATTCCACCATACAGTTATTACAGAATTTATTTATTCACCTGTTGATAGATATTTGGGTTGTGAGTTGTTTCCAGCTTTTGCTTATTATATAGAAACCCACTCTAAAGATTTATGTCAAGTATTTGTATGATTTTTCCCTCTTGGGTAAATAACTTAGATATGACTGGGTCATATGATGGTACAAGTTTAAATTTCTAGGCAATCGCCAAACGGTTTTCCAAAGCAGCTGCACAATTTTGCATTGAAACTAGCAGTGTATAAGAGTTCCAATTAACTCACATACTCACCAGCTTTACGAGGGTCAGTCCTTTTAATTTTAGCCATTCTAACTGGTGTGTAGTGGTATCTCATTGTGGTTTTAATTCACATTTTTCTAATAACTAATGATATCGAGCATATTTTTCATATCCTTACTTGCCATCTATAGCTTTTGGTGAAACATCTGTTCAAATCTTTTGTCCATTTGTTTAATTGGTGCTTTTCCTATTATTGATTTAGTTTTAAGAGTTCTTTATATACTCTTGAGACAAGCCCTTTATCAGATTTATACTTTGCAAATACCTTTTTTGGGCCTGTAGTTTGTCTTTTTATTCTCTTAATAGTATGTCTGGAAAAGCAGAAGTTTTAAATTTTAACCAAGTCAAATTTGTCAAATTTTTCTTTTATGGACCATGTCTTTCATGTCTGAAAAGGCTTTTATTAACTCAAGATCGCAAAATTTTCTTCTATGTTTTTTTCTGTAAGTTCTAGTTTGAGGTTTTATATTTAGACCTGAGTGATTAGTGTTAATTTTTACATATGTCACAAAATGTGGTTCAAAGTTTGACTTGTGTTTGACTTGGGTTCAATTCCTGGATTGGGAAGATCCCCTGGAGGAGGGCATGGCAACCCACTTCAGTATTCTTGCCTGCAGAATCCCCATGGACAGCAGAGCCTGGTAGGCTACGGTCTACAGGGTCACAAAGAGTCAGACATGACTGAGCAACTAAGCATAGTTCAATTATTTCATAACCGTTTAGTGAAAAACCTATCCCTCCTCTTCTGAATTCTCTTCACCTTTGTCAGAGAAGGCAATGGCAACCCACTCCAGTACTCTTGCCTGGAAAATCCCATGGCTGGAGGTACCTGGTAGGCTGCAGTCCGTGGGGTCGCTAAGAGTTGGACACAACTGAGCGACTTCACTTTCACTTTTCACTTTCCTACATTGGAGAAGGAAATGGCAACCCACTCCAGTGTTCTTGCCTGGAGAATCCAGGGGCAGGGGATCCTGGTGGGCTGCCGTCTGTGGGATCGCACAGAGTTGGACACGACTGAATTGATTTAGCAGCAGCAGCAGCTTCACGTTTGTCAAAAATCAGTGGCCATATACGTGTGGAATTATTTCTAGTCTTTCTAGATTTCTATAATCTTTTGGCATCATCTACTCTTATGCCACTGCTTACTACTATGTTTCACTTAGTGTATGTAGTTTTATAGGTCTTGAAATTGCTACTGTTGGTCCTCAAATTTTTCTGTTCTTTTTCACAGTTGTTTCGACTATTCCAGGTCCTTTGTGTTTCTGTAGAAATTTTAGAATCAGCTCATCAATTTCTAGAGGGGAAAAAAAAACCTTTGCTTTTGATTGCAATTGCATTGAATCTATAGTCAGTTTGGGAAGAAATGGTATCTTAATTGCACAGAAATGTTCTGACCCGTGAATACAAGAATACTGCAGAAGGCGAAGTTCTCAGTTTACGTAGGTCTTCTTTAACTTCTCTAAGTCATTTTATAGTTTTTAGTATACAGGTGTTTATGCCTCTTTGTTACATATATCCCAACGAATGTCATATTTTAGTTATTATAAATTGTATTGTTGCTAGTCTATGGAAATCCAACTGATTCTGTATATTGATCACGAGTCTTGCAAACTCCCTAATCACACTCATTAGTTCTACTAGCTACTTTGTTGACTCTATTCCATTTTCTCCAAAGATGTAGTTATGCAGTCTGTAAATAGAGACAGCTTGAATTCTTACTTTCTAGTCCAAGTGCCTTTTATTTCACTGCTTTTGCTTTTTGTCCTGGCCAAGCATCTAGAAACTGTTAAAAAGAAGTGGTGAGAGCAGACATCTTTACCTGGTTTGACTGACCTTGGTGGGAAAAGCATCCAATCTTTACCATTAAGTATGATTTAGTTGTAGGTTTTTCATAGATGCTCTTTATCAGGCTGAGTTAGTTTCTTTGTATTTGAAATATGCTAAGAATTTTTATCAGAAATGAGCACTGGATTTAGCTAATGCTTTTTCTGTGTCTATTTAGATGATCCCATGGTTTTGCTTCTCTTTTTGTTTGCTAATGCAATCATTTACTTGAAATGATTTTGAATGTTAAATCAACACTGCCTTCTATGATAAACCCCACTTGTCTATGATGTATTATCTTTTTATATATTGTTGAATTACCTAAATCATGCCTCTTTACCCAGTCACCTGTCAACAGACACTAGATGAGGAATTTTGTCAGCGTAACACAATTAAAATTCAAACTAGTATCTTGGAGGTCATCTCTTCCACAGCCTCATTTTATACTTGGGGAACTAAAACCACAGACGAGATAATGGTCATATACCAGGGCCAGAATGCAAATGCAAATTTTTGTTTTGCTTTCTACTTTCATTTAATACTCTGTCCGTTACTTAAAGAAGCAAGGAACTTTGGAAATTAAAATATTAACAACACTAATCTGTCAACAATTCTCTGCTATGAGTGCATGATTAGCATTTTATGTGAATATAAAAAAGCAGATTTTTAATGTGACTGTTATAGAAATATATGTAAATTATGTATATATATAAATTTACTTTCATATATCTAACAATAAAATTTTAAAGCATGTGGAAACCAACTCTTTCAGAAATGACTAGAGTTTTCCCTTAATTTAGGTTAAATTCCCAATTTCTAAAATATGGAAGAATAACATATAGAATATCAATTTCTCTTCTAAACAAACTACACAATCTAGGAAATGTAGAGACAGAAGCATCAATTAATAAGTATCAGTTGTGAACTGAAAAAATAAATAACACAACCACTACTTCTTCATCCTGCTTCCTAAATTAGATGCCTTAAAGCATGTGAACAAAATTAGCTGCTAATTTTTTCAATGAGTAATCTTTCAAGGAACTAAAAAAATAAACTGGAAAAAAAATTGTATACTCTGTATACCTACTGAAGACTCATAACCTATTTTAACATACTACAAGCTCTCACAGGGTCTGAAATAAAGAAGGAAAGAAATCTCTACTTAATACAATGTTTACTGAGCTTATAAAAAGGGATTCTGATATTAATAGTATCTATTAATATAACATAGATCAAAGGTTTCCAGATAACATTCTGGGTTGTTGTTATGAAACTTTATTCTCATTTTGGGAGAAACAGTAAAAGACCTCATGTCTTAAGCAAAAAGAATCCTTTTGCGGCCATAAAACTTGAAGGGAAAACTTGGACTTATTATAATTGAGAGGTCTGATGATTCATTCATGTAAACCAGTTCACACCTATGACTTTCGACTTTCCTTAGCTTTGCAGCAATTGAGGGACAAGCACTACAAAGCAGAATACCAAACAACACCCCGGTGTGTACTACTATTAGCTTAAATGAATTTCTGGGACTCATTCACAAAAGAAATAACTAGGCTTACAGAATTACAGTATGAGAAGTTAACAGAAAAATTTGGTTTACTCTTTCTCTTTTGGGCAGATCACCATTTTACTGTTTTCAACTGTGAAATTAGAACTGCATTTCTATCTACATAAGCAAATATAGTACCTGTAAAGTTTCTCTGCATACATAGGCTATTTGCAGTTCTGATAATGGTCCAGTAACTAGAAATAAAAAAAAGAGATCACATCATTATACATTTGAACACAACAGACTAAAAACACTTTAACAATGACAAGCAATTATAAAACTTCTCTTTCTCTCTCTCTCTCTCTGGGTGACTTACCATGAGCATATATTATTCTTAGAATCAGGAAACAAAAGTAAAGTAGAAAATTTTTCAATGCAATTTAAAAATGGAAGGTTTGCTTCGTAATGACTTTGGTCAGTGAAACTATTAAGCCCCCATTATGAGCAAAGCACAGTACCAGATATCACAAGATGTTCTATGCAAAGCAATGGACATGATCTCAATCCTGAACAACTAAAGATAAATAAATAAATAAAGCCCCCAAATGAGAAAAACATATATAATTACAGTTATATACACATGTCAAGGGCTTCCCTGGTGGCTCAGACAGTAAAGAATGTGCCTGCAATGCAGAGACCTGGGTTCGGTCCCTGGGGTGGGAAGATACCCTGGAGAAGGGAATGGCAACCCATTCTAGTATTCTTGCCTAGAGAATTCCATGGACACAGGAGCCTGGCAGGTTACAGTTCACGGGGTTGCAAAGAGTCCGACACGACTGAACAACTAACACTTTCACACTTTCATACATGTTAAAGGACCATAAAGAGAAATCGATTGTTGAAAAGGTATCATATACTTTTTTAAAAAAAAAAGTCATGATGTTATTCCCTTAGCATTATTCTTTACTATATCCATCAAAACAAGGACCTTGATCCAATACCTTACCTAAGAATCCAAAAAGTAATCAGGTCACTTGTGACAACCAGATCTTTCCCTAAGAAATATAAAATCCTTCTGCAAGTACCTAACTAGGTGCTTTGGAAATAAGGCCTTCCAATACGATGAGAAAATATTTGAAGTCGGGGGTGGCATTTGCTGACAGTGAGGTCAAAATCAGATACTTTCATGCAATCTTTACTTGAAATATTTTACAACATATTTTAATCACTGGTTCTCTATACCTACTTTTAGGAACATAAAATTTTGATTCTTAGTAACTTGATGAAATAGTAGTAAAAGAAGGGAAACAATTTCATTAAAAGTTATTATAGGTATAGTTGTTCTTGATTACTATGCTATCTAATATATTATTTACAGGGATGAATACTTTTTAGATTCAATTTAATTCAATAAATAGCAGGTTTAATAATGGAAAAAAGAAATTTCACAAAGAAATAAAAGTCTCAAAACCATTATTTCAGCTTAAAAGGGGAAGTAGTAAAAAAAAAAAAAGGTCTGCTGCATAGTTTTATTAATCCATAATCCTGAGTTCTCATTCTGTGAAAATGTGGATAAAAATTATAACTATTAGATAAAAAGTCTTCATATAAAAGATCATAATTCTTCATAAATTCACAGAAAAGAATTTTAAACTGAGTGACACAGAGCCGTTTCCCACCAGTAATTTTTAAAAAATCAACAATAGGGGTAAAATAAAAGAGAACAGTCATTATAGTATAATAATGTAAAGGAAAATTCAATTCAATTCAGAAAGTTGACTAAATTAACATAATGAAATGGCAACCCACTCCAATATTCTTGTCTGGGAAATCCCAAGGATAGAAGAGTCTGGAAGGCTACAGTCTACAGGGTCACAAAAGAGTCAGACACGACTTGCAACTAAACAACAAATAAAATATTCCAAATTCTTAAAATTACATATTTTAATACAAAATATTATAGCAATAATTAAATTGTTTTCTCAGTGAGCACATTATCATTAAGACATAGACAGATAATTGGCTTTATGTGAGAGTCACCTTTTGCATTTCAATTCTAATTTACAAGGAAGTTTAGGCAGTTTTGTTTGTAGATAAAATACTTCCCTATATACTACTTAAGATTTCCTAGAGACTACATCTGAAAAGTAAAATCTAGAGTCTTCAAGTACTCTTGGATTTCTTCATCAGGCTCCAGCAATTTAACTGAATACCAACAAAATATAAAATCTAGACTTCTTTTATGCAATACTCCAGAGCACGACAGAATGTAAAATAGTACATCTACGTGTTGGTATCCCTTGTTAACTAGAAACATAAAATAACAATCATTAAAGTAAAAGTTTTAAAACACAGAGAGAAATCAACAGTACCATGGTAAATATCTTGAAGTGATCCGCCACCACAGTATTCCATACAAATCCACAGTTTTTCCCGACTAAATATGAAAGAGAAAGAAAATTATATTAGCTAGTAATTCTCGACCACTGACATACTTTGAAGATCGCCACTCTTCAGCATAGCAAGGTTTAGGATAGATTACAACAGGAGATTGTCCTGACAGTTTTTCTTCTGGATACAGAAAAGCATATTAATTTTAGCTCTGTTCCCACCTTAAATAGTTTAGAATGTGATTGGTATTACAAGCTAAAACACTTAACTTGTAATCGTTCATTGTATTTCATTAAGGTTGCCAGATAAGGTAAAAATGCATAAATGAAGCTGTCATTATTAATATAACAGAGGAGCCAATAAGAAGATCTGAGAAATTTTAGAACTTTAGACAAGAAATTTTTAAAACTTAAATACAAAACAGCATTTACATGAAAGGGAGGGGATGTGGAGCAAAGAAGTATGAAGTACAAACAGAGAGATTAGATGCTTTGTGTTTTTCACCTGAGATAGCTCCCGAAGTAGGCAACAATGTTGCAGTGTTTACATTCTTTAACCATAAATATCTCTTGCTGAATCAAAGAAAAATCATCTCCTGAAAAACAAAATGATAATAACTTGATCAACATGTTACATTTGGTGTCTCGATGTATAGGAAGGAAGGAAACCTTTACAACATGTATTAAAGATGAGGAATTAGATATTCTTAATACTTTAATGAGAATGTACACTTGCAGTTTCTTTCTACAAAGTCAGAAGCCATAAAAATGCATGAAGTCCTAAAACTCATAATTTCACTTCAATATTTACTTTCTTGAGATATGCACAGACAATATTCTCTACAGTACTATTTATTGATGAAAGAATGGTCAAACAACTTATGGTACAGTCATAGATATTACAACAGTTATAACACGTTTTGGTATGAAAACATGCTCATGACACATTAAGTGAAAAAGGGATATTATGTAAGTATATACGCAGAAAAAAAGTCTCAAGAAATATACATAATGTTTAAGTCTGGGTAGTAAAATTTTAAGTAATTTGGTTCTCTTCTTTTTTTATTTATATTTTCCAATTTGGCTACCAAAAATCTATTTGGGTTAACTAGAAAAAGCTATATTAAAATAAAATATTTATTATATATGGGAATTTTATGATGGTCATTATGGGCTACTTAGAATGACACTGTCACTATCAAACTTCATTTTGCATAGAAACAGTGTTTTATTTCAGTAAAAGGAGTTTAGGAGTTGATAAATGAGTGCATTTGTATTATGTAAATGCAATATAATGTACAAGATCTCGAGGTCTGGATTAACACCCCTGGATTTAAGTCTGGACTCAGCCATTCACTGGCAATGTAACCCTGGCAATCTAACTCTTTTGAATCACATCTGAATCCATTACATACTATATAAATTCATTCCTTATCTACCACTTTGGCTTCCTTATCTACCACTTCCCTAAACATTCCCTACATTTTAGTAACACCAGTTGCTGGCCATTTTTCTAACAGATTCTTATGTCCCCAAGTTTCTGTTACTGCAAGTCTCTCAGGTGGGAAAGTTGTGAGGAAGAGGATGGAGTGCATTTAGTACAATATCTGACACAGAATAAATGCAATAGCAGTATTATATGTTTGAGGCAAGAAAGATACAAACAAATCTGTTCTTCATTAGGATATCACCATAAGATATTTTTATTAGATAGTGTTTTGCAATGTTCTTTTGCAAAACAACATCAGGTTTAAAACCTGAGCCTTCTGTATCGTAGGTGTATTCTTCTACCACTGTGCCACCACGAAAGGCCTAGCTCTAACTTAGTCATCTTAGAATAACACACAAGGACCAAGAAGGAAAAACTTAGAAATTAGGTCTTAGATAAACAAACAAAATTCTCACACAAATCAAGAGACATTTTCCCCTTTATACAGCAACTTTCAATTGAAAGCCAAAACAAAATAATATTTTTGTCATGTCATAAAATACTTTTCAAAAAAAAATCAAACATTACCGATGTGGTTTATACACACATTTAAGTATGACACACCAAATTTATTCATAATCATGAAAGCACTCTTTTCAACAGTCCCTTCATGTAAACATTAATTGATATTTCAGTTAACTAATTTAATGTTAACAATTTTAAAGAACTACATAAATCAAATAAGGACACAGTCTTGAAACAATCAAAATCTGAATAAAAATCTTTACAGAAAATTTAGCTTTTACTTGTAAAAGTGAGAAAACATGTACCACATGAATGGTTACATATACCCTAAATATAACAGCCTGCAAACAGAAGGGGATCAGTGAAGATAATCCAAAATAGACAATAATCTCATGTTCCCCATTATCAACAGAGGCAGCAACAGGGAGCAATTCTTGAAGATTATAGTAAAAACCTGCTCACCCAGATGTGGAGGCTTTGCTTGTCCACTTATGGATACAAAGAACTGTCTCTCCTTCCTCCTCCCTCTGAATTCTCCGATTAGAGTAGTTCTCACCCCTCTGCCTGAAACTTTTCCATTATATACTAAATTTTATTATTTATACAGGCTAATTTCAACAAGCAGGCTAGATTCCAGTCCATCCTTCATTTTATCAAGAAGCCCTGAATTACAATGAAAAGAAAGTAAAGAATCACCTTTGTTACATTATGGTTTGGATATCTACCTATTCACTTCCATGTGTTTCTTTTTAAATAATTTCTTTTTAATTGGAAGATAATTGCTTTACAATCTTGTTTTGGTTTCTACCATATATCAACATAAATCAGCCATAGGTATATGTATGTCCCCTTCCTCTTTAACCTCCTACCTACCTCCCTCCCCATCCCACCTCTCTGTGTTTCTGATTGTTTTTGGCGGTGAAATCTGGCTTCTGGGATCTTAGTTCCCTGACCAGGGATAGAATCAGTGCGATGTGCAATGAAGGCACAGAGATCTAATCACTGGACCACCAGGGAATTCCCTATCCACTAACTTTTCCTTTTTTTTAATTGGAGTATAGTTGACACCTACCCACTTTTAAGTGATCACCAAAGTCTCATCTATTGGGTCATCGAAAAAGCAAGAGAATTCCAGAAAAACATCTACTTCTGCTTCACTGACTACGCCAAAGCCTTTGACTGTGTGGATCATCACAAACTGTGGAAAAATCTTAAAGAGATGGGAATACCAGACCACCTGACCTGTCTCTTGAGAAATCTGTATGCAGGTCAAGAAGCAACAGTTAGAACTTGACATGGAACAACGCAGACTGGTTCCAAATCGGGAAAGGAGTACGTCAAGCCTGTATATTGTCACCCTGATTGTTTAACTTCTATGCAGAGTACATCATGTGAAATGCCGGGCTGGATGAAGCACAAGCTGGAATCAAGATTGCCGGGAGAAATATCGATAACCTCAGATATGCACATGACACCACCCTTATGCCTGAAAGTGAAGAAGAACTAAAGAGCCTCTTGATGAAAGTGAAAGAGAGTTGAAAAAGTTGACTTAAAACTCAACATTCAGAAAACTAAGATCATGGCATCTGGTCCCATCACTTCATGGCAAATAGATGGGGAAACAATGGAAACAGTGAGAGACTTTATTTTCGTGGGCTCCAAAATAACTGCAGATGGTGATTGCAGCAATGAAATTAAAAGACGTTTACTCCTTGGAAGAAAAGCTATAATCAACCTAGATAGCATACTAAAAAGCAAAGACATTGTTTTGCCAACAAAGGTCCGTCTAGTCAAAGTTATGGTTTTTCCAGTAGTCATGCATGGATGTGAAAGCTGGACTATAAATAAAGCTGAGCACCGAATAATTGAAGCTTTTGAACTGTGGTGTTGGAGAAGACTCTTGAGAGTCCCCTGGACTGCAAGGAGAGCCAACCAGTCCATCCTAAAGGAAATTAGTCTTGAATATTTATTGGAAGGACTGATGTTGAAGCTGAAACTCCAATACTTTGGCCACCTGATGCAAAGAACTGACTCACTGGAAAAGACCCTGATGCTGGGAAAGATTGAAGGCAGGAAGAGAACGGGACGACAGAGGATGAGATGGTTGGATGGCATCACCGACACAACGGACATGAATTTGAGTAGGCTCCGGGAGTTGGTGATGGACAGGGAATCCTGGCATGCTGCACTCCTTGGGGTTGCAAAGAGTCGGACACGACTGAGCGACTAAGCTGAATAACAAGTATCCTCATTCCAATTTTATCTGGTGTTCAGAAACTGGAATCTCAGTGAAACAGAGTACTCTAGCATTCCATGTGATTTTTACCTATTAAATGGCAGAAAATGTCTACTTAGCTAAAACTAATAGAGAAAAATTTTGGTGTGACTTCAAAATTAACATCTTCCATCAATTCAGATTTGAACTTTTTAAACAGTGAACATAGGGTACAAACATTTAAATTTACAGATTATGTTTAAAAATAAAAAACGTTAGATTTTAAAAATAGAAGTAAATATTGAAAAGCAGGAACATACCACTTAATCGGAATAGTTGCCACTTGTCCTATTTGGCCAAACCTCCTACTTTGGGATTTCTTTCAAGAACATTAACAAAGCAAACTAATGGTTGTTTAAATCTTTATAAAATTTCTGACTTTTAAAAAATTTACTGTACTTTTTCCATTTATATTTCCAGGAAACAAGATATCATAAAGCAAAACTAAAAAAAGTTTTAAACACCTATTTATTTTATTTTATTTATTTATTTATTTTTGGGTAAATCCATAATCTTGCCCAACTACCTTGGTACTTAAAAAAAAAAAAAAACAACAAAAAACCGCAATTGAGAACCTAGGATAACCACATTTACTAGAACTACTGAGACAGTTCTAATTTTTTTTAAGTTTTTAGGTAGTTTTTATTTTTTTTTATCTATTTTTTTCATTTATTTTTATTAGTTGGAGGCTAATTACTTTACAGTATTGTAGTGGTTTTTGTCATACATTGACATGAATCAGCCATGGATTTACATGTATTCCCCATCCCGATCCCCCCTCCTACCTCCCTCTCTACCCGATCCCTCTGGGTCTTCCCAGTGCACCAGGCCCGAGCACTTCTCTCATGCACCCAACCTGGGCTGGTGATCTGTTTCACCATAGATAATATACATGTTAAACATCTATTTAAAGATATTTAAAGATTCCAACATATCTGAAAACTGTCTAATCTAGTAAAATACATCTAATTCACTATTTTATTTACAAATATTGGATTATTTCATAAATATTTCCAATTTAGCATTTTAAAAAACAAGTAAACACTGCAGCTCAATTCCAGAAAAATAAATGACCCAATCAAAAAATGGGCCAAAGAACTAAACAGACATTTCTCCAAAGAAGACATACAGATGGCTAACAAACACATGAAAAGATGCTCAACATCACTCATTATCAGAGAAATGCAAATCAAAACCACAATGAGGTACCATTACACGCCAGTCAGGATGGCTGCTATCCAAAAGTCTACAAGCAATAAACGCTGGAGAGGGTGTGGAGAAAGGGAACCCTCTTACACTGTTGGTGGGAATGCAAACTAGTACAGCCACTATGGAGAACAGTGTGGAGATTCCTTAAAAAACTGGAAATAGAACTGCCATATGACCCAGCAATCCCACTCCTGGGCATACACACCGAGGAAACCAGATCTGAAAGAGACATGTGCACCCCAATGTTCATCGCAGCACTGTTTATAATAGCCAGGACATGGAAGCAACCTAGACGCCCATCAGCAGACGAATGAATAACGAAGCTGTGGTACATATACACCATGGAATATTACTCAGCCATTAAAAAGAATTCATTTGAATCAGTTCTAGTGAGATGGATGAAACTGGAGCCAATTATACAGAGTGAAGTAAGCCAGAAAGATAAAGACCAATACAGTATACTAATGCATATATATGGAATTTTAAAAGATGGTAATGATAACCCTAAATGCAAGACAGAAAAAGAGACACAGATGTACAGAACAGACTTTTAAACTCTGTGGGAGAAGGCAAGGGTGGGATATTCTGACAGAATAGCATTGAAACAAGTATACTATCAAGGGTGAAACAGATCACCAGCCCAGGTTGGATGCATGAGACAAGTGCTCAGGGCTGGTGCACTGGGAAGACCCAGAGGGATGGGATGGAGAGGGAGGAGGGAGGGGGGATCGGGATGGGGAACACATGTAAATCCATGGCTGATTCATGTCAATGTATGGCAAAACCCACTACAATATTGTAAAGTAATCAGCCTCCAACTAATAAAAATAAATGGAGAAAAAAGAAAAAACAAGTAAACAAAGTATACTGCATTAATCACCCTGCACAAAGATTTCATTAAATTCCATGCCTGTATGCAAGGCTCACAGTTTTAAACAAATGATAATTTGCAAAATTTTAAAGTACCACCATGTAGTTCCACCATAATAAGGGGATACTGTGAGCAGAGAAGACTTGAGAAGGCAAATGAGGATTCTGATGATCACCTTTCTCAAGCTTGGTCTTGTCTGGCACTAACTACAGATTTGTTGAGCAAAACGAGCATCTGTAAAATGAGTTAAGAGGGTAGGCTGAAATTCAGACACAAACAGGAAAGTAGGGTGACACGCACAATCGTTTAATCTGCCTGCTTTTCTAAAGCAGTCCTGATGCCTCACCAAAGAGATAATAAAACTCAAAATGGTATCATTGATACTGTTTATTTTCAACACTTAAAAGTCACCATTTGTAAAATAGTAAAAGTACAGACTATAAAAATGAGATAGAGAAATGCTTAAATCACTCCTAAAAATAATCATTTGCTTACATACGTATACAAAGGGCAACAAAAATATAGGGGAAAATGCTCATTCATCTTATCAATTATTTCTGTGGCCAATTAAAATAATAGTTCTCTGTGCTAATCTATTTTTGCTCTTAACCCTAAGATTCACTTTAGGATTAGTATTAGAAGAGCCTCAAAAGTCATCTATTTTAGTGAAATTTTAAATATAATATTATACAATTAAATTACCAGGAACAAGTCAGTAAATCTGTAATAAAATTCAAGACTTTAAAATGATTATAAATTTCAATAATCTATTCTTAACTGGGGTGTAAAGTATAATTAAGTTACAGCTGAGATTTCATTTACTTAAAAAAAAATGTTTATCTTTTACCAGATGCAGGCTTTTTTCTAAGTCATATTGGCAAATAATTATCTTTTCATGTCTAAATAAAATTCTAAACCAGCTCATCTGTTGAATAAATACAAGGAAGCACTTTTGCATTATACTGGCTTTGGTGCAATTTTTTTTTAAGTTGCGAAGTACAGTCAAAAATTCATCTTTGAAATACAGCTGTCTCCAGAATTATTTGAGGCATCTGAACCAAATGTATCGTATTTTTCACATAAAACTCCCCTAACTCTGTTTGCAAAATGTGAAAAACACATCTACTTTGGCTTTTCGGAAAATGCTAAAAAAAAAAAAGTATAAAAGTCTATGATTAACATAGAAATTATTTTTTTAAAGGCAAAAACAAAAGAAAACAAATCTGCAAATAAAACATATAATAATGAAATAACCCAAATGAATAAAATCACTGTCACAAACAGAAGACCAATTTCTCAGATTCTAAAACACAGATTATGAAAATAAATGAAACTATTTACTAAAAGAAAAGTATGTATATTTAAACTGTAAGAAAAACATTTCTAGGGTGACTAATTTTATAGTTATTTACTATTAATAAATTTACTGAAATCACAATTACTGTTAATAATGAATTAAAATCAAAATAAATAATAAGACCTGAACATCACAGATTAGAGAAGATATGTAGTATTAGTACCACAGACAATTGAGCAGCAAGTTCAGCAAGAAGCAGCAAGTTATCTAGAAGAGGAAAAAAATCAGGAAAGCCTTATAGCTTCATTCTAACTATATTCAAAGCAGAAAATGTCTATATATTTTCTGAGGGCAGGAGAAGAATGTATAATGTAATAATTCTATATCTAGTTGGCTGGTCATTCTCATTTAAAAGACAACAGAAAGTCATTGATAGTATTCCCCTGTACAAAGATATTTACTGAGTGTCCTCTATGTGCCTATAATATTTCTGGTGCTGAAATATAACAGTAAAGACAGATCACTAGTCTCATGCCTCTTAACATTCCAGGAGAGACAGACATTAAACAAACAAATACAAAGAAATAAGAAAAATGTTACGCAGGCACATGTCCTAGAGAGAGAACTAAAATAACAAAGATCTGAGTGACTACTTTAACTTACGTAGTCAGAACTGGGTCTTAACGAGGCTACAACATTTAAGCTGAAATCTGAACGACCAGACGGACTTCTGGAAAAAGATCATGAAAATGAGTACTTCATGCAGAACAGAAGAGTCTGTTTAATCTTGGACTGATTAAATAAAAAAGGAAAAAATAAGAGGGGAGTAGGGAAGGGAAAAAGATACATGATGAGCTCAGAGAAGTAGACAGGGCCAATCACACAGGGTTTTTTATAAGCAATGTTGAAAGTTTGAGTATTATTTATTCTAAGTGCAATTTCGAAGCTCCAAGAAGGTTTTAAGGAGGAGAGTATTATGATATGATTTGTATTTTAAAAGGACCATTCTGGTGGCTCTGTGGAAACTAGATGGCCGTAGATGGGAGGTCTGGGAGAGGAAATAGAGAGACCAGAGGGGAAAGATGGCAATAAGAAGTAGATGGATTCAGCATATGTTTTGAAGGTTGAGTCGAAGGAACTTGCTGACAGACTAACCCTGAAGTACAAGAGAAAGAGAAATCAAGGACAATGCCTATATTTTTGGCTTGGCTAGTGGCTTAGCAAAATGGGGAAGAGTGAGGGGAACAGCAAGCTTGAGAAGTACAATTAATCTGTGAGTCAAAGTTATGTTATTCTTGATATTCACAGGAAAATCAATGTGATGATATGATTCAACTTGGCAACAACTGATACAAAAAAAAAAAACAACAAGGACATGGAATGAAAGGACAGTGAGGACTGAATCTATTTAATTATAAAACTAAGCCTAAATAACTGGTATCTCGTAATTTTAAAAAAAGATATGCAGGCTAATACACATTCATGCTCTAGTATAATAAAAAAATTCTAAGACTAAAATCCTCAAATAAATTAACAAGCATCTGAAAACTGGGAGATGAAGAGGCAGAAAGAATATGAAGTTCAACATCTTTAAACCTATGAAGCTAATGACTGCTTCATT
Organism: Cervus canadensis; assembly: GCF_019320065.1. Taxonomy (NCBI): domain Eukaryota; kingdom Metazoa; phylum Chordata; class Mammalia; order Artiodactyla; family Cervidae; genus Cervus; species Cervus canadensis. The sequence goes on from NC_057391.1 coordinate 40,024,490, forward strand.
TCTTAAGTTGATAAATTAAAAATCCAAATTTAAGTATACTATTTAAAGTCTTGGAAGACATCCTCTGATAAAACTACAAACTGTGTACCTTTCAAATTATCAGCAATAATAGTAAACGAAACCTCTAGCTATATTTTGTTTAAAATCTTCAAAAAACATTAAATACAAAACCTACTATAACAGAAGATCAATCATCTCACTAAGTTTTAAAATGAGTGACCGAGAAAGATTCAAATTGGGTTATAAAATAAAATTTAAAGACAATTACAAGACAAACACCTAAAAACCAGAGATCCAAAAAGAAAGTAAAATGATAGGCCTAAATATAACAGCATTATCCCTTTGTTATATGATACATAAATACAAACAAGAAAGAAGGGTTGGCATTACAAAGTTTCACAAAGTTATAATCAAAGCAAAAAGAGCATCAAAAAGCACTAAAATTAATAATTCTATTGAAAAATATTAATTATGTAAGACTGTCACAGACTAAATAAATCCAATATAATGACTCACATAAATATCAACAGTAACCAAAACAGAAAGTATAAGAGAAGAAAAAACTGCTATTCATGAAAGCAAGAATTACCATAAATATGAAGGTCTATGTGGCAAGAACTATAATATTTTCCTGAAGAGCTGAATAAGAAAAGTCCTTACCATTGTTAAATGCTATGTCTTCTACATTACTCTCACAAGGTTTTTTACACTTTGATAAAAATGATCTTAAACCTTTCCTGGGGAAAAAATTATGAAAACAGAAGGGAAATAACTGAAAAATAAAAGCAATGAAGATTAAAAAATACAATGAAAAATCAGAATTATCAAAAACAGGATAATCCTGAATTACAAATGGGGGGGTGGGGAATCACTGAAACAGATAATAAAACTCATGCTTAAATGGAAATTCAGTTCATGACAAGCAACGCATTTCAAACCTACAAACAAAAGACATAGTTTGTAGTAAACAGCTTTGGAAAACTGTCTAGCCATTATATTCTTTGCAGTGGAAGATGGAGAAGCTCTATACAATCAGCAAAAACAAGACCGGGATCTGACTATGGCTCAGATCATGAACTCTTTACTGCAAAATTCACACTTAAATCAAAGAAAGTAGGGAAAACCACTAGACCATTCAGGTATGACCTAAATCAAATCCCTTACAATTATGTACTGAAAGTGGCAAATAGATTTGAGGGATTAGATCTGATAGAGTGCCTGAAGAACTACGGACTGAGGTTCGTAACACTGTACAGGAGGCAGTGATCAAGACCATCCCGAAGAAAAACAAATGCAAAAAGACAACGGTTGTCTGAGGCGGCCTTACAAATAGCTGTGAAAAGAAGACAAGCGAAATGCAAAGGAGAAAAGGAAAGATATACCCATCTGAATGCAGAGTTCCAAAGAATAGCAAGGAGATATAAGAAAGCCTTCCTCAGTGATCAATGCAAAGAAATAGAAGAAAACAATAGAATGGGAAAGACTAGAGATCTCTTCAAGAAATTAAGAGATACCAAAGGAACATTTCATGCAAAGATGGGTACAATAAAGGACAGAAATGGTATGGACCTAACAGAAGCATAAGATATCAAGAAGAGGTGGCAAGAATACACAGAAGAACTATACAAAAAAGATTTTCATGACCCAGATAACCACGATGGTGTGATCACTCACCCAAAGCCAGGCATCCTGGAATGCGAAATCAAGTGAACCTTAGGAAGCATCACTACGAACAAAGCTAGTGGATGTGAAGGAATTCCAGTTGAGCTATTTCAAATCCTAAAAGATGATGCTGTGAAAGTGTTGCACTCAATATGCCAGCAAATCTGGAAAACTCAGCAGTGGCCACAGGACTGGAAAAGGTCAGTTTTCATTCCGATCCCAAAGAAAGACAATGCCAAAGAATGTTCAAACTACTACACAATTCTACTCATCTCATATTCTGGCAAAGTAATGCTTAAAATTCTCCAAACCAGGCTTCAACAGTACGTGAACCGAGAACTTCCAGATGTTCAAGCTGGATTTAGAAAAGGCAGAGGAACCAGAGATCAAATTGCCAACATCCACTGGATCACTGAAAAAGCAATAGAATTCCAGAAAAACATCTACTTCTGCTTTATTGACTATGCCAAAGCCTTTGACTGTGTGGATCACCACAAACTTCAGAAAAATCTTAAAGAGATGGGAATACCAGACCACCTTACCTGCCTCCTGAGAAATCCGTATGCAGGTCAAGAAGCAACAGTTAGAACCAGACGTGGAACAACAGACTGATTCCAAATTGGGAAAGGAGTACATCAAGGTGGTATATTGTCACCCTGATCATTTAACTTCTATGCAGAGTACATCATGAGAAATGCTGGGCTGGATGAAGCACAAGCTGGAATCAACACTGCCAGGAGAAATATCAATAACCTCAGATATGCAGACGCCACCACCCTTATGCCTGAAAGGGAAGAAGAACTAAAGAGCGTCTTGATGAAAGTGAAAGAGGAGAGCTGAAAAAGTTGGCTTAAAACTCAACATTCAGAAAACTAAGATCATGGCATCTGGTCCCACTACTTCACGGCAAATGGATGGGGAAACAATGGAAACAGTGAGAGACTTTATTTTTGTGGGCTCCAAAATCACTGCAGATGGTAACTGCAGCCATGAAATTAAAAGACGTTTACTCCTTGAAAGAAAAGCTATGACCAACCTAGACAGCATACTGAAAAGCAGAGACATTACTTTGTCAACAAAGGTCCGTCCAGTCAAAGCTATGGCTTTCCCAGTAGTCATGTATGGATGTGAGAGTTGGAACTATAAAGAAAGCTGAGCATCGAAGAACTGATGCTTTTGAACTGTGTGCTGGAGAAGACTCTTGAGAGTCCCTTGGCCTGCAAGGAGATCCAACCAGTCCATCCTAAAGGAAATCAGTCCTGAATATTCATGGGAAGGACTGATGCTGAAGCTGAAACTTCAATACTTTGGCCACCTGAACCAAAGAACTGACTCATTGGAAAAGACCCTGATGCTGGGAAAGATTGAAGGCAGGAGGAGAAAAGGGCAACAGAGGATAAGATGGTTGGATGGCATCACCGACTCAATGGACATGAGTTTGAGTAAGCTCTGGGAGCTGGTGATAGACAGGGAGGCCTGGCGTGCTGCAGTCCATGGGGTCGCAGAGAGTTGGACACGACTGAGCAACTGAACTGAACTGAAAGCTCTTCTTCACACCTTAGGACAAAACTGTCCCTTATGAAGCAAACATTTAAATGTTGGCGGCTGTAGGAGAAAGGAAAATACTAGAAGAAACTGTGTGAAATAGCTTTAGAGCCGACTGTAGAAAAAGCCTATATACAAGAAACAGAGGAATAAAGGAGAATCGCCAAATTTACCTAAAAGGAAGAAAAACTTCCACACAGAAAAGTGCCATAAACAGAGTACAAAGACAGTAGACAAACTGAAGAAAACTTTTAAAACATATAAAAAGTAAGTATTTTTAAAGCATAAACAACATCCTCTTAGATCTGCTTCTGCTGTATTCCATAGGTTTTGGATCATCCTGTTTCCATTTTTGTCTGTAGGTAATTTTTAATTTCCTTTTTGGTTTCTTCAGTAGTCCACTGGCTGTTTAGTAGCATGCTGTTTAGCTTCCATGTGTCTCTGTTTTTGCAGTTTTTTTTTTCCCCCTTATAGTTGATTTCTAGTCTCACAGTGTTGGAAAAGATGCTTGATATTATTTTAATTTTCTTAAATTTACCAAGGCATCTTTTGCAGCCATGCACGTGCTCTATCCTGGATGATGTTCCATGTACACTACAATGTGTATTCTGTAGCTTTCCAGATGAAATGCTCTCTATATGTCAGTTAAGACCATTTGGTCTAATGTGTCACTGAAGGCCTGTGATTCCTTATTGATTTTCTATCTGGATGATCTTTCCATTGATGAAAGTTGGCAGGAGGGGGAGGTTAAAGTCTCCTACTCTTACTGTGTCACTGCTGATTTTTCCTTTTATGTCTGCTAATATTTAACTTATATATTTAAGTGCTTCTATGGTGGGTGCATGTATATTTACAATTATTATATCTTCTTATATTTATACCTTGATCATTACATAGTATCCTTCCTTGTCTCTTGGAACGGTCTTCAAAGTCTATTTTGTATGACATAAATATTGCTACTCTGGCTTTCTTTTGGATTTATATTTGCACAGAATAACTTTTTCCATCCTCTCATTTTCAGTCTTTATGTATCTTTAGATCTAAAGTGAGTCTCTCATAGGCAGCATATATATGGGTCTTGTTTTATACCCATTCAGCCAGTCAATGTCTTTTGGTTGGAGAATTTAGTCTGTTTACATTTAAGGTAATTATTGATATGAAGTGAAGTGAAAGTCGCTCAGTCGTGTCCAACTCTTTGCGACCCCATGGACTATATAGTCCATGGAATTCTCTAGGCCAGAATACTGGAGTGGGTAGCCTTTCCCTTCTCCAGGGGATCTTCCCAACTCAGGAATAGAACCAGGATCTCCTGCACTGCAGGTGGATTCTTTACCAACTGAGCTATCAGGAGTTCTTAATGTCATTTTGTTAATTGTTTTAGATTTAATTTTGTAGGTTATTCCCACCTCTCCCTCTTCTTCTTTTTTCTTTTCTCTTGTGCTTTGAAGACTATTTCAGTGTTGTGTTTCAATTCCTTTTTTGTGTGTGTGTGTACATCTATTAAAGATTTTTGGTTTGAGGCTACCATGAGGCTTTTGTATAGCAATCTATGCATACGCATGATTGTTTTAAGTTGCTCATCTCTTAGTTTCAAATGCAATTTAAAAACCCTGCACTTGACTCTCCTCCCCTCATGATTACTGTCTTTGGTATCACATTTTACACGTTTCATGAATCCCTTAACTGCTTATTGTGGATATGGATGATTTTACTACTTTTGTCTTTTAACTTTCCTATTAGTTTTGTGTATGGATTATTTCCTACCTTTACTATATGTTTGCCTTTACTGGTGAGCTTTCCAAATAATTTTTTGTTCCTAGTTGTGTCCTTTTTTTTTTTTTTTTTTTTAACCTAGATAAGTTCCTTTATCATTCATTGTAAGGCTGGTTTGGTGGTGCTGAACTCTTAGCTTTTGCTTGCCTGTAAGGCTTCCCAGGTGGCACAGTGGTCAAGAATCTGCCTGACAATGCAGGAGACTTAGGAGACGTGGGTTTGACCCTGGGTCAGGAAGATCCCCTAGAATAGGAAATGGCAACCTACTCCAGTATTCTTGCCTGGAAAATTCCATGGACAGAGGAGCCAGGCAGGTTACAGTCCATGGGGTCACAATGAGTTGGACATGACTGAGCACACACACAATGGTTTGACTTCTCCATCAAATATGAATAAAAGACTTGCTAAATATAGTATTCTTGGTTGTATGTTCTTCTTATTCATTACCTTAAATATACCATGTAACTACCTTCTGGCCTGCAGAGTTTCTGCTGAAAAATTAGCTGATAGCCTTATGGGAGTTCCCTTGTATGTTATTTGTTGCTTTTCCCTTGCTGTTTTTAATATTCTCTTCTCTGAAAGTCACTCAGTCTGGTCCAGCTCTTTGCAACCCCACGGACCAGAGAGTCCATGGAATTCTCCAGGCCGGAATGCCAGAGTGGGTAGCTGTTCCCTTCTACAGATCTTCCCAACGGAGGGATCAAACCCAGGTCTCCCACACTGCAGGCTTACCAGCTGAGCCACTAGGGAAGCCCAAGAATACTGGAGTGGGTAGCTTATCCCTTCTCCATGGGATCTTCCTGACCCAGGAAATCAAACCGGGGTCTCCTGCATTGCAGGCAAATTTTTTACCAGCTGAGCTACCAGGGAAGCCCATTCTCTTCTCTATTTACCTTTAATTTCTGCCATTTTAATTTCAATGTGTCTTGGCGTGTTCCTCTCTGGGTAAATTCTGTATGGGACTCTCTGTGCTTCCTGGACTTAGGTGGCCATTTCCTTCCCCAGGTTAGGAAGTTTTTAACTTTAAAGCCTCCAATAATTTGGAATTCCTACAGTGCAAATATTACTGCACTTGATGTTGTCCCAGAGCTTTCCTGTGTGTGTGTGCTAAGTCCCTTCTGTGTATCCAAGTCTTTGTGACCCTATGGACTGTAACCCACCAAGCTGGTCCTTATTTCCTTTTATTCTTTTCTCTTTTTCTTTCAGCAGTAGTGATTTCCAATACTCTTTCCAGCTCACTTATCCATTCCTCTGTATCATTCAGCCTACTGTTTATTCTTTCTACTTTTCTACTCTTTATTACTTCTAGCGAATTTTTCATTCAGTTATTGTATTCTTCATCTCTGGCTGTTCTTTATACTTTCTAACTCTGTTAAATACCTTTAACCTTCATTTTATGCATCTATTCTTTTCCCTAATTAAACAGGAAAGCTTTTGAATAGCAAAGGAAACCACTGACAAAATGAAAAGACAACCTACTGAATATGAGAAAATATATGCAAATGATATGACCAATAAGGGATCAATACCCAACATATATAAACAGCTCATACAACTCAACATCAAAAAAGCAAACAACCCAAGTAAAACATGGGCAGAAGAACTGAACAGACATTTTTCCAAAGAGGATATGCAGATGGACAATAAGCACATGAAAAGATGCTCAATAATCATCAGGGAGATACAAATCAAAACCACTTGCAATATCACTGCACACCTCTTAGAACAGCTATCATCAAAAAGAATGCAAATAACAGATGTTGGTGGGAATGTGGAGAAAAGGAACCCCATTTACACTGTTGGTGGAAATGTAAACTGGCGCAGCCACCATGGAAAACAGGTTTCTCAAAAAAACTAAAAATAGAGCTACCATACAACTCAGCAATTCCACTCCTGGATATACCTCCAAAAAACTAAAACACTAATTTGAAGAGATACATGTTCCCCGAAGTTCATAAGTAGTCAAGATATGGAAGCAACCTAAATGTCCACCAACAGATGAATGGATAAAGAAGATATAGGGTATGTGTATAAACACATACACACAAGAATACCATTCAGTTACGAAAAAGTTATGAAAATTATGAAATCTTGCCATTTGCAGCAACATTGGTGGACTGGAGGGCATTAGGCTAAGTGAAGTAAGTTAGATAGAGAAAGCCCAATACTGTATATCACATATATGTGGAATCTAAAATATAAAAGAAACCACTGAATATAACAAAAAAGAAGCAGACACACAGATACAGAGGACAAACTAGTGGTGACCAGTGGGGGTGGCAATATAGGAGTGGTTGAGTGGGAGGTATAAACTTGGGTATAAAAGTGAAGTGAAGTCACTCAGTTGTGTCCAACTCTCTGTGACCCCATGGACTATAGCTCACCAGGCTCCTCCATCCATGGAATTTTCCAGGCAAGGAATACTGGAGTGGGTTGCCATGTCCTTCTCCAGGGGATCTTCCCGACTCAGGGATTGAACCCGGTCTCCTGCATTGCAGGCAGACACTTTACCAGTGAGCCACAATGGAAGCCCACTGGGTGTAAGTTAGGCTATAAAGATGGATTGTACAGCATGGGGAATATAGCCAATATTTTGCAAATAATTGTAAATGTGGTGTTACCTTTAAAAACTGCATTAAATATAAAAAATTTTAAATAAATAAAAAAGACAACCTGATAGAACTGAACAAAGCATAAGTGTAAATAATTAAAAGAATATTAAAATGGCCAAACACTGAAATCATATCAAATCAAGAATCTACTGGGCTTCTGTGTTATTCTTTTGGGGGGTAAGAATTTAAACATTAGTCAATCTCTGCATATGAGTGAAGCTGAACACAAAGGCAGCAACTTTAAACCTAAGAAGTGAGAAATTGCAATCTTTCAGAGCCTTAATTTATGAACCCAGCAACTAATCCTTAATGTGTTAAATAACTACATCACATAATGGTATGCTTTCTTTTTTAAGGTTTGTTGAGAAGTCAGAATTGTAGGATTTTAAAAATATACTCATTAATTCATGACCTGAATTATAATAAAAAGTAGGCTATACCCTTAAGTCAAATAAGTGAAACTGCATTATGATGAGCCCAGTCTACTTGCTGAAGGCAGAGAAGGGATAAACATCTTCGTTTCCTCTGCAAATTCAGCCCATTCATTATCTGGACTGTAACTGTTCCTTGAATGTAACTTGAATATTTATTTGCTCAAGTAACCCAAGAGAGGCAAATGCATGCATAATTCTGTTACATTCTCTTCCATGTGTGTTAATGACATTTTGGAGATCATTTTACACTTATTAGGTGGAACTTAGTAAGAGGACTCTAAAAGAGTATTATTACAGATTATTATTATCCAAGAAAAAAAGGATACTGTGCCCTATCTGAAACCTTGTTTATAAAGTGACGCTGCATGTTACCTCAGTAATCTCTCCAGAATGAACCATATACACAATGATCAAAATACTGTATTTGAAATGTAAAACCATTTTAATTGTGCAAATTAAGAAACCTGTTGCCATAATTATGGTCACACCATTATTCTACATGTTTAATTTTATGAAGCAGCAAGTGAATGCCCACCTGGTCAAAAAGCATTACTCCTCATTCCAATGACCTTTTTTGTAGAAATAGAAAAACCCATCCCAAAACTGGAGAAGGCAATGGCACCCCACTCCAGTACTCTTGCCTGGAAAATCCCATGGACGGAGGAGCCTGGTAGTCTGCAGTCCATGGGGTCGCTAAGAGTCGGACACGACTGAGAGACTTCACTCTCACTTTTCACTTTCCTGCATTGGAGAAGGAAATGGCAACCCACTCGTGTTCTTGCCTGGAGAATCCCAGGGACGGCGGAGCCTGGTGGGCTGCCGTCTATGGGGTCGCACAGAGTCAGACACGACTGAGGCAACTTAGCAGCAGCAACAGCATCCCAAAATTTATGTGGAATCTCAGGGGACCTTGAAGAGCCAAAACAATATTGAAGAAGTACAAAACTGATGACTCACACGTCCTGATTTCAAAACTTACTACAAAGCTACTAAAATCAAAATAGTGTAATACAGGCACTCTACAGACATACAGACCAACTGAATAGAATAGAGAGTCCAGAAACAAACTTTTGCATATACAGTCAAATGACTTTTGACAAGGGTGCTAATAAGACCATTCAATGGGGAAGGACAGCTTTTTCAACAAATGATACTAGGGAAAAGTGGGTATCTATAGGCAAAAGAATGAAGCTGGACCCTTATCTAATACTGTATACAGAAATAAATTCAAAATGGATCAAAGACCTAAGACTATAAAGACCTAAGACCATTTCTTTCATCAAAGAAAACATAGGGCAAAAGCTTCATGTTATTGGATTTGTCAACGATTTCTTGAGTATGACACCAAAGGCTAAGGCAACTAAAGAAAAAATAGACAAATTGGACTTCATGAAAATTTATACTGTTTTGTGCATCTACAAACACCATCAACAGAGTAAAAAAGCAACCCACAGAATGAGAGAAAATATTTGCAAACCATTTTTCTGATAAAGGACTAACCAGAATGTACAGAGAACTTCTAAAAGTCAACAACAATAGAAAACAACTTGATTAAAAAATGGGTAAAGGATTTGAGTAGGTATTTCTCTAAAGCAGATATACAAATGGTCAATATGCACATGAGAAGATGCTCAACATGAATAATCCTTAGGGAAATGCAGAAAAACAAAAAAACCTACAATGAAATACCCCTCACATCCATTAGGGTGGCTGCTATAAAAATAAAGAAGAAAAATGGCAAGTATTAGAAAGGAGGTGGAGAAACTGGAACACTTGTGTATTATGGATAGGAATATAAATTGTGCAGCCACTATGCAAAACAGCATGATGGTCCTTCAAAAAGAATAAAAACATAATTACCATATGATCTAGCGATACCACTTCTGGGTATATAATGAAAAGACTGAAAGCAGGGTCCTGAAGAAATATTTATATGCTCACATTCATAGCAGCATTACTTACGATAGCTAAAACGTAGAAGCAACCCAAGTGTCCCATCAACAGATGAATGAATAAAATGTGGTATTTACACACAATACAATATTCAGACTTGAAAAGGATGAAAACTCTGACATATGAGACAACATGGATGAACTTTGAGGACTGTTTCACTTGGTTAAGGTCTTCCCTGGTGGCTCAGTCAGTAAAGAGTCTGCCTGCCAATGTAGGAGACCTGGGTTCACTTGGTTAAGTGAAGTAACTCAGGCACAAAAATACAAATACTGTTATTCCAATTACAGGGAATGCCCAGAATAATCAAACTCACAGAGACAAAAAAAAGTATAATGTTAGCTGCCAGGGGCTGCCAAAAAGATGGGAATGGGAAGTTATTTTTTAAGGAGTATAGAATTTCAGTTTTAGCAGATGAAAAGCATTCTGGAATGGATAATTGTTTTGGTAACACAACATTATGAATTTTTTTTTATGAATGTATTTTATACACTTAAAAATGGTTTGAATGGCAAATTTTATGTTATGTGTACCTTACCATAGTATAAAAAAAAAAAGAAAAGAAACTGGAGAAAAAATGAAAGTTACTAATGCTCTCATTACAAACGTTTAGGATGATTCCATGGTGGTCCAGGGGTTAAGAAACCGCCTTGCAATGCAAGACACAGGTTTGATCCGTTGTCTGGGAAGATGCCACATGTCCTGGAGCAACTAACTGTGCTCCACGACTACTGAGCCCATGCTCTGGAGCCCAGGAGCCACAACAACTGAGCCTGCTGGCCACAACTACTTAAGCCCGTGCACTAGAGCCCGTGCTCAGTCACCACGATAAGAAGCCTGAACACCACAACCAGAGAGTAGTCTATGCTCTCTGCAACTAGAAAAAGCCTGCACACAGCAACAAAGACCCAGCATAGCCAATAAATAAATAACATTTTTTAAAAAGAGAAACTTTTAGGATATCAAAATTAAAAAGTGCTTCAAGTTTTATATAGTAGTTTTATTTTCAAAGCAAGTTACTCAATACATTTCAAAACAAACGACCTTTTGACAGAAGTGTAAAACAAAAGCATTAGGCTAAAGCCAGAATTATCAAACCTTATCAACCAGCGAGGGAATGGCTGATATATAAAATATAATTATCCTGAATTTCACCAAATATTTCTCCCAAATCAGTGAATACTTTATTAATCAAATTATCATAAAAGCTAAAACTGAAGTTAAAATTTTCACTACAATCTTAAAAAGCAAATTACTTAAGATTGTCAATGTGTCCTTCAATTTTTGAATGTGCATATTACAAATTTTATTTAGTAACAAAACTACTACATCAAATTTGTCTTTCATCAACAACCTCCAATGGAATTTCATACAACCATGCTGGAGATATCCTACTGCCCTGACAACATAAAAAGACTCTTTTGGAAGAAGGGAAACAAGGAAGGATATACAGAGAAAGGTGTTCAAAAATTATTTTGATAGTTTTAATACATACCAGGCTCCAATTTGATAATTTTTACTGCAGCCAACTCTCCCGTATGTATATTTCTGGCCTAAAATAAAAATGAAAATAAAAATTTTTAAAAGTCTGTCAACTACATAAAAGTTACTTGGTACTTTGTTAATTAGCTACTTATCAATCAGGTTTTTAACAAAGCTGAAAAATAAAATCTTTATTTCCAATGAAATGAGAATAATAATTTTCCCAGTAAGGAAAAATATAGAAAAAAATACACACACACACACACACAAAACTACCTTTAATCTCACCACTAAAAGACAACTACTGTTTAAAATTTTGGTTTCCTTCCAAGTCTTTTCTTACACTTAACTTTCCTCAATTAAAAAAATTACTCATGGTTTTTATATATTTTATAAATATAGTCATATGTCATTAAAGGAAAATAAAAATATCAAATCATGTATCTTACTATCCAGAGGAAAAAAGCTAACATTTAGTCTACATGTTTCCTTTTTTGCCCTGTGTGTGTGTGCTCAAATGTGTATGTGTTGTACAAGACAGGTCATCACAGTCTTCTACAATATGGTGTGCAGTTCAGTTCAGTTGCTCAGTCGTGTCCAACTCTTTGTGACCCCATGGACTGCAGCACCCTAGGCGTCCCTGTCCATCACCAATTCCTGAAGTTGACTCAAACTCATGTCCATTGAGTCGGTGATGCCATCGAACCATCTCATCCTGTCGGCCCCATTACCTCCCACCTTCAATCTTTCCCAGCATCAGGGTCTTTTCCAGTGAGTCAGTTCTTTGCATCTGGTGGCCAAAGGATTGGAGTTTCAGCTTCAGCATCAGTCCTTCCAATGAATATTCAGGACTGATTTACTTCAGGATGGACTGGTTGGATCTCCCTGCAGTCCAAGGGACTCTCAAGAGTCTTCCAACACCACAGTTCAAAAGCATCAATTCTTGGGCACTCAGCTGCCTAATTTTCCGTTGATGGTACATATAAGTTATTTAACTTATCTGCTATTAATGGACTTTTAATAGGATTAGGATTTAATAGAACCTAGGATTTTAATATTATTTTGGAATTAGAAATATATATATATATATCTTATAGCTTTATATCTATCTACCTACAGCCTTATTTCCCTCAAATAAATTCCTAGAAGAGAAAATATTTACCACTTAACAAAATATCATGGACAGACTTAGTATAAATAATACTTCAATGATTATCACAGCAAATATTTTAGCACATATCAAAATCTATCAGTAAGGCAACCTATAAGCATAATTGTTACGTCAAAAGGTATGTGGATTTAAAACGGACATACTGCCATATTGCTCTGAAAAAAAATTATTGGGATTTATACTCATGCCTTGGAGAAGGAAATGGCAACCCACTCCAGTATTCTTGCCTGGAGAATCCTCGGGACAGAGGACCGTAGTGGGCTGCCGTCTATGGGGTCTCACAGAGTCGGACACGACTGAAGCAACACAGCAGCAGCAGCAGCATACTCACGCCTAGCTTAGATGTTAAGTCTATGTCTGCCAAGTTCTATTATACAGATTTGTACTAGTTTTAAAAAATTAGATATTTTCTCAGTGCAATATATACTTTTAAGTGGTTCATAAAACCATTCTTACTGCTAGATATTAGGGATATTATACATAGTTTTTTCATTGTTTAAGATTTTTTTTAAATGGATTCTAATGAAATGACTAGGTCAAGGGTATAAATATGAACATTTAAGGCCATCAACACATACTGCCAAAACGGTCTAAAAACATTGTGCCGACATACTGTCGTGTATAGTCGCTCAATCGTGTCTGACTCTTTGCCACCCCATGGACTATAGCCCGCCAGGTTCCTCTGTCCATGAATTCTCCAGGCAAGAAGTGGGTTGCTATTTCCTTTTTCAGGGGATCTTCCCTACCCAGGGATCAAACCCAGGTCACCTGCTTTACAGGCAGATTCTTTACCATCTGAGCCACCAAGGAACATATTAGATGATGCTAATATGAATGTTCATTTTATTACACTCAGTGGCACACCATATGTGGAAATGCAATTTAATAATCTAAAACATTTTTCACTTCAGTTTATTAGATTTGAATGTGAATTTTCACACACATAAAAAGGAGCATTTAGTAAAACAGGACAGTATGATTACACTTTTTTTGCTAGATTAAGTAGGCCATGTTACCAAAAGACAGCGGGAAAGAAAAGGGAAGGGAATAGAAGGATGACAAAGACTATAGGAAAGACAGTGTCAGAAGGGATATTTTTAGAAATGACGTATAGAGGGTGAGAAAATAAAAGCATGGGGACAGTGATGCAGAGGCAGTCACACACAGAAAGGTAGAAGAAAAAAAGGATTTTTTTCTACAGTAGCAGTCTCAAATATGTTGTGATGAGAAGTTCATATGTTTTCTTCATCTATCATGATAAACAGGGTAAGGTAAAGTCTCAGGAAGAGAAAACATGTTATCTCACCCGTCAATGGCCACCCTCCCCCAGCTGCAAGAGGACAGCCAGAAGCTTCACCATCATTCCTACCCTCTCTTCTTCCCTGTCATTAACAAAAGAATCATCTCAAGTCTTTCCGCAGCTCCTAAGATCTTTCAGCATTTTATATCCATATAGTAGAATATCACTCAATGATAAAAAGAAACGGTGGGAGTAGCACTGAGTTTCAAGAGGGAGGGGATATATGTGTACTTATATGGCTTATTCATGTTGTTGTATGGCAAAAATCAACACTACACTGTAAAGCAATTATCCTCCAATTAAAAATTTTAAAAAAGGAATGAGCCATAGAATGGACACATGCATATGTATGGATGAATCTCTTCGCTGAGTCCCTAATAATCAAAACATTGTTAATCAGCTATACTCTAATACAAAAAAAAATGTTTTAAACAAACAAAAAACCCCAAAACAAAACAACAACAAAAAAGAAATGAGTCGTCGAGCCATGAAAAGATCTGCTGCTGCTGCTGCTAAGTCACTTCAGTCGTGTCCAACTCTGTGCGACCCCACAGATGGCAGCCCACCAGGTTTCCCCGTCCCCGGGATTCTCCAGGCAAGAACACTGGAGTGGGTTGCCACTGCCTTCTCCAATGCAGGACAGTGAAAAGTGAAAGTGAAGTCGCTCAGTCATGCCCAACTGGTAGCGATCCCATGGACTGCAGCCCACCAGGCTCCTCCGTCCATGGGATTCTCCAGGCAAGAGTACTCGAGTGGGTTGCCATTGCCTTCTCCTGAAAAGATATGGCAGAACCTTAAATGCATATTAAATGAAAAAAATCAGTCTGAAAAAGCTATATACTATATGAGTCCAACTATACGACATTCTAGAAAAGGTAAACCATAGAAAAAGGGAAAAAAACGGTGGTTGCCAGGGGTTTGGGTGGAGAGCGGTGAATAGGTGAAGTGCAGAAAATTTTCACAAAGGTGAAACCAGTCTCGGTATGAAACTCTAATGGATACATGTCATTATGTATCTGTCAAAATCCACAGAACTGTACAACACAAAGAACAAACCTTCATGTAAACTATGAACTATAATAATATATCAATATTGGTTGAATAATTGTAATAAATATACCACACTTAATGTAAGATGTTAATAAAAGGGGAAACTGCGTGGGTGGGTGGGTGAGGTGTGGATAAATATAACTATGTATCTGCTCAACAAGTCTATAAATAGAAAACTGTACTAAAATTAAGCCTATTAATTATTTTAAAAGAATACATATAAAATTATATTAAGTATATTGATATTTTCAGACATACTGAACCAATATTTATGATTAGAAACAATACAAATATGTTATATTTCAATTTAACAGACCCAAAATGAAGATGCAGGAACTAAGGACACCGTTTTTAAGAGATTCTGAGGGACTCAGAAAGGAACAGATCATTGAAAAGTTTGAACAAGCACAGAATCACATAAAATAAAGATGGTATTTTAAAATTCAACTACACCATGTATAAGCCAAAATCTATTATCTGTCATTACAGAAATAAAAAGTAAAGAATATAAGCTAAAGCTTCCACTGACAGGATAAACATTTAAGTGTCAGTCTCCATTTTGAAGACATATTTCTGTTCTCTCCAAATGAAGACCCGATGGGCAAAAGTTCATACTCTGTAATTTTCCAGCTGGATTTTTAAAACAGAAAGCAGTACCAGGCTCTTTTATAATGAAAGGCAAAGAGGCTTTCAAAAAAAAAAAAAAAAAGATCTTCTAAACAGAGACTTTACAGATTCAATTTACTAAAGAGATCTTTCAGAAATTTAACTATACAATTTCACACTTTAATCCAGTGAAGTCATACATGGTACTAGTTTTTGAAACCCAACATTTCCTTTTGACAAATTAAGTGTGATATTCTCAAGTATTTTTGTTTCTTAACTTTAACACATAAGAATTTGAAGATTCTGTGCTGCATTTGTAAGAGGAACTAACAAATGCCACAACACCTCTACAAGAAGATCTAAATTATTTCTGATTCCCACTTATCTTAGAGGTTACTGCTATACGCTAACACTTAGACTTAAGGGTATACTAAACACCCAAAAGTCTAATAAAGTATTTCACTATAGTTTATTTATTTAAATCTTTATTAATCAGGAATTAAAATTATTAGATAAAAAAAGACAAATAATAATAAATGGGATCAGTGTCACTATACAATCCATAGAAGAGCCTTCCCATTTAAATTAATTTTCCATTCTCATTGCCAGGGTACCTCCCTTATCTCTTAATATTTCCAGCTCAGTTTACTACCAGAGAAATACTTTTACTCAAACTCTTCTGTCTTGGACTTTTAATGCATAGTAAAACATTAAATTTCTGCTTGTACTAAGAAGATGTTTGTCTTCCTAACTAAACCATTTCTATTTTAACAGTATTATGCAGTTGTCAGTTTTGTAAACCATGAACTTTCCCACGTGCTGTAAGATTTTTAATGTGACTAAAAAATAATTAAAGTTTTGTGTTATCAACAAAAAATAAAATGATCTAAGGCATAGTCTATCTCATTAGTTTGGAAGATGAAAGTCCTCCGGTTCCAGTGATTCTTCCCCCTCACCAACCTAGTGCATTCCCATATGACTACCAATTACATCTCTCAATTACATCTCACATCTTAATTGTCAGGGTTCCATGGTCCTCCACTCTATTTATAATCTCTCCCTTACAAATATCCTTAAATTCCTTCTCTTCTTATCCTCTATCATGCTAGTCTAGCAAAATCCTTATCTGATTAAACTTGGTTATCACTAGTTCCATACTGATACTGAATAGCTAAACGTTGCTGGGGAAAAAATTATAAAATCACACTAACGGGCCTTACTTTCAAATCATTACACAAACCTCAAACTACAACTTCTCCACTAGGTTTGCTTTTCTACTCTTCGTAAAAAAATACTTTATACTTCTCTCTTGAAGCCTTCAGTACTACCTAAGCCTCTGTCACTCACTCCTCTGTTACCTATCCATTAGGATACTCTCTTTACTGAATTTAATTCCATATGAACAGAGTCTCTTCTCTTCTTTATCTAACATTCTCTTATGGCTTTAACAACCATCTCCAGGATTAACCTCTCCTCACCCAGTTCCAGACTCCTAAATCCATGGAAACCTGACACGCATGCCAACCCTAACATGCCTAACATATAACATTCAATTATCCCTGCTCCACAAACACTTTCATCCTCACAAATTCCCAATCAAAATAAAATTTACTGCAGCCAGTCAGGTGCTTAAGCACAAAACCCAAGGTCATTGTTCATTTCTTTCCTTCACATTCCTCACATCCAATAACTCAGTAAACACTGGTATTTTAAAAATATAAAGCAAATTCATTAACTTCTGTCTACCTCCTCAGCTATACTCCACTCCAGCTTGTCCCCATCAGAAATCAGCAAACTATTTAATGTGAAATGCAAAGGAACAGCAAGTCGAGGATAACTCCTAGTTTCTGGATTGTACAAGTGAATAAACACTGTGATTCCATTCACTAAGATGACAAACACAGAAGATGGACACATTTCATGGGTGAAGGGGAAGGACAGTGAAGGAACATAGATGAGGGGCTCAAATATGAACATATTTACATTTCAAGTTCCTAAAGATGAGCCAGTACATTGGAAAAGACCCTGATGTTGGGAAAGATTAAGGGCAAGAGGAGAAGGGAGAGACAGAGGATGAGACGGTTGGATGGCATCACAGAATCAGTGGACATGAGTCTGAGCAGGCTCTGGGAGGCAGAAGGACAGGGAAGCCTGGCTGCAGTACATGGGGTCGCAGAGTCAAACGTCACTGAGCCACCGAACAACAACAATGGAAAACTAACTGCATAGACTATGGAGCATCCTGTAAGCCACTAATAGCTCCTGAAGCTCAAGAACTAACGTGGACTGGAGGCAGACAGGGCATCATCAACATGACTGAATCCAGGCCAGCAGATGAGATAACCTAGGAAGAGTACATAGAGTAAGGAGAGAAAAAAATCCAAGAACAGAAATCCTAAAATATTACTGACATTTAAGGAACAGTGAAACAAAACTCTCCAGGATAGATTAGATGCTAGCCCACAAAACAAATCTCAATAAACTTCAGTTCAGTTGCTCAGTCATGAAGAATGAAATCATAACAAGCAATTTTTTCAATGACATTAGACTAGAAGTGAACTACTAGGGAAAAAAGTTGCAAAAAATACAAACACATGGAGGCTATACATTATGCTACTAACCACTGAAGAAACCAAAGAGGAAATTTAAAAAGTAGCTGGAGACAAATGAAAATGCAAACACAGCCATCCAAAATCTACAGGATGCAGCAAAAGTAATTCTAAAAGGAGTTTATACAGATACAAGCCTACCTCAGGAAACAAGAAAAATCTTAAACATCTAACCATACACCTAAAGAAACTAGAAAAATAAGAACAAACAAACCAAGAGTTATTAAGTGGAAAGAAATAACAAAAATGAGAGCAGAAATTAGTGAAATAGAAAAAAAATTTTAAATGTGAAAGATCAATAAAACTAAGAGCTGGTTCCTTGAAAATATGAAGAAAATTGATAAATCTTTAGCCAGACTCATTAAGAAAAAAAAAAAAAGAGAGAAGACACAAATAAAATCAGAAAAGAGAAGTTACAACTGACACCACATATATCCAAGGATCACAAGAGAATATTACAATTATACACCAATAAAATGGACTACCCAGAAGAAATGCACAAATTCCTAGAAGCATACAAACTCTTACTCAATCAGGAAGAAACATAAAATATCAGCAGATCAATTACCAATAATGAAATTAAATCAGTAACAAAATTTTTCCCAACAAAATTCCAGGATCAGACAGCTTAAAAAGTAATTCTACTAAGTATTTAAAGAAGAGTTAACACCAACCCTTTGAAATTATTTTAAAAAAATGAAAGAAGGAATACTTCTGAACTAATTCTGTGAGGCAAGCACCATCCTCATACCAAAACCAGACAAAGACAAAACAACAAAAAAGAAAATTAAAGAACAATATCACTGATGAACATAGATACAAAAATCCTCAACAAAATATGAGCAAACTGAATTTAATAATACATTAAAAGGATTATACACTATGAACAAATGATATTTATCCCAGGGATACAGGATGGTTCAATAGCTTCAAATCAATCACTGTGCTATATTACATGAACAAACTAACGAATAAAAATCATATAATCATCTTAAGAAATACAGAAAAAGTTTCTGACAAAGTTCAACATCCATTTATGATAAAGACTCTACAACAAAGCGAGTATAATAAAACTCATATATGACCAATCTACAGTGAAATCATACTTGACAGTGAAAAGCTCAAAGCATTTCCTGTGAAATCAAGAACAAGACAAGGATGCCCATTCTCACCACTTATATTCAACACAGTTTTGGAAGTCCTAGCCACAGCAATCAGAGAACAAAAATAAATAAAAGGAATCCAAATTGGAAAGGAAACATAAAACTATCAGTACTTATAGATGACATAATATTATATATAGAGAAAATTCTTAAGATGCCACCAAAAAACTATTAAAAGTAATAAATGAATTTAGTAAAGCTGCAAAATAAAATCATCATACTACCTACAGACTCAATGCAATCCTTATAAAAATACCAATGGCATTTTTCACAAAACCAGAACAAATAATTCTGAAATTTATATGGAAGCACAAAACACTCCAAATAATCAAAACAATCTTGATAAAGCAGAAGAAAGCTGGGGGTATCACACTTCCTGATTTATTTATATTATAAAACTACAGTAATCAAAACAATATGGTACTGGCACATAGGTCAATGGAATAAAACAGAGTCCAGATATCCACACTTATATGGTTAATTGTTGCAAAGGAGGCAAGAATATCAAATAGGGAAAAGACAGCCTCTTTAAGAAATGATGCTCAGAAAACTGGACAGCTACATGCAAAAGAATCACATGAGACTACTTTCTCACACCATCTACATATATCTTAAACTCAAAATGGGTTAAAGATGTAAATATAAGACCTAAAAACATAAAACTGAAGAAAACATAGGCAGCACACTATTCGACATTGGTCTCAGCAATTTTTTTTTTTAATATTCTCCTCAAGCAAGAGAAAATCAAAAATTCAAAAAAAGCAGACTATATCAAACTAAGACGCTTTTGCACAGCAAAGGAAACTACCAACAAGACAAAAATGCTATCTACTGACTAGGAAAATATACGTGCAAATAATATATCCCATAAGAAGTTAACATCCAAAATACATAAACAGCTCATACAACTCAAGATAAAAAAAAATAAAAATAAAAACTAATTAAAAAAATGGGCAGAGGACCCAAATAGATACTTTTCAAAAGACATATAGACGGCCAACATGCGTATGTTGAAAAAATACTCAGCACCACTATCAGTGAAATGCAAATCAAAACCACAACGTCGCAGCTGTCAGAACAGCTATCATCAAACAGATAACAAATAAAAAGAGCTGGCAAGGGTGTGGGAAAAAGGGAACCCTCGTGCACTGCTGGTGGGATGTAACTTGGAGCAGCCACTGTGGAAGACAGTGTGATGGTTTCTCAAAAATACAGAAATATTGAATAGAACTGCCACATGACCAAGGAATATCACTTCTGGGAATCTATGCAAAGATAACAAGAACACTGACTCAAAAAGCTACACACTGCATGCCACTATTCACTGCAGATTTATTTACAATAGCCAAGATATGAAAGTAACCCAAGTGGAGACACACACACACGTGCACACACACGCACAAGTATATTACTCAGCCATAAAAAATGAAACCTTCTCATTTGCAACAATGTAAATAATCTTGTGGATACTGTGCTAAGTGAAGTAAGTCAGACAAACACTTTGATTTCTCCTATACCTGGAATCTAAGGCACAAAACAGAAACAGACTCACAGATCAAACTGGTGGGTTGCCAGAGGGGAGGGGGATGAGAGATGAGTAAAATAAGCGAGGGAGATTAAAAGGTATAAACTTCCAGTCACAAAATAAATAAGTCACAGCGATGTAAAGTACAGCATAGAGAATATAGTCAATAATAGTGTATAATAAATTTGTATGATAACAGATAACTAGATTTACTGCTGTGATCATTTTGTAATTTATAAAAATATCGAACCACTCTGTAGCACATCTGAAACTAATATTGTAAATCAACTGCTGCTGCTGTTGCCGTTTAGTCTCCAAGTCATCTCTGCCTCATTGTGGCCCATGGACTATAGCTGCCTGACAGGCTCTTCTGTTCACAGGACTTCCCAGCCAGGCAAGAAGATTGGTGTGGGTTGCCATTTCCTTCTCCAGGGATCTCCAGGGTCCAGGGATCAAACCTGTCTCCTGCTTGGCAGGCAGATTCTTTACCACTGAGCCACTTGGGAAGACTTGTAAGTCAATTACTCCTCAACAAAAACAATTAAGTAGGTAGGGAGGTAAAGAGAAAGGAAGGAAGGAAACAGACAAAACTAAAACTGCTCTAGAGACACTGTTCTATGAGAATCTTAGTTTGGAGGAAATTTTGGAAATCATCTAATTCAATCTTTTTTCTAAAAAGCAATTTTCTTTTACTTAGTCTATGGAAGTCATTTGGTCAATTTGATACATTCGTCTTTAGAATAAATTTAGTTGTATAAAGGCTTTTTATGATAAACGAAATTGCGACTTTCCTATAATTTCTCTTCAGTCTCCCTGGTGGTCTAGTGGTGAGGATTTGGTGCTCTCTCCTCAGTGGTCCCAGTTTTGGCCTGTGAGACAACACTGGTTTATTCTATTCCTCCTATGACAAATTTCAGATATCTAGATTCATTGATTTATTCAGTAAGTATGTATTGAGTTCCTATGTCACTCAGGGGGCCTAGTTCTAATTTTAACACAGCTCAGACAGAAATATAACAACTCCCTTCTATCTATGGATGAAACAGGCTAATTTTCCCAACATGCTACATACAGATTCCAGACCCTTACCACTATTCTGTTTTGACCATAAACTCAAAATTTGATACCCAACAAAAATGATAGTAGTTAAAATATTAATTCATTACAAAAGTCATGGTATAGGTGACTTAGATTTTTTCTTCAAATCTCTATAAAGGTATGATATTTTTTAAATTCAAAAATAAATGTTGAAAGTGATATATTCAAAACAATGCAGTACTTCATCCTGTGGCAAGAATAAAGTAAAGTGCTTCATTTTACTTCTATTATAAATCTTTTTAGGAAAAAAGGAGGTCATAAATACATACTGTAGACTATATAAGTTATGTAAATTTAATGGAAACCACTTCCAATAAGATCATCAAATTTATGTGAACAAAATATCATAAAGAAGGGAGCCATTTATATAGCATATTTGCCAGATGAAAATTTAATATAAAGATAAGTCATTAATTATTTTAACATTTATTCACTAAGCACCCCTTATGCATTGCATACTTTAGGTATGAGGGTAGTATTGGTGGGGTAATAGCAAAGAATTAAAGATTTACCTGCTTTGTTTGAGTTTCAATGGGACACATTTCAGATCCATACAGGAAAATTCTTTATAGTACTTAAATAGGAACCAACTGCTTCTAAACATAGCATGTTTTTATTATTTAAATAAGTTAAACGATCCCTTATAAAGGATAGGGTAGGGGACATATGTACTCTGTTAAGAGGTTCCTGCCAGCTCCCAAATTCCTTAATTTTTGTGGAGTAAGTTATTTCCAAGCTGCCTTCCAAATCTAGACAAGTGCTCCCTCTCCACTGAAGGAGGCTGTATTGTAGGGTTTGCCCCATTACCAGGCAGACATATTCAGAGTCTAAGGTCTGACTGTTAGGGTGACCCCAAATCTGTCCAAATGACTTTTATCTCAGGATACACTAGAGCCTTAGTCTGTCAGTATACTTACTTGTGTCTGAAAAGAAGCCCTTTCCTAGTACAGACTGATTTTATCAAAGGGAGCATTCCTTCTAGAGGATAGTTTAAACTGAGTTAAGTATCCTTTGTCATCAAGGCAGCCTTAGTGGCAAAGGAAAAGGGAGAAAAGGGCTTGAGTTAAGATTAAAAGAGGTAGGCAAAAAAGAAACATAAAAATATAAGTGTAAAATAAGGTGGCAGAAATACATGAATTATTAATAATTTTTAAAAGGTAGGGAATATATAAACACTTAATGACTGTTAGTGGGTGCAACTTTGGGGTGAAATAATTGGTCAAATTCACTAAAAGCTTAACATAACTCAGAAAACATTTCTAGACATTTACTTAAAGAACTAATTAAGGATATGCGAAAAGAATTTGTTCAAGGGTATGGATCACAGTATGCTTAATAAGGAAATACTGGAGATGATTTACTTGTTCAGCAATAATGAATTAAACATTGTACAGATACAAGGAAAAAATGAAATATTAAATGTGTACAGCTACATGAAAAGTTGTGACACTGTTAAATGAAAAAGTACATTATCAAATATATATTCCACATAATATTCTACATATAATGTGTTTACACATAATACATATTAAGATTTATGTGTGTGCGTGTGTGCTCAGTCGCTTCACTTATGTCCGACTCTTTGTGACTCTGTAGACTAGCCCACAAGGCTCCTCTGACCACGGGATCTCCAGGGAAGCACACTTGGGGGGGGAGAGGGAGTTGCCATGCCCTTCTTCAGGGGATCTACCAAATCTGGGGATGGAATTCGTGTAATGTCTGTGTCTCTGCGATGAAGGCGGATTCTTTACCGACTAAACCACCTGGGCTGTGTCCTTAATATGACTTTTTAAAAGTTTTGAAAGATATATAAAAATTTTCATCTTTCAATAAAAGAAGTACATGTAATTTTTCATTTATTCCTATATCATAGTTTTCTAAAACAAACATCTATTACTTAAAATGTATTTTTTGAAAAATGTAGGAAAGAAGGCTATCAATTCTGAGGCAAGGAAGAAAGAGGCAAACAGGAAGGCAAGTCCTACCCATGAATAGGAAATTATTCCTGGGAAAAAGAAATTATAGGGAACCCAAGCATCTCCATTGTCTATTACGTTTAGGAGCCAAAAAACTTAAAATGCAAAAGTTGTTAATAATTTATTGCAAGTTATGTCTATTAAAATATATTGTCATGCCCACATTGGATTCCTCTTGATACTGATAAGGGACAGGGTTAAAAAAAGAAGGGAGGGGGCAAAAAGGCACAAGGCACCTAAAAAAGAGGAAGCATGTATGTGAGAGGTAACACACTGGTTCACAAGATAGCCATCTCGGGATATGACTTAAATTAGAGGCAACTAGAAGTAACTAGCTAATACTACAAAAGGCAGGCTATTCTACCACATGAAATAATCAGTATTTTATTTATTTTAACTTAGCTTACCAAATCTAGTCTATGGGACCCAGTTAATTCAGGTAACAATAAGTCTAAGTGTCCACCAAAATAAGCACAAAAGAAGACACATCAGGAAGGCTGTCTAACGACCACGGAAAAGAATAGTTTCTCTTTTACTTATTAACACATAGGATGACTATGAGCTAAGTTAATCTCCACAGTAAAAGCAAACCGAGCCTGAGCTCCAATTTGGAAAATTTAAGGGTAAAGAGTAATGACCAACCAGGTGGGTAACCAGAAAAAAGTACTTCTGAAATTTCGAGTTGAGACCTGAAGCTTATACGCATATTCAAATCAGTCCAAAAAATCTCTCACCTCTTAGCAGAGGGATAAGGCTGCCAAGTCTCATCTGACCATCTGCCCATAATTTGCTCAGAGCTTTTTACATGCTGGGCAATGTGTTAAGGGCCATGTATACAGCAATGAATTTAAAGATGTAGTCCTGAGGCAGTTTGCTTTAGTGGAAAGAACAGAAATTGCAGAGTCAGAAGATCCGGATTCCTGTCCTCACAGTGCCACCTATTAACTCTAAGACCTAGAGCAAATAATAAGTCTCTTCTTGGGTAAATCAGAGATGACAATACATCCGTCCCACCTATTTCACAGGACTTTGTGAGAAACAAGTAATATACTGATTTTGAAAGAGCTAAACAAACATTAGTCACTCTTAGTCATTTTAATCCAATTTTATTTTTATAAAAATGTTACAAGGTGGGGGCCAGCATGAGTCATGGGCCCAAACACCTCCAAGGATAGACTGGGCTATCAGCCGGCTTCCCACATCATCTTTTCAAAATCTCAGTGGGAGATTATGACATTTAACAGAAGTAGAGTTATATTAGACCTAAATTCATCTTGCCTTTTTCAAAGAGTTATCTACACTCTCAAACATATACAGTACTTCACATAATTGAAAAGCAACAGCTTCCTAATGACATTCAAACATGTCAAATACTCAAAAGTAGTCCAATGCAGCCAAGTGAAAGTGACTGCTCCAATTTATTTGATCTAGAACTAAATTCTCAAACTGACAACAAAGCCCTGAAAACAAAGTATCACTTGTTAATAATGTCACATGTTTCTCTTCCTACATATTTGGTCTGAAACCACAATTTAAAGCTTAGAGTGAAACTTATATAAATTCTGAAAGCAAAAGTAAATATCAGTTCAGTTCAGTCGTTCAGTCGTGTCTGACTTCTTGCGACCCCATGGACTGCAGCACACTAGGCCTCCCTGTCCATCACGAACTCCAGAGTTTACCCAAATTCATGTCCATCGAGTTGGTGATGCCATCACACCATCTCATTTTCTGTCATCCCCTTTTCCTCCCACCTTCAATCTTTCCCAGCATAAGGGTCTTTGCAAATGAGTCAGTTCATCGCATCACTGGAGTTTTAGCTTCAACGTCAGTCCTTCCAATGACTATTCAGGACTGATTTCCTTTAGGATGGACTGGTTGGATCTGCTTGCAGTCCAAGGGACTCTTCAAGAGTCTTCTCTAACACCACAGTTCTCTTTTTTTTTTTTTAAATATGGAACGCTTCACGAATTTGCGTGTCATCCTTGCGCAGGGGCCATGCTAATCTTCTCTGTATCGTTCCAATTTTAGTATATGTGCTGCCGAAGCGAGCACAACACCACAGTTCTAAAGCATCAATTCTTCTGCACTTAGCTTTCTTTACAGTCCAACTTTCACATCCATACATGACTACTGGAAAAACCAGAGCCTTGACAAGATAGACCTTTGTTGGCAAAGTAATGTCTCTGTTTTTTAATATGCTGTCTAGGTTGGTCATAACTTTTCTGTCAAGGATTAGCGTCTTTTAATTTCATTGCTGCAATCACCATCTGCAGTGATTTTGGAGCCCAAAAAGATAAAGTCTGTCACTGTTTCCATTGTTTCCCCACCTATTTGCCATGAGGTGATGGGACCAGATGCCATGATCTTAGTTTTCTGAATGCTGAGCTTTATGCCAACTTTTTCACTCTCCTCTTTCACTTTCATCAAGAGGCTCTTTAGTTCTTCTTCACTGTCTGCCATAAAGGTGGTGTCAACTGCATATCTGAGGTTATTGATATTTCTCCTGGCAATATGATTCCAGCTCGTGCTTCATCCAGCTCAGCATATCTCATGATGTACTCTGCATAGAAGTTAAATGATCAGGGTAACAATATACAGCCTTGATGTACTCCTTTCCCGATTTGGAACCAGTCTGTTGTTCCATGTCCAGTTCTAACTGTTGCTTCCTGACCTGCATACATATCTCTCAGGAGGCAGGTCAGGTGGTCTGGTATTCCCATCTCTTTCAGAATTTTCCACAGTTTGTTGGGATCCACACAGTCAAAGGCTCTGGCATAGTCAATAAAGCAGAAATAGATGTTTTTTTGGAATTCTCTTGCTTTTTCTATAATCCAACGGATGTTGGCAATTTGATCTCTGGTTCCTCTGCCTTTTCTAAATCCAGCTTGAACATCTGGAAGTTCACGGTTCATGTATTGCTGAAGCCTGGCTTGGAGAATTTTGAGCATTACTTTGCTAGAGTGTGAGATGAGTGCAATTGTGTAGTAGTTTGAGCATTCTTTGGCATTGCCTTTCTTTGGGATTGGAATGAAAACTGACCTTTTCCAGTCCTGTGGCCACTGCTGAGTTTTCCAGATTTGCTGGCACATTGAGTGCAGCACTTTCATAGCTGAACTGGAATTCCATCACCTCTACTAGTGTTGTTCGCAGTGATGCTTCCTAAGGCCCACTTGACTTTGCATTCCAGGATGTGTAACTCTAGGTGAGTGATCACACCATTGTGATTATCTGGGTCATGAAGATCTTTTTTGTATAGTTCTTCTGTGTATTCTTGCCACCTCTTCTTAATATCTTCTGCTTCTGTTAGGTCCATACCATTTCTATCCTTTATTGAGTCCATTTTTGCATGAAATGTTCCCCTGGTATCTCTAATTTTCTTGAAGAGATCTCTAGTCTTTCCCATTCTATTGTTTTCCTCTATTTCTTTGCACTAAGAATCTACTAAAGTTGATCTATACTCTATCACACTTGTCTTCATCAAAAACACTGGAAATGATGGTTAAAATGAAAATACTGAACCTATGAAAATAATAAGAACACTAGATGTATTATAAGCCTAAGGCTGAGGCTGTATCTAAAAGTTAACCTTTGGAACTGAAATTTATACACCTGCACCACTGATGGCACTGTTTTATGT
Organism: Cervus canadensis; assembly: GCF_019320065.1. Lineage (NCBI taxonomy): Eukaryota > Metazoa > Chordata > Mammalia > Artiodactyla > Cervidae > Cervus > Cervus canadensis. The sequence continues at coordinate 40,052,083 of NC_057391.1, forward strand.
CTATTTTTACAATGTTGAAAGTATTTTAAAGACTTGTATTGCTTTTGCAACATTTCTATGAAAGTAGAAAGGAATTTTAACATCATTTGCCTCTAACCATGATCCTAACCTTCACATCCACCATCAGAACCATGATCTTTTTTAGGAAGTCATAACATAAAGCTACTTCTACTTCTACACAGTAAGAAAAATAAATACAAAATAAGAGTTCAACCAAATGATTTACAAAACAGTAAACATCCATAGTAGAACACTTCATCTGAATAAAACATGCTTTATTTTAATAGTAATATTACACAATATTTAAAATAACATCAAATTAAATAACTTTTAATAAGATATCCACTAGCTTAATAAAAAACATCATTTTCAATAGATTCTCATTTCCTGCTGTTAACCTATTTTTGCAAGTTATTCAATCTCTCTCACCCTAACATAACAACCCAACTGTCTCTTATGTCAGATTACCAGGTTACAGAAAGGATAGTATATTCACACATACTGTTAGTTGTTGTTTTTTTTTTTAAGTGAGTGGTTGTTTTGATAGCAAATGTCACAGAAATAACAGGCAGAATATATTAATGTGTCCATCCTCTATCACCTTCAGATTTGGAGCCATTAGCCATGTCTATTTTATTAGCATTTAAAGATTAGAGAACACCAGTGGGGAAAGATAGTAGAAGCAGACACACATCCTTTGTTTGCAAAATTATGCTGTTAAAAAATGACATAGAAATGGGTAACTTACATACAACTGCCAAACTGAATTAAAATCACAATGACTTGTATTCCTGCACCAGCCAATGAGATGCAATGATGGCAATGATGGTGTCTCAGTTCTAACTCCTAACACTAAGCTTACAATTTAGCTGAAGAGATAGGGTTAGGTGATTCAGTAAGATAGAGAGATATTTAAGACTTCCTCTGATTACCCAGATATCAGCTTGGCCAACTCCTTACTTGCCTGAAGTCTTTTACTCAAACCTAACCTTCTCATTGTGGCCCACAATGCTCATCCTAATATCATTTCTCAACCTACCTTCCTGATCTCACCCTGGCAACCCTGAACCCCTTAACTTGTTCAGCTTTTTCTTCTTCCCACATCTTTAGTCACCTTCTAACATCCCATACAACTTATTTATTATGCTTATTGTTTATTCACTCTCTCCCCTACAATGTAACTTCCACGAGGGCAAGAATCTTTGTCTGCACTGCTCACTGGTATATTCCAAGGCCCCAGAACAGTGTCTGGCACATAAGAGGCCCTCTATAAACACTGGTTGAACCTTCACCCCTTTCCACCCTATCATCTCCCGGCTCCATCCTAGCTCCCAGTTCATCAATGTGCCTCATCCTACCATACCCATAATGGAACAACTGGGACTGGAAATCAATGGAGACTCTATTTCAGAGAAGAGAAGAAAAGAGGAAGGAAAAAGAAAGGTAGAGAAGGAGGTTTTAAATTTATCCCCTACCTTTTGATCCCCAACAATTCCAACCGAAGTTTTCGCGTGTAATCTTTCTAAATTTTCAATTCCTCCCAAATTCTGTCTTGACTGCTTTCTTAGTCAAACTCCTTCTCTAAACTCGCAACACTCCTGGGTCAACTGGGTGATAAGACAAGTTTAAAGAATAATAACTGAAAAACTGTAATCAGACTCAATGGAAGGAAAAAAAAACAGAAACAGTGGAAGAAACATCTGTGTCTCATTTCCTTTTCCCTTCATAGCTAAGCTGCTTCAAAGTGGTCTACATTCCCCTACTTCCTTACTGACCATTCACATCTCAACTCTTCTGCTCTGAACGAACATTTCTGATTCCTTAATTAAATGACCACTATGTCGCTCACGCCTTCAAAACATTTTTATTGAGCACTTACTATATGCTAGGCACTATGTCAGGTTAGCTGATTCAGTGGTAAACAATTCCTAGACTTGTACTTTGAGCAGAGGAGGAACACTGACAGCAACAAAGATGAGTAACAAATGATAAGTATTATTTAAGAAGTTATTGCAGACAGATATGACTTTATCTAAGGGACAGAAAAGGCCTCCCTGAAATGCAATGTTTAAAGAGAAACGCAAACAGTAGAAGAGAGAGAGATGAAAGACAAGAGGAAGGATGTTTTAGGAAAAGGAAATAGTACCTGCAAAAACCTGATGGACAGAGTAGACTGCATATAAAGAATGGAAGGAAATTCAGTGTCAGGAGAGCCAAGCCTTAAAAGCCATATTATTCTAAACCTTTAATCTGTGGACAAAGAGAATAAAAAGAAATGACACAAAACCTCAGATTTAAATTTTCTGGAAGATGAAAATATTTGCCTTATCACAATTAGAGCTGGAGGAAATAAGAGACTCAGGATGATAGAGATGAGTTCTTGAAACTCCTTGATTTCTATGGAAAGAACTTCCTCATAACTTTTTGTTTCTCCTCAGACACCTTCAACATATTATTTCCTTCTGTCATAATTCTAAGGCTACTGTCTTCCCTCAGCTCTCTTACAAATGTACTCTTCTAGGTAACCTCACCTGTACTACACAGGTACCATCCCATAAAGTGACAATGACTCCCAAACCTGTATCCCCAGTCCAGCTCTCTTAAGGCCAGAGCTGCATTTTCTACCATCTGTTGGACATAATCACCTATGTACTGTCATACATCCAAAACCAAACACAAGATCCAGAATCCACAAATCTGGCATTTCCTAATTCTGTTGGTGATACCAATGCAGTCATCCAAGCAGAAATTCTAAATGCGACTGGCTACCAGTTTTTCCCTCACTGATCACCGGGTAATTTTGATCATCTAAATACAGTGCAAATCTATCATTTCCTTTCATCTCTAATACCAGTGCCTAAATTTCAGCTTGCATAAACTTTAATCTGGATTATTCAGTAACTGGTCTCTATACTTTCAGAAACTTTGTCTAATCCAGCCTCTACACCACGAGAGTTTCCCTCCTAAAGTGTTTCTTCAGTTTACAGGAAGAAGCCCAAATTCTTTGCTATGACATACAAGGTCCATTATCTGGTCCTTGTCTGCCAGTGAGTGATTGAGTGAAGTCGCTCAGTCAACTCTTTGCAACCCCATGGACTGTAGTCTACCAGGCTTCTCCATCCATGTAATTTTCCAGGCAGGAGTACTTGAGTAGGTTGCCATTTCCTTCTCCAGGGGCTCTTCCTGACCCAGCGATCGAACCCAGGTCTCCCACATTGCAGGCAGACACTTTACCATCTGAGCCACCAGGGAAGCCCTGTCTGCCAGTAAATAGCTTGTACTCCCCATCTATGGAGTCTCTGCCAGGTTTGGTCAAACCAAACCTGGAAAGCAGATGCAGATCCCTCAAGATTTATCATGGTTTTTCAAGCCACTAGGTATTTGCACACACTATTCCCACAGCCTACGATTTCTTTCCCACTTGTCCACCTAGAAATCACCATAAATTCTTTTAAAATCCAGTTAATGTCCCCTCTTATCTTCCCTGGTTTGCATCATAGTTCTCTCTCCTCTTCTCCTTTCCCTAGTCCCTACAGGAAAAAAAAACAAAGTTGAGCATTTCTCCCACTTCACTTCTATTCTGGCATTTACCAAATTATGACTGCTTACATGTCTGCTTTCCTGACTAGATTATGCGTTCCTGTTGATAGTGTACTTTTTCATGTGTGCATCCCCATACCACACCATACAGTTGGCAGTCAACAGAAAAAAAAACAAATATTTCCTGAATAAATAGAAAGAAATAAGTATTTCTTGAATAAATGAATATCTACAGAAGGACTGTGATGTATCAAGCTTTGTTTTTATAAAAAGAGATCCGGGGGTAGGCTTTAAAGTATCTAAAGTCACTCTAGAATTGTGACTTCTGGCTTGGGGAAAAGAGAGGGAGGGTATATATAAAAGAGGGATTCATTACAGGCAACGCAGTTCATCCAGCACCCAGCAAACACACAGAAGTAATAAGACTATGTGACAAAGATTTCTACACAAATTATAACATTATTTTAAGTTATAAAAATTAAAAACAACAATGCGAAACTTAGAATCATTAACTAAATGAGGATTTGTTCAATGGATCTTTTAAACATGGTATTTTTGAAGACTATTTAAAGACCAGGGCTCATTTAGTCCACCTGTCAATGAAGGAGATGTGGTTTCAATCCCTGGGACGGGAAGATCCCCTGGAGAAGGAAATGGCAACCCATTCCAGTATTCTTGCCTGGGAAATCCCATAGACAGAGGAGCCTGGTGGGCTGCAGTTCATGGGGCTGCAAAAGTGTCAGACACGACTTGGTGGTTAAACAACAACAACAATTTAAAGATCAGGGAAAATGCTGGCCATTCCAATCAAGTAAAAAAGAGATACATCATGATATCAACTTTATAAAAGCCATGTTTAAAACATATTGGTTTGAAAACTTTTAGGAAAAATGCCTGAAATAAACTATTAATAGTAAATTATTAACAGTACTTATCTCTGGTTAATTTCTAAAAATAATATCATTCAACAAATATTTATTGAGCATCTGTCTGTCCGCTACTGTACAGTAATGAGCAGAAGACATTTGTTCCTGTCCTGGAGCTAAACATATCACACTTTTATAATCAATCAGAAAAAGCAATACAGGTTAGAAAAGAATACATGAGATCAACCCACCCTAAATTTATAACCCATAAAAAAGATTACTAACACTTCTCTGGAACCTAGGTTGGGAACAACTTTGATACAAATATTTGGATAAAGGCAACCTACCCAAATGACTTGTACTGTTAGTTGCAAACTGTATCATGATACAATTGGCTAGATTACTATGGACAGAAGGTAGCAGAGACACTAACTCTCCAGGCTTCCTCCTTCTGTTGGAAGATTTTAAAATTAATGTCAATTATAAACAAAATTTGCTTAGTTGAAATTTAATCTCTCATACATCTTCCACCACATTTCTTTTCTCCTTTGTGTTTCTTTCCCCTCCACTATCTCCTGCTTTCACCTTCAATAATTTAACCCATTTATTTAAAAGAATCTTTGTAATAGTCTTCTTTCAACCCAGGAATAGCCAGTTTGAGTTCTGCCCTACTGGGGATTCTCAAGAAAGACAGGAGCTGTAGAGGGGATCTGTGTCTCTGAAGAACAAAAATAATTCACCAAAAAATCTCAAAGCTCCAGGTCCTTAAGATAGAAAAAAAAATAAGGAACTTTCCTGGAGGTCCAGTGGTCTAAGACTCCGCACTTCCAGTGCTTCACTGTAATTATTTTGCTAGTTTACATTACAGACTGAAATTCTCCTAAAACTTTCTAAGATTTTCAGCTCATCCTAAACACAGTGATAAATAATAAAATTAAGTGCTCTGAGTTAAAAACGTCAATACTACAGTTTGAATGTTACATGTTTTTAGGCACGTTAAGCAGTAAATAGACAGACTTAAAATTCTGTAGGTTTTAAAATATTGAAAATGGGTATGCTATGAAATAGTTTTCCAGAAATATTTTTCCTAGGGGACTCAAGTAATTGAAATTTGTAATAAAAATACGTATGCAGGATATAATCAGCATTACAAGAATATATAGAGCATTAAATATTAACTCAGTGTTGTGATGTCAAAAGCATACACCCAGAGAAGTAGGGGACAGAATTACTGATAGTCATTCATTCAATAGTTTCAGAAAGTACTTATTCTGTGCCAGGCACAATTCTAGGTACTATTAGAGACAGAGCAGTGAGTAAAACAGATAAAATTCCTGCCCTCAGGGAGTATGTACTGGATTGAGATAGATAACAAACAAGAAAAAAATAAGTAAAACATTAGAGTGATAAGTGCAAAGAGAAAAGAAGTAGGAAAAAAGATTGTAGAAAAAAGAAGTAAAAAAAAGATTGAGAGGATATAAAAGCAAGGAGGGAAGGGAGCAAGCCATGTGACTGTCTGAGGAAAGCCATTCTGAGCAGCAGGGATAGCCAGAACAAAGGCCCAAAGGTAGGAAGATGTACATTCTTTTTAAGAAAGAGCAAGCAGGCCGGTGTTGCTAGAAGACAATGAAGGAGGGGGAAGAGTAATAAATGAGGCTAGAGCAATAATGGGGAAGGTCTAGGGCCTTCTGGAAGAGCATTGGAGTAAGGCTTTCCTGGACAGTTAGGATAATAGTTGGAAATGTAGGAGGGAGGTGATTCCAGGTAATTAGAACAAAGGAAAACAAAAGACAAGGAATCAGGATTTTGAGGATGTTTAGGAATCAGCAACTGGCTTCCTGTGGAATGAATATACACATAAAGTGAGGGAGCATGAATATGAGAGAAAAGGATCACTTGTGAGGTGGGAGGTTGAACGTGCTGTATGATAAATATTCAGTCTTTGATCCTCTGTTTAGGAACTGCAAAAGAGAGATAGGGCAGGGAGGCCCCAGGGTAAGAGGTAATCTTAGCTGCCCCTTTATTTTTTATTTTTTTCTTTTTTTTTTGGGATGGGAAGAAATTTTATTTTATTTTTTTATTTTTTTGGGGGGTTTTGTCATACATTGATATGAATCCCTGGCAAGGATAAAACCCCGCTCCAGATAACTGCTTCAGTTGTTATATTTAAAAGAAAAATGGTGAAAGTCTTGGGATTTCTGTGGGGAACACTTTAAAAGTTCTTGTAGTAGGAAGGAGAGATAATATACAAGAACTAGAATCCAGATTACTGTATTATTAACATGAACTGAATTGATGATGAACAACTGTATGATTAACATGAACTAGTAATACAAAGTGAATCATAAAAAGAAGATGACTAAAAAGCGGGACTGAGAAAGCAAATAGGAATTTCAAGTTTTTAAAGATCATTCCACAAAATGTCTAATTCATGAATAAACAAGAGTTAACTACCTCTTATTCTATGTAAAGAGTATTCTGGATTCTATTATAATTATTCAGTTTGAATTAAAATTATTCACAAGGCAAAAGCTGAAAACTTCCTCCCAATTCAACATCCCATACAGAACAGTACCTAGTACAGAAGATGCAAATGCTTGTTTAAACAAAAATCCTACCCATTACTTTTCAACTCAATAGAATCAAACAGTGTTAGAGCTGCCTTAACACAACCTCAAATTGTTACTATTAATAGGGAAGATATTAACAAAAACAGAAGTTAGGAAGAAAGGATGATTTTCTTCCATATTACCACCTGTGCAAAACAACATACCCCAGAGGATTCTACTGGTTAATTAACCATATAACACAAAGGCCAGTTTCAAGTACATGCAGGAGTGTTATTTGGAATAATGGCATATATAACATGATTAACTCCAATAAACAAAGCTGTTCCAAATCCAAGGAAATTTCCCTCAATATATATGAGTTGCAGTAGAGATCCCTTTTTGAAACAGAAAACAAAAAGCATAAGACAATCTGAAACAATCTCTTTCATCTTGATCCTTCAAGAACTCAGTGAACTTAAGGAACTGGGTTTGCTTCTCTGTGTTTTTTCAAATCTCAAATTGAGAGTAACAGCCTCATCTTTCGTTCCAAATAAAGCAAACAAGTACAATTAAAAGGACAGCAGCTCTTAATCGCTCTTGGTCATGGGATGTTACAAATTCCAAAGAGAGGAACTGCTAAAGTAGAAAAAGAAATCACCTGATACAAATAATGAAACTTCTGCCAGGAAAAGCATTGTTCTACATACGATGATGTTTGTGCCCAAGCCACTTTTTAGACTGCTTACAGATAAAACTGAGAGGACGGATTTCACAGGACTTTTTAAACCACGATTATCCATCAAAAAGTTTTCTTATGCAAATGTCGGAATGTCAATATACTTTCTGGTCTCCCGACTTCCAGGAAGCATTTTTCCATGCTAAGACAAGAACACTTTCAAGTGCAACTCCGTAAGCAGATTCGAACTCCCCTGGATACCATAAATAAGCATGAAAAAGCCTTTATACCACAAGAAAGTACAACGGTAGTTTGCAAAGGTGTGATTAGTTCTGCTTGTTGGAGCGATCAGAGCAAGCAGTGAATTGAAGCTGCCCTGAAACCGAGCACACGGAACCACGGCCGCGGCATCTCCAAGATGCAACAATAAAAGCATCCTGCCCCCTCCTCATACTTCCCAGAAAGTGGCCTATTCCTGGAAGCCAGCTGACCAGAGGAAAAGAGTCCGGCCTGCCTCACCTTATAGACGTCCCCGTAGGTGCCGCTGCCGACCCTCTGAACGAGCTCGTAGTCCTGCTGCGGGTTCCGCCTCAGGATGTCGGCCCCAGGCCGCAGAGGGGCCTCCATCTTCACTCAGGGCCCGGCCCCCGCCGGCTCTGCCCGCGGCGCCCCGATTCCCGCTAACGAGGACGAGCGGCGCCGCTTCCCAACATGGAGCCTCTGCCCGCAGCTCCGCCTGCACGAGGAGAAGCAGAGGCTACAATCCCGAGCGGCCCAGCCCCTTCCTTTCCGCCCGTCCGGGGACCGCGGACCAGCCGGCCTGGAAGGGTCCCTAGAGCCCCGCCGCCGGGTTCCGGCCGCGGCCCTTCCCCCTCCCAGGCCGCCCGCGAACTGCCGGACCGGTCTGCCCGCCCGCCGGCGCTCGGGGTCGGCAGGATACCTCAGGGGGGCGGCCCCGCTCTTTGTTGAGCGCCGCGCCCGGGACCTACTTCCTCGCCCGCGCCTGCGTCCTGCTTCCCGGCTCCCGCCGGCCGCTCCAGGTCCCGCGGCGCCGCCGCCGCCGCCGCCTCCCGCAGCAGCGCACGTCCTCTCGCGGGCGGCTGAGGCGCGTACCGTCGCCGCCGCCGCCGCCGCCGCACCACGTTCCCCACCCGGGGCTGCGTCACCGGGAGACACGTTCCCGGCCAGCGTGGGTCGGCGCCCAGAGGCCCGCCCGAGCGCGCCGGCCGCGGGGCCAGAGTGCCGCCCTGAGGCCTGCTCGGGACACGACACTCTCCCGGCCGGGCCGCCGCGCCCCCTCGCCCGGCGCGTCCCTCCGGGCCCGGGCTCCGCTCCCCATCCGAGTGTTAGGGACGCCCCCGGTGCATTCGTGGGCGGACGCGCCTCGGCTAAACCGCCCCGTGGTTTGTCAGGTAAACTTGGAGAGTGAGACGGGTAGAGAGAGAAGGGTGGGCGCGAGGGAGACGGGAACGCGGCCCCCGCCCAGTTCAGAGAAGGTACGTAGAGGGCACTGGGCCAGGAGTCAGCTGGCCGTGGGGCGCCAGGGAAGGAGGTGGGGAAGTGCCGGGTTAACTAAATCGCGGCACACCCTACTGCACCGTCCTGTTTTGCAAATCATTCCCAGTGGTACCAGTTTGAAGCTTCCCTACACACCTGCGCAACCTGTCTTCTACGAGTTTTCCCAAGACATTTCTGAAAGCCTAAATTCCTAGGAAGTCTCAATGGCCAGTAGCCCAGTTGGGCACACGCGGTGTCTCAACGCGGATATTGCTCCTTTATTTGATTTGGGTCAGGAGCTTTGCAGAAGCTGAGACAGAATTAGGGACCACAACCTGGTTCTGGTTCTACCACTTCCTCAGTCTGTGACCCGGGACAAGAAGGACATAGTATTTGGCAATGTCTCCGTATCTGCAGCTGGAAGAGGATAGGGTTTTGCATCTGACACCCAAGAAAGCGTTTATAAAGCATCTTACAGGATTATAAAGAGGGTTATCAAAATATAAGAGGTTTAAAAATACTTCACAATGTACAAAATATGGAACAGGAGTTTAGGGAAGTAATTTGGCTGATATTTCACAGGCTGTTTTGCAGTTTCAGTTCTAGTCTTGTTCTGAAGGTAGAAATAACACTACCAGGTTGTATACTGGCAAAGTTATTTCTAGAGCCCCGTGAAGGTTTGAACAAAAAAGCCAGCTAACACTTGGCCAATGCACTTAGTGACTGAAAAATCACAAAAGAGCAAGTTGTGGATGTGCCTTGTGGCTTTGAATATCCAATTCAATTCCATTCTTGGCAGTGTACTGGTTGTTGGTCATTGTAATCAATTGCATAATGTAGAAATTAAATTCACACCTTAACAGGACAGGGAAGATATGTATTTCTTGTGCTGTCTGCACAAAGGGCACTTATTTAGGGAACATAAGTAAGCTCAGACTTACATGCCCTATGGACAAAGCCTATGTGTTTGCTGCATTGAAAAAATTGTTGAAGAACAGTTACTTCTTTCAAAGCTTCTTGGCACTTGATTTGGTGGGCAAATACTTTTGGCTTCAATGACTTAAAATCTTTTCAAATGTTCTATTGGTATCCTAGTACTTATTTACTGTCATAGATTCTCATTTTCCCCTTTGACCCTACAAGCTTTAATCCTTTTTTTAGTCTATAATTTATTTATACTTGCATTACTCCTCAGAGAATTTGAGGCAGAATATGGAAAATGCATACTATAACATAAGATAAAAATGAGAAAATAGGTATGATGTTAAAGAAAGGAAAAATGGGATACCAGAACAATACAGCAAATTGGCTGAAGCAGAAAGTTTTATAGTGTTTTTAAGATCACAATAAACCAGTTGATCGAGAGAGAGGTGCATCTTTTCCTGTTGCTAAGAGTTTAAGAAAACTTATCTCATGGGCCTTCATAAAGTGGAAACTGAATTCCCTGTTCGAAACAAATATCTTTCTGACAGTCTTTTAGGCATGTTATTCTTGAAACACAGTGTTTGATATGAATTAAGCAATAAAAAGTTTGAGGTCATAGGCTTCACCAAGACCCTGGAATGCAGATACTTATGTTGCCAGTAATGGCCGAGCCATACGCTTTGACCATCAATGCAGAGGTAGATAGTATGGAAAAAGTCAAGGTTCTATGTGGTGATTCAGAAATGTCTGCCATAATCATTATTTTACTCATAACACAGCCGTTTCAAGGAAAAACATCTGCTTTATACTAACTTCAAGAGAATTTTAAAAATTTTAGATACTAGTTAATTTTATCAAGGTCAGTGAAGTCATAGCTTGTGCGTTAAATATTACATGGTTAGTAAAGAAGTTCACATAAAATTTCCATAAAATACAGTGCATAAATTTAATTTTACACCCTAAACAATTAAGCACAGGGTTTCAAAATGGAAGGTTACATAACAATCAAAAGTTGTAGCTTACACAAGAGTTTCTTACAGAACACCAGTTTTTATAATGCCAGGGTATTGAATAAGAATAAATATAACTTGATATGATGGTCATGTATTCTTTGGGTCTTACTAGCTGACATGTTTTATTTTCCATATTTTACTGTTACCTACCTTTTATGGTTTGCTCTATGCTTTTTAGTGTTTTTCCCTTCTTTCAGAGTTTTTTAGTAAAATGCTAGTTATAATTTTTGGCCTCTGGTTTCAATTTTAGCCAAGGATGAATTTTTTTAATTGGGAGACATAGGGGCTTCCCTGGCAGTCCAGTGGTTCAGACATCGCACCTCCGTTGCAGGAGGCACAGGTTAGATTACTGGTCAGGGAACTAAGTTCCTGCATGCTGCCCAGCACAGCCAAAATACAGGGGGAAAAAACAGGGGACATAAAATTTTTTAACTTCTACCTAGGTAAGTTTCACAATTTACTAACCAAGAAAGAATGGTTGAGTAAAATCCTCAAGTGTGACAAAAAGAGCATAAAGACAGTAATTTAATATGGAACATATAGACTTAAGCATTATAATCTGATGAATATTCCAACATAAGCTAGTTGCAAAATGTAACTTGATGTGGTTGAGCTTTATAGGTTCTTTAACTATAAATCAATTAAATATTGGAAGACATTGGCCATTATTATGATTCGTATTTTCAAATAGTTAATCTTAAGCTATTCTTTTTGTTACTAATGAGGTTTCATTGTCTGTTGAGGCCAAAACTGTGTTTTCTAAGTATAGGAGAATTCTCTTTTGTTCTGGAGACCAGTAGAACTTGCATCTCTTTCAGAATCAGTATCCAGTCATTATGATGGGAGTTTTAAAAAGAGGAACCCAGCGCACATCTTTTTTTTTAATCTAGTTTGAATTGATTATCTGATGTGTAACCTTGATCCCCAGGGTGGTTTTAAAGTTTATATGAGAATTGATAGCAGGGTTCCTGTATTCAGCTCAGTTGAGAGACAACTCTTGGCTTGCCACCGGGGCTTGGCAGATACTAAACACCTGACTACAGGATTCTAAGTGATTTTGTGTTATAAACTGTTCTTTAGATACTGGGTGTTATCTGATGACTCTTAAATTGAATAGGGGCAGCAGAATTCCATTGTCCAATGGAAAGGTATATACTAGGGTGGCCTGAGCTGGTCTGGAAGGCAGGAATAAAGTACATGGAGTAACTTTATATTGTACCTGCTCGTACTTCTTTGCCACTGTTTTTTGAACCATATCTTTGGGCTCATGGTCATTTAGCAGAAGAAGGAAAAGCTTGGGCCTGGTTTATTAATTGTCTGGATGATAAATCGGCACCAACTAGAAGCATAGAGCCACTGAATTATGGTCCTACTTCACAGTGAAGTGGTCCTGAAAAATAGAGATGAAGAGAAATTTTTCCAGAGGGCACAATTTTGAATAGAACATCTGGTGTCCTCTGTGTTAGGAATGAAAGATAGCCTGAGATATGTCTCTGTACTGATTTATGTGGAGTAATTAATAAGTTGGCCATAACTTGGAGAGATCAGAAATAAGGAAGTCAGTGGGAGATATATTATGAATGGAGTATCAAAATTGGCTCACAGAGTGAAAATATCGGTGAACCATTTGACTGCCCACAAGGGGGCATCCATCCCAATAATCAGATATAAAAGATAATCTGTCCTATGAATGTCAGTCAGCCTCTACCCAGTCACCCTAGTATTAGTTCAGTGGGGCCATGTGGCAATAGGAATGGAGCTAAAGGGAATTCGGTGGCATGGACTTCCACTTGCCAAGGGTAGTAAGGTTACTGCCACTCTGCAGTATCTCACTTTCTTATAGCAGAGTCACCTGCCTTTGCAGTGACCCCTGCTGTGCTGTGCTTGGTCATTCAGTCATGTGATTCTTTGCAACCCCATCGACAGAGGATCCTGGCAGGCTACAGTCCATGGGGATTCTCCAGGCAAGAATGCTGGAGTGGGTTGCCATGCCCTCCTCCAGGGGATCTTCCCAACCCAGGGATCAAACCCAGGTCTCCCACATTATAGGCGAATTCTTGACCATCTGAGCCACCAGGAAAGCCCAAGGATACTAGAGTGGGTAGCCTGTCCCTGACCCAGGAATCCAACCGGGGTCTCCTGCATTGCAGGCAGATTCTTTACCAGCTGAGCTACCAGGGAAGCCCTGCAGTGACCCTTAGTAAGGTACTATCCCTAGACAGACCAGTCAATCACCTGGTGGCAGTTTAATTAAACCAAATCCTTTTGATTATGAAGGGAAGAGCAATTTGTCCTCATGGGGTAGCTATGTATATATGTACATCCCTATAGTATATACATACCCTTTAGGTACTAGGTGTTATGTTTTTTGAACCCAAAGATATGGTTCAAAAAAAGGTGGCAAAGAAGTAGGAGCAGGTACAATGAAAGTTAGTCTGTGTACTTTATGCAAGCCTTCCAGACCAGCTCAGGCCACCCCAGTATATACCTTCCATTTGACAATGGAATTCTGCTGCCCCTGTTCAATTTATGAGTCATCAGCTAACACCCAGGACCTATAGTCATATATGTACATAGTCCAGATACAGGTTTACCGTCCCTGCTTGGGAAACTTCTACTAGTACCACAATTCATGGACTGTTTCATCATCATGTATCACAAACAACATTAAATTTGAGCAGGAAACTCATGGGAAGTGAGGCAATGGAGTCATGCCTGTGAAGTTAACTGATCTTACCTCAAACCCATCGCTTAGAAGCAGCTGGTATAATACCACAGAGGAAAGTTGTGCTGAAGGATCAATTGGCTGAGAGATAACCCTTATGAGGATATGATACAGGATTTAAGTCAGTATCCAATACATATTGCCATCTACCCCATATTCAGAATGCACAGGCCTAGGAACCAGAGACATGGAAACTCAATGGATAGGAGTTTGAGTAAGCTCCAGGAGGTGATGATGGACAAGGAAGCCTGGCATGCTGCAGTCCATGGGGTCACAGAGTCGGACCCAACTAAGTGACTGAGGAACCAGGGGGTAGAAGTAAGTGATTATTAGGAATTATTATTATTCCTAATAATTCAGTTGAAGAATTTTTGTCTTTACAACTTTGATTCTAAAACATTGGGTGTGATGGATCTGAAGGCCCTAGTGCCCGGGGGACAGATGCTTTCCCCAGGTAACCGAGTCACAGTTCCATTAAATAGGAAGCTTTTTTTGGCTAAATAATATTCCATTGTATGGATATACCACATTTTTTTAATCCATTGATGGTTATTGGCATTTAGGTTGATTCTACCTTTTGGCAATGCTCTTAGAACATCCCTGTGCAAGTTTTTGCATGAACATATACTTTCATTTGTGGGGAGGCATATATCTATGAGTGGAATTGCTGGGCCATATGGTAACTAAATTTTGAGAAGCTGCCAGACTGTTTTCCAAAGTGGCTATATTCCCACCAGCAGTGTCAGTTTCACCAACACTTTTTATTGTCCTTCTTTCTGATTATAGTCATCCTGGTTGATCTGAAGTGATATCTCATTGCAGTTGTTTAAATTTTGATTTGCATTTCCCTAGTGACTAAAAATGTTAAATCGTCCTTTCATGTGCCTGTTGGCCATTTGTATGTCCTCTATGGAGAAATGTCTATTTAGATCCTCTACCCTTGTTTAAAAAAATTCTGTTATTTGTATTTTTACTGTATCATACTGATACCTCAGATTCCAGTTCAACACCGTAGGGTTCTCCTTCCCCTTTCCTTATTACAACTTCATCTCCAAAAGGAAGAAATCTGGTTCTGATTATGCACCATGTACTTACTCAATTCTAGAGAATACACAAATAACTTCAGAATTGCTAACCTACATATGTCCTGGAAGAAAAATAAATTATGAGCTAAAGAACAATGCTTGTGTACAGTTTTTGTCTTCAGTCTTATAGCATTCAATCAAAATACTATTTTCTATAGCTCTTCAGGTTTAGAAAATGCTTCAGTGTAGTTATGTTATTCACCTGTAATATAGTTAGGTTCACTTTGTTTTTTTTAACTATTTGTAATTCCACTTTGAATTCCTTCCACTCCTTTGCCCATATCCTGATTGGTTTTAGTTATTTATTTTGGAGAATGTGAACCATTACCATGGTTCCAACAGTGCTGGCTACATAAAAAGGTTACATTTAGAGAAGTAGCAGCCCTCCTAATCCTTTCCATCCTATTCCCATTCTCCCATTGCTTCCATCCTATTCCCACCTGTCTCCTGTAGATAACTGATCTCATTGGTTTCTGGTTTACCCTGTATTTCTTTTGCACAGATGAACAGATATATTTTTTAATATCCTTTTCTTTCTTACATGGTAGGTAGAATATTTGCGCTTTGTTTTGTTTTTTTTTTTTCATTTGACAGTGTATTATTATGGAAATCAGTATATATCAATTCATAAAGATCTTCCTTTTTATTTTTAAAGATTTATTTATTTTTGGATGTACTGGGCCTTTGTTGCTGTGCATGGGCTTTTCTCTGATTGCAGCACGCAGGGGCTACTCTCTCATTGTGATGCATGGGCTTCTCACTGCGTGGCTTCTCTTGTTGTGGAGCGTGAGCTCTAGGTTTGTGGGCTTCAATAGTTGTGGTGCTGGGGCCTAACTGCTCCAAGGCTTGTGGGATCTTCCTGGACCAGGGATTAAACCTGTGTCCCCTGCTTTGGCAGGTGAATGCCTAACCACTGGAACACTAGGGAAGCCCCTGTATTCTTTCCTATAGCTGTATAGTTTTCCATTCTGTGAAGGAAATGGCAACCCACTCCAGTATTCTTGCCTGGAGAACTCCATGGACAAAGGAGCCTGGCAGGCTACAGTCCATGGAATCGCAAAGAGTCGGAAACAACTGAGCGACTATCACTCATATTCTCCTATATGTGGGCACTTAGGTTATTTCCAATATATTACAATAACAAAAAATGCTTCAATAAATTACTCTGTATGTATTTTCATACTGTTGGAGGTATTTCTTTAAAGTAGATTAAACTTAACAGTTTTGAAAAATAAACATGTTCTAACAATGTCCACTGAAAGAGTCTAGAAACAGTGAAATTCCAGCTAGCAGTGAGCACAGCTAGCACTCAGATCTTGGTTTCTAAATTCCTTTTCTCATTAAAGGCAGCCAGAGTTTCTTGGAGGAACTCATTCTGAGGCAGGAAAAATACCAGGGAAACTTGAAACATTTTCTTGTGCCAGAAAACAAGGGAAATGATGAAAGACAAATAGGACATGTTACAAGGAGACAGTTGTTAACTTGAAGGGGCTACCATTGGTCAAATTTAGGGCAATTTGAGCATTACAAAGGATAATGATGGTAAATTAGAGTAAAGTTTTTCTTTAGATTTCCTGAATCCATGAAGTGGATAGGGGTATGTAACAAACAAAGGTGGGAGAGGAAACGCCAGCTATTAAATGTAAAATGCAGAAGAAATGGTATTTTAAAATCTGAAGTTGATTTAGGCAAGGATGTCAGTGGATGGTAAAAACCATTGAATACAAAGTTCTTGGCCAAGACGTTCACACAGTCTCAAGTATTATCTCACAGATTACTTATTAACAACAGAAAAAAAGGTTTTTTAAAAAATAAATCCCTTCTTCAATTAGGAATAGATGTTGAATTGTATATATAACTTTTGTGGGTAGAATCGACTGTACTCTTTTGGTTTTTTAAAAATACTTACATATTCAGCTGTGCTGAGTCTCAGTTGCAGCACTCGGGATCTTTCAGTTGCGGCATATGGGATCTAGTTCCCTGACCAGGGATGGAACCCAGGCCCCCTGCATTGGGAGTGCAGAGTCATAGCCACTGGACCAGCAGGGAAGTCCCTACTGTACTGCTTTTTAATGGGATTCACTTGAGAGGGATTCACATCAGGCTGGAATGTGAACTGAGAGTTATAATAAATATAAGAAAAGGAGAACATGCTTGTTTTTGTTTAATGAATGTGGTCTGTAGGCACGGGGTGAGACAATTTCTATCGTTCTATATTGTCTCATTAGTGTTTATGGAATGCAACTCTATTGAAGACAGTCCCTTTTAAAACCATGATGTAAACTTGGTTTACAGTGTTCTGAGGTCATAGAACAATTAACTGAAATAGGATTGCATGAGATTTGGCAATGGTGAGTGAGAGAGTTTGGTCTTTGACATATTGATTTTGAAGTGTCAGTAGGAAAACAAAGTGAAGATGACCTTAGGCAGTTACAGACTCAGCCCTGAAATGATGATTTTCTTTCCTCAAGAAAGCTTAAGGCTGGATGAATAGATTTGGGAATCAATAGCATGGATGGAGATCCTGTCTGAAACCATCATATAGTAAATTACATTGAGGGAACACAGTGAAGAGTTGCTTATAATGAGGGAATAAACAGAGATCTAGGATCTGATAATTAAGAAGCTAGCAGTAATATTCCAGGCAGAACTGATCTGTGTAGAGTATGGTCAACAGTCAAATTCAGCAGAAAAGTGAGTGAGGAGGTGAGGAATGGGATGACAGTATCTTGAGGGTCAGGTAGCATGAAGGAACAGTGTTTCTAGGATGCTGAAAATTAAATTGATGGGTAAAGATGAAGGAACTTGTGAAAAGAGAGTGATTGAGAATATTTTTTAAAGTATTTATTGCCTTTTGCTTTCTATTCAAAATTGTTAGCAACTTTATTGCCAAGGCTCTTCCATAATATGATGTTTGACTTAGAATATTTGTCAATGTAACTCCATATGATAGTTCTGTAAACTGAGTGGAAATTTTGCCCGTTAGACATGGAGTTAGTTACAGATTATGGTAAATCTCCAGCTTTTGTCTTTATCTTGTTTTTTTAGTTTTTGGGATTTTTTTGGCGGCATTGTGCAGCATGTGGGATCTTTGTTCCCTAACCAAGGATCGAACCTGTACTCCCTGCATTGCAGGCATAGGTCTTAACCACTAGACTGCTAGGGAAGTCCAACTTGAGAGGTTTTAACATGGTGGTTTAGTCGCTAAGTCACGTCCGACTCCTGGTGACTCCATGGACGGTAGCCTGCCAGGTTCCTCTGACCATGGGATTTTCCAGGCAAGAATACTGGAGTGGGTTGCCATTTCCTTCTGCAAGTCTTGATCTTCTTAATCTAAGTATGCTATCCCAATTTTAAAAGACAGGCCTGTTCAGTATACAGGTACAAAAATGCATGATACCCTATTTACTATTGTGACCTTGCCTTTAAATTAAGAAGGAAATGGTGTCTGATAGATAAATGCTGATTATATGAATTTTTCGGCTATGTAAATGTTGCCAGCATATTTCTACTCATATGTAACTGGTCGAGAAAACAGGTATTTGAACATGCAGAATCATGCAGTATCTTGGTCTGTGTATTTCTGACTGTATAATGCTGTTAAGTTCTTTGAGAGTGTGTAAGGGGGTGCTGTTTATTTGTATGTGTTTTCCATCGAAAATGTTGCAGTACATCGTCTGTCACTGTCTTCAGGCTCTGGGGGTGGGCCAAGGTAGGGAGGGTGTGACGCTGGTTTTTGTGTGAACTCCGGCTTGTGATGCTGAGCTTGGTTCATCCGCTTTCTCCTCCCTTTCCCCCCCCCCACTCCTTCCCACCAGCGCCACAGCAACATCCTCAGAGTCTGAGGGAACTGCGCCCAGCCCAGCGAGGGCACAGAGCTTCCCACCGCCAGCAACCTGCAGCCGGGAGAGCAGCGAGAGCCCTGACAGCGCCTCGCCGCCACCAGTGCCCGGACCACCATGGCCAAGAACCGCAGGGACAGAAACAGTTGGGGTGAGTCGCGTATGGTGACTTCTGCAGCCTGCACAGGGACTGGCCCTCTGCTTTCGGCTTCTGGAAACGAGGAGGGCCGAGGGCTGCTCGGCGCCAGCGTCTAGGGCTGGGAGATGGCCACAGCCGAGCGGCTCCCTGTTGGGCGGGAGGGACCGTGGCCAAGCGGTACCCATGGAAGCAGCATCTCTCTCGCAGTGGAGCGAAGGGGCGAAGGGGCGAAGGCTGCAGCTACACGCAGGCCGCAGACTCCAGCCTTTCCCCCACCCCCACCCCCCATCCTCCTCCCAGCATTTGGACAGCACCCACCCGGTCGCCTCTGGGGGGCTCGATGCTTTGGCTTTAGCTAAAGGAGGTTGGCAGGAAGGGGTGAGGCCGGGCAGGGGACTGTGGTGAGGGCCGTGGAGTGGAGAGCCCCCACCCCTTCCCCACGAGCTGCGAACCTGCTGGCCTCGCAGGGCTTGGACTCCTGGCGGGCGGGCAGCTTTGGAACAATGAGGCGGAGCGCGCCGGGACCAGGTCGGGGCGTTGCAGACACGAGCAACGCGGGGGGAGAAGGGGCGCCGCTTGGGAATCCCGTAGCACCGCAGCACTCCTTTTCATTAGGGGGTTGGGTGGGGAATTTGGGAGAAAGGGGGGCAAAGTTGTGGTTTCCAGCCTTCTGCCCCACCCCAACCTGGTGCCCCATTCAGGCCAGCGCTAAGGGTGGCATTGTTCTTGGGTTTTACCTTTTGGAGATATCGGGCTCATGATTCAGCACCAGGCCGAGGGGAGGGGGAAGGAGAGACTAGGCCCAGGGGGTTCAAGCTGCCGCGAGTGGGTGGGCGGCGCTCACGCAGGCGGAGAAGAGAGAGTGCAGTGATTCAGGAGAAATCGCAGCCCCGCCCGCTCTGCTGCTCCAGACTCCGTAGTGTGGGCAGGTTGGGCTGCTTTTTCCCCTTCGGGCTCCCGACTTCTTCCAGTCACAGTGCCAAACTCACTGCCGTCTTCTGGCATTTTATTATCAGCACCAGAGCAGACCTCAGACCACTGTGGCATAGTGGGTAGAGGAATAGTGTTTGTTCATTAGCTTTGAATTGTTATTTGGAAAGTTAACATCCACTAGGAGTTCAGAGCTTTTTCATTGACTTTCTTCAGTGTCTCTGACAGCTCTTCTATAACTCTCCATCAGATTGTGAGGTATAAATTTACATTTTAATTAGTTATTTTGGTTATCTTTTATGAAAATTGTATATCTTTCATCAAAAGATCCTATTTTCTCTTGCCTCTGATTGGTCACAGGACCAATTTAACTCCCAAATAAGTGAAGTCTACATTTGAGAGGTTATCAGAGGTTTATGGTAGATGTGGGGAGTTGGAGCAGGGATATCTGTCTTTAGTTGTCTGAGTTTAAGAGAAAGCGGTTCCATTTTCTGATATCTGATATCACCAAATCCGTTTTAGTAGCCATGACTATTGCAATGGCAGCTTTTTGTTTGCTTCTTGTGAAATGTGGGTAAACTTTTTCACAATACCCCTTCTCCTCCCTTTCCCTTGGCCTCCAAAATAGGAATTTCTTGAACACTCACAGTTAAGGTGTGTATGTTCAAGTCAATTTTGGTCTTAATCTCTGTACACTCTTGACTTAACCCTATTAAGAGACAGGCATGTGAAAATTTATTCTGATGACTAAAACTTTTCTTCTTCAGAAAGAAAATTGGATCATCATTTTCCAGTGTTTCCTTTGGTTACAAATTTCTCACACAGTGTTTTTTTCTTTCTTAGGAATGTGGTTCTCAAATGGGATTTGCATAAAAATCACATTGGGAACCTATTAGAAATGCAGATTCCCACATCTTCCAGCCAGAGCTTTTGAATCTGTGTCTGAAATAAGGTCTAGGAATATGCCTTTTAATTAGCATTTTAGGTTATTGAGAAGCAGATCATCTTTGGATGTTACTTTGAGAAATACTGTCCTATTTACGTTTGATTGAAACGTATTCCAGACAGTTTATCCAGAAGTCATCTGAAGAGTTTTGAGTCAAGTGATGAATTAAAAAAAGAAATACCATAGTCACTATGTGTTCACTGGAAATTTCACAAAAAGAGAGAGTGGAATTGTGGACTCTTACCTTTATGCTATGTAGAAATGCTTTACTACTCAGATATTTCTTTGCTCTTAAGTGTACGTGGCATGACTTAGAAAATGTAGCATATGAAGTAGGAGATATGAGTTTTTGGCAAATATGTTAGCCATGTCTGCCTTGATTCCATTTTATCACCAGTGTCTAGTACAATGCCTAACATAATAGGCATTTAATAATAATAATAACTAACATCATTGAGCTAATATCACATGAAGTAGGTATTATAGTCCTTATTTACATATTAAAAGGCAAATAATAGAGTTAGGACTCCAATTCTGGCAGTTTGACTTCAGATCCTTTTGTCATCATCAGTATTTTGCTGAATGGATAATATTTTCTGCATTGTATAGAATTGCAGTTTTCAAGACACATTCATCTGCATCACTGTATTTGATCTTTAGCCTCTTAAGTTGTCAAGATATAGTCCCTGTTTACAGATTAAAAAACTGAGTCTTAGGTAGGTTAAATAACTTGATGAAAGTCATATAATATTTAGTATGTTTAAAAACTGAGATTAGAACCTAGAGTTGTCTTATATATTCTATATCATAATGCTTTGGAATGTTTTTTATGTATAATGGGGCATGGTGTGAAGGCAGTAGAGAAGACAGGCCCTCATAGAAGGCAGAGGTCTCTGATGAGAAAAAAACACAGGTGATAGTTTAGAAAAGAAGACAGTAAACTGATCTTATCATCTAGCTAAATACATATTTTTCAGACAAATTGGAAATCATGGGGTAGAGGGGAAAGGTCAACTATCCGGAATTGGAAAATACAGGATTTCCAAGAAAAGTATAAGAGCGATACTTGCAAAATGTGTACAGGGGACCTAAAATTCAGATAAGGACCCTGTTGAACCAGTGACAGATATTATTTTTGTCTGAGTGATCAGAGACCTGTTAGGTCCTTATAAGGGTCATGCTGCTGCTGCTGCTAAGTCACTTCAGTCGTGTCCAACTCTGTGCGACCCCATAGACAGCAGCCCACTAGGCTCCTCTGTCCCTGGGATTCTCCAGGCAAGAATACTGGAGGGTCATGGAGGCTAGAAAACAGAAACACATCTCTGCTGATACCCAGAGTTGGGTGGTGTTTGAGGATCATACCCATACGTATAAGGGAAGCAAGTCTGTGCTTCCAAAACTGAGAATCCCACCACCTGTACCTGAATCTATACTGAACTAGAGAAGTTTGTATAAATAAGTCAATTCATAAAACATAGGCATTATTATCCTTATTTTTATATATAAGGAATCTGAGATTCAGAGAGTATAACTTACCAGGGGTTGGATAATTTATGTTACAGATCTAGGATTTAAATTTAGCGTTGTTTACCTGGTCTGTGTGATAAAGATAAGGAATTAAAATAGAATGCCAGTAGGTGCCACAACAAACCTGTGTAGGCTTAAACTAGTATAATAAATCAATGCTCTATAAACTTGATCTCCCTGAACTAGAAAAGAAGGCAAAGAATATGCTAGTGTGGAAGATAAAGGAGACAGATGAATATCAGAAACAGTAGCCCAGAAAGCAGTCTTTCGGGTTGGGCTTAGAGTTTAAGTACTCTCAGAAACAAAACAGAAGTATATTCGTTGTTTGTTTTTGTTAATTACAGCTGCTTAAAAACTTGGGATGCCACATGGAAATTTGAGTTTTCTGTATTGTAACAAACTGTCAGTGCAATATTACTTTAGAAGAAGAATATTTGCACAAAAGTATCAGCTTTTCCTGCCTCTTTAAATAAACTCAGCCTCACATTAAGTATGTTGGTGGTGGTTTAGTCGCTAAGTTGTGTCCAACTCTTGCAGCCTCATGGACTGCAGCCTGCCAGGCTCCTCTGTCCATGGGATTCTCTAGGCAAGAATACTGGAGTGGGTTGCCATTTCCTTCTCCACATATTAAGTATAGGAAATGTCTATTTGTTGAAAATTAATTTTTAGGTTTTTGTTATTTAAGGAAAGGTTAAAAAAAATCTTGATTATAATAATTTCCAGATCTTTCTTTTCCAATTGGCTGTATTCTGTTTTCCTTGAAATGAGACTCTGTGTGTACTTACCTCATTTTCTATATACTTGTTCCTCCTGAAACAAAATAAAATTTCTATTGGATCATACATGTTCTTCTCCTACAGATTCTCCCTTCCATATTATTCTGACTTAATTTGCCTTCCCTATATTTTTTCTCATATACATTTATATACAGAGTTATACTTTATTTTTTATATATAAAAGTATATTATATACTTTTTAATATATAATACTTTATATCTGCTTATCTTGTCTTGATGGCTCTTGGGTTATATCTTTGTTCCATTTCAAATTCTGTAGCCTTTATCTTCAGAAACCAGTGACTAGACTGTTAAGTATAACCTGTGATCATCAGGAACTATTTTGAATGCAGAGTTCCAAAGAATAGCAAGGAGAGATAAGAAAGCCTTCCTCAGTGATCAATGCAAAGAAATAGAGGAAAACAATAGAATAGGAAAGACTAGTGATCTCTTCAAGAAAATTAGAGATACCAAGGGAACATTTCATGCAAAGATGGACTCAATAAAGGACAGAAATGGTATGGACCTAACAGAAGCAGAAGATATTAAGAAGAGGTGGCAAAAATACACAGAAGAACTGTACAAAAAAGATCTTCATAACCCACATAATCACGATGGTGAGATCACTCACCTAGAGCCAGACTTCCTGGAATGTGAAGTCAGGTGGGCCTTAGAAAGCATCACTATGAACAAAGCTGGTGGAGGTGATGGAATTCCAGTTGAGCTATTTCAAATCCTAAAAGATGATGCTGTGAAAGTGCTGCACTCAATGTGCCAGCAAATCTGGAAAACTCAGCAGTGGCCACAGGACTGGAAAAGGTCAGTTTTCATTCCAATCCCAAAGAAAGGAAATGCCAAAGAATGCTCAAACTACCACACAATTACACTTATCTCACAGGCTAGTAAAGTAATGCTCAAAATTCTCCAAGCCAGGCTTCAGCAATACATGAACCATGAACTTCCAGATGTTCAAGCTGGTTTTAGAAAAGGCAGAGGAACCAGAGATCAAATTGCCAACATCTGCTGGATCATCAAAAAAGCAAGAGAGTTCCAGAAAGACATCTATTTCTGCTTTATTGACTATGCCAAAGCCTTTGACTGTGTGGGTCACAATAAACTGTGGAAAATTCTGAAAGAGATGGGGATACCAGACCACCTGACCTGCCTCTTGAGAAACCTGTATGCAGGTCAGGAAGCAACAGTTAGAACTGGACATGGAACAACAGACTGGTTCCAAATAGAAAAAGGAGTACGTCAAGGCTGTATATTGTCACCCTGCTTCTTTAACTTATATGCAGAGTACATCATGAGAAATGCTGGGCTGAATGAAACACAAGCTGGAATTAAGATTGCCAGGAGAAATATCAATAACCTCAGATATGCAGATAGCACCACCCTTATGGCAGAAAGTGAAGAAGAACTAACGAGCCTCTTGATGAAAGTGAAAGAGGAGAGTGAAAAAATTGGCTTAAAGCTCAACATTCAGAGAAGTAAGATTATGGCAACTATTCCCATCACTTCATGGCAAATAGATGGGGAAACAGTGGAAACAGTGGCTGACTTTATCTTTCTGGGCTCCAAAATCACTGCAGATGGTGACTGCAGCCATGAAATTAAAAGACGCTTACTCCTTGGAAGGAAAGTTATGACCAACCTAGACAGCATATTAAAAAGCAGAGACATTACTTTGTTAACAAAGGTCCATTTAGTCAAGGCTATGGTTTTTCCAGTAGTCATGTATGGATGTGAGAGTTGAACTATAAAGAAAGCTGAGCGCCAAAGAGTTGATGCTTTTGAACTGTGGTGTTGGAGAAGACTCTTGAGAGTCCCTTGGACTGCAAGGAGATCCGTCCTAAACCAGTCCATCCTAAAGATCAGTCCTGGGTGTTCATTGGAAGGACTGATGTTGAAGCTGAAACTCCAATATTTTGGCTACCTGATGCAAAGAGCTGACTCATTTTCAAAGACCCTGATATTGGGAAAGATTGAAGGCAGGAGGAGAAGGGGCAACAGAGGATGAGATGGTTAGACAGCGTCACCGACTCAATGGACATGAGTTTGGGTAAATTCTGGAAGTTGGTAATGGACAGGGAGGCCTGGCGTGCTGCAGTTCATGGGGTCGCAGAGAGTCAGACATGACTGAGCAACTGAACTGAACTGAACTGATAAGGAGGGATTTACTTCTATCATTTTGCTATTTGGTTTCTATATGCCTTATAATACTTTTTGTTCTTTATTTTTAGCTTTTGATTTTCAAGTTCTTTGGAAAGCTCCATTGGGAATTTGTTATGTTAAAATTGCTTCCAATTTGTAGATTAATTTGAAAGAATCAAGATTTTTTACTATATTAAATATCCCCATCCATGGCATATTTCTTCATTTATTTAACTTTTGTTTCTTGATGTATTGCAGTAGTTTTAAAAGTTTCCTTGAAGGGCTTGCTTGTCATTTGTTATTATAGTTTTATTCTTTTATTTTTTGTCATTATGAATTTTCCCCTATTATAATCATCACTCAGTATCTGTGGGGGATTGGTTCCAGGAGCTTCTGCAGAAGCCAAAATCCACAGATGCTCAAGTCCCATAGTCTGCCTTTCATGTTTGTGGGTTCTGCTTAGACACAGTCAGCCAACCTTGGATTGTAAACATAGCACATGATTCACAGTTGGTTGAATCCATGAATGCAGAACTTCCCAGTATGGAGAGCCAGCTGTGTACTCATTGAAAAAAACCCGTGTAAAAGTAGACCTTCACAGTTGAAACCTGTGTTATTCATATATATATATGGCAATTAATAGTATATAAAATTCAGTCCATCTTTACATATTCATCTTACACCTAGCAATCTTGCTAAACTTTCATATTAGTTCAACTAAATTCCCTTTTAAATTTTTTGGGATTTTGTACATAAAAAACCTATCATTTGCAGTCATTATTGCATCATTCATTCCTTTTTAATCTTTGTCTTTTATGTATTTTTCTTGTCTTAATCAGATTAAGAATGTTCTCCTTTATCCCTAAGGAATATTTTTAAGAAATCATCACTAGATATTGAATTATAATCACTACTTTTCTGTAATTATTGAGATAATCATATGACTTTTATTCTTTAATTTTTTAATATGTTTAGTTATATTAGAAGATCTTCTTTGTTGAACTGATCTTGCATTCCTGGAATAAACCCAAGCTAGGCATATTGCATTACCTTTTTAAATACATTCCTGGATTTGCTAATCTTTTAATGGCATTTCGAAACATGTTTACAAGTAATTTTCTTTTTTTATTCTTTCCTTGTCTGCTTTGGTATCAAAGTTATAGTAACTTTATAAAATTAGAGGGGGAAATTTTATTTTCTTTTTGATTCTCTGAAAGCATTTATATGAGATTGGTGGTTTAGGGTGGTGGTTTAGTCTCTAAGTTGTGTCCAACTCTTGCAACCCCATGGGTCTGTAGCCTGCAAGGCTCCTCTTGTCCATGGGATTTCCCCAGCAAGAATAGTGGAGTTGGTTGCCATTTCCTTCTCCACAGGATCTTCCCGATCCTGGGATTGAACCCTGGTCTCCTGTATTGCAGGCAGATTCTTTACAGACTAAGCCACCAAGACAGCCTGTATGAGATTAGAATGATCCAGTTTAGGAAAACTAGTCTATTAAACCATCTGGACCTGCTGTCTTCTTTATAGTAAGATTTTGAGCTATTGATTCAACTTCCATATTGGTTATAGAACAAATAAAACTTTGTTCTTGAGTCAGATTTAATAATTTACATTTTTCTTGGAATCTGTCCATTTTGGCAACTTGGCATGAGATTGTTTTTAATTCTGTTATTTTCCCTGCTTAATTTTAATCTGTTATCTTCCTCATTGTATTTTTTGTTGTTAATCTCTCCTTTTTTCTTTTTATATTTACCTGGTTTTTGTGTATCTCTCTCAATTCCTTCTTGTACTTTCTTTGATTTCATTCTATATTCTCTTTTTAGCTTAACAAGTTGGATACTAAGCTCATTTATTTTGCGCTTGTCTTCTTTTTCTAATATATGCATTTAGGGCTATAGATTTTCTCTAAATATAAATTTTGCTGTATCCTACATGTATTGATATATGGTAGATTCATTCTCAATCAGTTTGAAGTATTTTAAATGTTCACAGTGATTTCTTTCTTTACCTATGATATATAGAAAGTACATTTTTGCTATTAATTTCAAACTTAATTTTATTCTAGTCAGAGTATATGTTGTACAGTAGCACCACTTTCTGTGATGATAGAAACATTCTGTTGGGTTGGCCCAAAAGTTCCTTCAGTTTTAAAGTGAAAATAAAAGACAAATTTTTCATTTTCACCAAGAACTTTATTGAAGTTTTGTTCCACTGCCTTCTGCCACTTTTCAGGCAACTTCATAATTCTCTCTTCCCAGAGCAAAGAACCAATGTAGGTGATTTTTATGGTCTTCCAGGGAATTGATCTTTTTTCCACAAAGAGAATTTTGTAAAGACCAAAATAAATGGACATCCACAGGTGCAATGTCTGATGAATATGGTGGATGAATCAGAACTTCCCAGCCAAGCTATAACAGTTTTTGCCTGGTCATCGGAGAAATATGTGATCTTATGTTATCCTGATGGAAGATTATGTGTTTTCTGTTAACTAATTCCAAATACTTTTCGTCGAGTGCTGCTTTCAGTGGCTCTAAATGAGAGTAGTCCTTGTTGGAATTAATCTTTTTGTTTTCCAAAAGGTCCGTATGGTCAAGGCTATGGTCTTTCCAATAGTCATGTATGGTTGAGATAGCTGGACCATAAAGAAGGCAGAGTGCCAAAGCATTCATGCTTGCAAACTGTGGTGCTAGAGAAGACTCTTGTGAGTCCCTTGGACAGCAATGAGATCAAACCAGTCAATCTTAAAGGAAATCAACCCTGAATACTCATTGGAAGGACTGGAGCTGGAGCTCCAGTACTTTGGCCACCTGATGCGAACAGTTGACTCATTGGAAAAGAGCTGGTTGCTGGGAAAGATTGAAGGCAGAAGGAGAAGAGGGTAACAGGATGAGATGGTTGGATGGCATCACTGATGCCATGGACATGAACTTGGGCAAACTCCAGGAGATGGTGAGGGACAGGGAAGCTTGGCCTACTGCAGTCCATGGGGTCACAAAGAGTCAGACATGACTTGGCAACTGAACAACAGCAGTAAAGAGCTCATAATAGAGGAATCCCTTCCAATTCCACCATGTACACAACATCACCTTTGGATGAAGACTGGCCTTTTCTGTGGTTGGTGGTGGTTCATTTCATTTGCCCCACAATCTCTTCCATTCCACATGATTGTTCAATATCCACTTTTCATTGCATGTCACATTTTAAAAACAGAACTTTTCATTATGTTTTAGTAGAGAATAACACGAGGCAATATCGTCAAGAAGGTTTTTGCTTAACTCATGTGGAACCCAAACATCAAAGTGAGTAACATAACCAGGCTGGTGCAAATGATTTTCAGCACTTGATTTGGGTATTTTGAGTGTGTCGGCTATCTCCCAAGTGGTATAACATTGACTGTTCTCAGTTTATATCTTGATTCGTTTGTTGTCAAATTGTTGATGCCCATCTGAAGAGAAATCTCCAGCACAAAACTTCACAAACAACTTTTGACATATTTGGTCAGTCACAGCACCTTCTCCATATACTGCACAAATCTTTTTTTGCATTTCAGTTTTGTTTTTACCTTTCTTGTAACAATAAAGCGTGATATGCTGAAAAAGCTGCTTTTTTCTTCCATCTTCAGCATTAAAATGGCTACACAAAAATTCATCAATTTTGATTTTTTTAAGTGCACACTGATATGACTACTACCATAATACAGTCTAACAAAATTGTTTTGAATGAAGTTAAAGACCAGTACTACTAGAGCTGTCTTACAGAAAAAAACCAAACAGATCTTTTGGCCAGCCCAATATATCTGTACTGTCCAATATGGTAACTTCTAGCCATATGTGTCTTTTGAGCATTTGAAATATGGCCAGTGAGAATAAGAACCAAACACTTTGTTTTATTTAATTTTAATTAATTTAATTTAAACAGTCATATGTGACTGGTGGCTGCAATATTGGGCATTTCAGGTTCATAGAATAGCTGGTTGTGAACTTTGTTGAAACTTGTTTTTTGTCCTACTACATGTTTAATTTTTAGAAATATTCCTTGTAAGTTTGACTAGCACTTTTTGTTTACTAATTTTTGATGCAGTGTGCTATGTTTGTTCATTAGCTCAGCCTTGTTAAATGTATTGTTTATATCTTCCAAACTCTTAACTGATTTCTGGACTGCTTGATCTACCAGATACTGATATCTGATAGGTACTTTAAAATTATGAAAGATGTTTTAAACCGTGACAGTAGATTTGTCAATTTTTTCTTAATATTCCCTTAAGCTTTGTTTATGGATCTTGAGCTACGTTGTTAGGTGCACACAAATGTGGAGTTGTTACATCTTCCTGATGAATTGAGCCTTTTATTTTTATATAGTGAACTTCTTTCTCCTGAGTTAATACTTTTTGCCCGAAGGCTATTTTGTCTGATATTAATATAGATCTTCATATGTCTTTTGCTGATTTAGTTTATGGGCCTACTGAGCAGGAGTGGCTGGAGTAGGAGGCTGACTGACATTCACAAAATGAGTCAGTCACTTTGTCCATCTAACTTTTGAGAACCTCCTCTAACAGTAAATGCCCTTTGTTGAACCTTCACATGGGACCAAGTATTCTTATACTCCATGCCCATTCCAAAGGTCCAGGCATATATTTCTTCAAAGTACCTTCAAAATGTTGGCTACTATCTGTGTGAATTGGTTCAGTTCTCTTGCTTTGACATATCCTGCAAGCCTTTTAGGTACTATCTGCTCATTTATCTGTCCACTCTGTTAGAAGATAGTAAAAGGTTTCTTCTTCACTCTTGCCTCCAAATATCGTGAGTGTCTTTCATGGGCAAAACCCAAACCAGAATCCAGCTAAGAAGGAATTGTAAGAATTGTAGTACTATAGTTTCCACACTTCCAGTATCTGCCATAGGGAAAAGAGCTTAGAATGGTGGAGATTGACCTGAGCATGATGTGGATGATGTTCAGCAGAAGGAGTAACCATCCATTTTCAAAATAGCTGACTCAGAGATGATTAAAGGATGAGACAGTTCCTTAGAAACCACATAGTATAACTGCATGCAGATTTGTTTGTTTTCTTTCATTGGAATTAACACTTCCCATCTGCTTTTTTCCTTAAAATATGTGAGCATATTTTTTCATGATTAGGTATTTTTCTATAACATGCTTTCAGATGGCTCCATATTCTGCAGAGTATAGCTGTGACATAATTTATTTACAATACCCTAGAGTTAGAGATTTAGATTGTTTCCAATTTTTTGTTAAATAAATAATGCTGTTATGAACCTTTATGTAGATAAATACATATGCACAATCCTGACATTAATTTCCTTAGGATAAATTCCTAGAAATTGAATTGTTTCATTAAAGGGTATGTATAGTTTTTAGTGTTTTTTTAATGTTCTCAATTCAGAGTGTATATATTTTATAACCATTGCAAGTTATAAAGGCAAAATGTTTATCTTTTTATTTTTTAGATTCTCCTTTTAATTAGCATTTCTTCAGTTCCTGAAAAGACTGAACTTTTCCCCCTATGTCTATTAACCATTCATTTTTCTTCTTTTTTGTTGTCGTTCAGTCGCTAAGTCGTGTCCGACTCTGCAACCCCATGAACTGCAGCATGCCAGGCTTCCCTGTCCTTCACTATCTCCTGGAGTTTGCTCAAACTCATGTCTACTGAGTCAGTGATGCCATCCAACTGTCTCATCCTCTGTCTTCCTCTTCTCCTTTTGCCTTCAATCTTTCCCAGCATCAGGATCTTTTCCAGTGAGTTGGTTCTCCACATCAGGTGGCCAAAGTATTAAAGCTTCAACTTCAGCACCAGTCCTTCCAGTAAATATTCAGGGTTGATTTCCTTTAGGATTGAAGTCTTTTCATGTACATACATGAATATATGAAATATATGTGTGTATATATACTTTATATGTATATTTATATAAAGTGCCCTAATCACGATGGCATTGTTCTTCTAGAAATATTACTGTTCATGGAATGCTTTTGGATTCAGTAAAAAGA
Organism: Cervus canadensis; assembly: GCF_019320065.1. Classification (NCBI taxonomy): domain Eukaryota; kingdom Metazoa; phylum Chordata; class Mammalia; order Artiodactyla; family Cervidae; genus Cervus; species Cervus canadensis. The sequence goes on from NC_057391.1 coordinate 40,083,275, forward strand.
AACAGCCCGCTGAATAATTTGTTTCATCAAAGCTCTGAAGTTGCAGGATCTGCATTATTCCTTGTAACCCTCATCCTCAAAGGTGTTGTTAATAGCAGAACAATTTGAGAATCTGCATAGTAGTGTTTTGTGGTCTGTTAATGTGTCATCATCTCATTGTAACTTAAATCTCTACTGTTGCTGGAACAATCTTAAAATTCATTTTATGAGTTAATAATTTTGTTTTTGTTTCCTCAACTCCATTTGTCCCTTTCTGAATAAATGTCCTTTGGCTGTGTTTTTGGAAGTCAGTCTCAGGTGCTCATTCAAATGTTTTCTCTGTCATCCTTCAACTTCCACTGTTAGAAAAGATTTAATAGTTTAAGAAGAAGTAATATTTCCTTTCAATTTCAGTTGCCAAGAGACAGTTTCCTAGGTGCTATGTCTTTTCTCTATAAAGGCTTCAGTATACTCAGAGGTAGTCATCTTTCAGGGTTTGATTTTTGCTGGAGAGATGGTGTATAGTTTACAATTAAAATTAGAAATACACATCCACAGCATTTTCAATATATTGAAATGATTATTCTCTATAAGTTTTTGAAGTTCCTTTTCAACATATCTTAATTCAGTAGCTGAGTGGCCAGCTTCCATTGATTTAAAACATCACGTAGAAGAGAAAAGTCCCTAAAATCCCTTTACTGAATATAAGATTCAATAACGTAAAAAGGTGACATGATATATATTTTTTGGTTCTCTCCTTGTAAGCTGTACATTTGTATTATTCATAGTAAATGCTAATTCCCATCTGATTTGCTTCTGACCTGTTTTCTGCCTTTTAAAGATTTACATAGTGCTCTGAATTGAAACTAAGCTTAGTTTAGCAAAACATATTTAAGAAGGTAGAAATCTGGTGCTAAAGAGACTTGGCATGTATTCCAGAGGACTTTTGAATTCTTTCAGAACAAGGATATTTATTGCTTAGATAAAATATAGTTGTGAATAATAAATCAAGCATAAAACTGTTCTTCTTGCTTATACTGTATATTCTAATATTTTTTGGTTATTTTCTATCAAATTCATAAAAATGTTTATCAAGTACCTACTGTGTAAACTTCTGTTACAGGTTTTTACCAAACGTAGGACAATCTCTGCTCTCCAGATATTTTCAATCTGTTTTCAATTTTGACCTCTTTTTTTTTTCACAGAAACTTGTTTTTCTAAATAGTTTTTTAAATATTTTGAGACATAATTCATATGCCATACAATTCACCTATTTAAAGATGTGTAATTAAGTGGTTTTTTAGTGTATTCAGAGCTATGCCTTCATTACCACAATTTTAGAACATTTTATTAGCCCCCAAAAGAAAATTTGTACCTCTTAGACATCACCCCCTAATCCACTTCCACTCCCTAGGCAACCACTAAACCACTTTCTGTCTCTATAGATTTGCCTCTTCTGGACATTTCATATAAATGGAATCATAGAGTATGTGGTCCTTTGTGACTGGCTTCCTTCATTTAACATTGTGTTTTCAAGGTTCATCCATGTTTTAGCCTTTTTTTTATTGCTGAATAATATTTCATTGTATGGGTATCCACACTTTTTGGATCCATTTATCAGACATCTGGGTTGTAGCTTATCTAAATAGTTCTATATGTAAATATTGATTACCATATATATAGATAGATAGATAGATAGATAGATTGTAGAGTAGGTTTCAGCTAGGAAGTCTTTCTTAACTTTAGATGAGACACAAACTAATGATTATATATTTATGACTACACAGATTCATTTCTATTAATAACAAAATATTCCTGTATTTTTAAAAGTTTCCTAACCAAAAAGGAATATTTAAAATGGCAATTGGCTTACATTGTAATGAGACTTTTTCCCATAAACTGCCTCATTATTTTAAAGTCACAACTCAGATATTTATTTTATTTTACAGCACGCTTATGTCATACTTAATATATAATCTCCTTCCTCTTCACTAAGCCTACTGGTAGCTCTTCAAATACCTTGGACATCTAAACTACAAGTTCAAAGTTATGTATCGCATCCACACCCACAAGAGGATAATCACATACAAACATCCACTGATGCCTTTTCTCTTTCTCTCACCCCCAGTATCCACTCTGTCTAAGATCCTTTCAGATCTTAACTTGTCTTATTTTGCATAATCCAGCCCTTCATACCCTTCCCAAGCTGCTGCCAATACCTATACACCCTTTGCTGTTCCTCAAACATGCCAAACACACTCTCCTGCACACTTTTTTCCCCAAATGATACCATACTATATAATACACACTGTTTTACACCTTGAATTATTTTTTCATAATATACATTGGCAATTGTTTCAAATGAGTTTCTTTATTCTTTATAACTACCTTATACTTCATAGACAAATGAATCATAGTTTATTAATTAGTCCCATGTTGATGGGGATTAACATTGCTTCTGGTATTTTTAATATGTACGAGTCTGCCTGCAGGATGAACTCTTTGAAATGGCATTGCTGGGTCAAAGAGAATGTATATTTGTATTTTTTATAATTATGTGCCACATTGCTGCCTGAAGATGCTATGTCCATTTAAATTCCCACCTGCAGTATCTGAGAATATAGATTCACATCCCAGCTAACGAAAGGAATTATCTCTGAACTTTACAAATCTATTATATAAAAATGTATCAATATATTTTTCACTTTTCATTTGCATGAGAATGAATATCTTTTCATATTTGCGGAATCATTTGATATTGTTTTTGTTATTTGCTTGTTTGTATCCTTTGTTTTTCCAATTTCACATTTAGATCTAATATTTATTTGGAATTGATTTTTATTTATGGTGAGAGCTAGAGTTGAAGGTTCATTTTCTCCTCCCTCATATGAATATCCAGTTGAATTAGCATCATTTATTGAAGATCATACTTTCTTCATTTACTGCAGTTGTACATTGTTTTAAGTCAGCTGCTTGTGTATTTGTGGGTCTGTTTCTAAAATCTCTGGTCTTCTCTATTTGTTTACTTGTTTATCCTTGTGACAATATCACCCTGCCTTGATTATTGTAAGTTTTAAGTATCTGTTGGTGTCTGTTAGTGTAAATCCCCCAACTTTGTTTGTCTTTAAGGTTGTCTTTGTGTTTTTGGCTCTTAGCCTTTCCATATGAGCTAGTTAATCTTCATAAAAAGGGTTTGTACAAGAAAGAAATAAGCTTGTTAATCAACTAGAAAGATTGCTGGGAATTTGATCAGTATTATAACCAATCAAAGAATCCAGGGGAGCATTGACACATTTATTACAGAGACCCTTCTAATCTGAGAACACATATATACCTCTCTCAGTAATGTTTTCTATTTTCTGTACAAGTCTTAAATACCTTTCATTAGGTTTCAGTGTACATTAGAGTCAGCCCATACTAGATCGTAAGAGCTGACCAGGTGCATCTTTTCCCAGAGCCACACTCAGTGAGGCACTCTGGTAGATTGAATTGGGTCATAGTGGTTATATCACAGAAATTGGCAAATGCTACAAATGAGGACTTTTCCACACCCATCTACCTCTAAGAGCTGATTGTTAAATATTTACCAGCACATGTATTAGTAGATGTATCAGGTTTAATAATGATATGTAAAAGGTGTTTGATTGTTTAAAAAATTTTCCAGTGGTCATGTATGGATGCGAGAGTTGGACTATAAAGAAAGCTGAGCACTGAAGAATTGATGCTTTTGAACTGTGGTGTTGGAGAAGACTCTTGAGAGTCCCTTGGACTGCAAGGAGATCCAACCAGTCCATCCTAAAGGAGATCAGTCCTGGGTGTTCATTGGAAGGACTGATGTTGAAGCTGAAACATCAATCCTTTGGCCACCTGATGCAAAGAACTGACTCCTTTGAAAAGATCCTGACGCTGGGAAAGATTGAGGGCAGGAGAAGGAGACGATAGAGGATGAGATGGTTGGATGGCATCACCGGCTCAATGGATATGGGTTTGGGTGGACTCTGGGAGTTGGTGGACAGGGAGGCCTGGCGTGCTGCTGTTCATGGGGTCGCAAAGAGTCAGACACAACTGAGCGACTGAACTGAACTGAATTGATACAGTAAAATTTAAGGGACAATATACAGTAAAATTTATTCATATATTTTCCTTAGTTAAGTGTTAATTCAAGTCTTTTTCCTATTTTTAGTTGGGTTAGTTCTTCATTATCATTGAGTTTTGAGAGTCCTTTATGAATTCTATAAGTTTTTTCTTAATCAGATATATGATATGCAAATACTTTCTCCAAGTCTATGGCTTGTCTTTTCATTTTCTAAATAATATCTTTTGAAAAGCAGACATTCTTAATTATTGAAGTCTAGTTTATAATTTTTTCTTTTATGAATGCTATGGTCTGGGTATTTGTATCTCCCCAAAATTCATATGTCAAAAACCTAAAGCCCAGTGAAATGGTATTAGAAAGTAGGGCCTTTGAGAGGTGATCAGGAAATGAGGGTGGAGCCTTATGAACGGATTTAATGCTCTTAGAAAAGAGATCCCACAGAACTCTGCAGTCTTTCCAACCATGTGAGGCTACAATGAGAAATATGTAACTTGGTAAAAGGTCCTCATCTGACCACACTGGCACCCTAATCTCGGACTTCCAGCCTCCAGAACCGTGAAAAAAAAAAAAATTGTTATATACAAGCTAACCAGTCTGTGGTAGCTTGTCATAGCAGCCTAAAGAGACTAAAACTATGGGTCATGCTTTGGGAATAGTATCTAAGAAATCATTGCCTAACACAATGTCATAAATCTTTTACATTTTCTTCCAAAAATTTAATAGTTTTGGGTTTACCTTAAGATTAGTGATCCATTTTGAGTTAATATTTTGTGTGGAGTGTAATATATCTAGGTTTACTTTTTGCATTTAGATATCCTGTTCCAGTACCATTTGTTGCGAAGACTGTTCTTTCCCCATTGAATTACCTTAGCATCTTTGTCACAAATCAGTTGAACATCCTAGAGAAATTAAAACATATGTACACATACCAACTTGTACATAAAGTTTATAACAACTTTATTCATTATAGCCAAAAGTGGAAACAACCTAAATGACTATCAACTAGTGAATGGATAAATAAAGTATAGTATATTCACACAATGGAATGTTATTTGACCATAAAAAATGAAGTACTGACATGTACTGGATAAACCTTGAAAACATTATGCTAAATCAAGAAAAGTCACCAAAAGATCACATCACCTACTGTATAATTCCATTTATATGAAATGTCCAAAATAGGCAAATCTTTGATACACTAATGGTTGCCTAGGGCTGGAGGTAGGTAAGGAAGAATGGGGATGACTGCTAAAGAATGTAGGTATTTTGGGAGGTGACCACAATGTTATAAAACTAATCATGGTGATAGTTTGTACAATTATTAAAAACCATCAAATCGATCATTTCCTTTAAATGGATAAATTATATGGTATGCAAATTATATTCCAGTTAAACCATTACAAAAAGTTAATTGACCAAGAACAAGTCAACTGACTATATATTTGTGAGTGCTTTTCTAAATTTCATTTTGTAACTTTTTGCTGCAAGTTTATAACATAAAAGAAATCAACTTCATATCCAGAAACTTTGCTAAATTATCTATATATTCTTTTGGAGTCTCTGCATGCATAATCATGTCATCTGTAGATAATGATATTTGATTTCTTGTTCTCCCGCCCTTTTATCTTTGGTGAATTATCTTACCTGTTGTATTGGCTAATACTTTCAGTATAATGCTAATTAGAAGTAGTCATCCATGTCAGATCCCTAATTTCAGAGAAATCTTTCATTATTTCAAAACTAAGTATAGCATTAGCTATACCTGTAGATACCATTGACCAGATTAGAGAATTTTCCTTCTATTCCTAATTTGTTGAGAGTTTTTTTCAATCAGAAATAAGTGTTACATTTTTATACCTGTTTTTATGAATCTATTGAAATTATAGTTTTCCCTTTTACTTAATATAGCCAATTGCTTGCCTTTGAATGTTAAGCTAACCTTGAATTTCTTTAATAAATAAATACCATGTAGTTGTAATGTATTAGATTTTTTTATTGTCTCTGGAGTTGAATTGCTATGTATTTTTAGAACTTTTTGAGTTTCATCTTTAAGAGACACTGGCTTATAATTTTCCTTTTTAAAATATTCTTGACACGTTTTGGTATGATAGTTTTGCTGAAAGCACAAAACAAGTTGAGAAAGGTGCCTTATTTTTGTTCTTTGAAGAGTTTGTGTAAGATGCCTATTATTTTTTTCTCTAAATATTTGGAAAAATTTACCATGGAAGCTCACCAACTGAGCCTGGAGTTTTATTTTGTTTTGTTTTTGCATGAAGATTTTAAAATATGAATTGAACTAATTTTCCAGATATAAGATTATTTATATTTTGTATTTATTCTTGTGTAGTTTTTAAAATAAATGATGTTATTATACAGAGTGAAGTAAGCCAGAAAGATAAAGAACATTACAGCATACTAACACATATATATGGAATTTAGAAATATGGTAACGATAACCCTATATGCAAAACAGAAAAAGAGACACAGAAGTTCAGAACAGACTTTTGAACTCTGTGGGAGAAGGTGAGGGTGGGATATTTCGAAAGAACAGCATCTATACTCTCTATGGTGAAACAGATCACCAGCCCAGGTGGGATGCATGAGACAAGTGCTCGGGCCTGGTGCACTGGGAAGACCCAGAGGAATCGGGTGGAGAGGGAGGTGGGTGGGGGGATCGGGATGGGGAATACGTGTAACTCTATGGCTGATTCATATCAATGTATGACAAAACCCACTGAAATGTTGTGAAGTAATTAGCCTCCAAATAATAAAAAAAAAAAAATAAAATAAATGATGTTATTTCTTATGTATTTCATTAAAATTATCAAATTTATTAACAAAAATTATTCATAATATTCTCATATTATTTTTAAATATAATGTAGGATCTGTGTGATATCTTTTTTTAATATCTGATAGTGATAATCTGGGATTTTTTCTTTTTTCTTTGACTGGTCTTAGATTATTGCATTAATCTTGATCTTGTAGTTTATTGATTTCTGATACTGTCTTTATTATTTCTTACCTTTTCTTTGCATTTAGTTTGCCATTCTTTTTCTTCTTGAGATGGATATTAGATTATGATTTTTCAAACATGTTTTTACTAAATGCATTCCAGGTATAAATTTCCTCTAAGCAAGATTCTAACATGTCATATTTTCTCTACTTCTATTTAAATAAGATACTACACACTAACATATTGATTCTAATATTCATATGGAAAGGATCAAAATAGCCACAACCAATAATAATTAGAAACTAGGAGGGGTTTGCCCACTATTTATAGTGACTTTTCATAAAGCTGTTTTGAATAAGATAATGTAGTATTGCTTTATCAGTTTGTAGATAGACAAATTGATGAATGGATTAGAACATTCATTAGATCATTTAGTGTACAACATTTTCTAATTTATTATGATTTCTTCTTTTATTCATAGGTTATTTAGAAATTTACTGCTAATTTCCAGACATTTAGGAATTTTCTAAATATTCTCTTGTTACTGATTTCTATTTTAATTTCTCTATTGTCAGAAAACATATTATTTAATACTTTGAAGTTTGCTGAGATCTGATTTATGAACTGGTACATGGTCTATTTGGTAAATGCCCCATATGAACTTTAAAAAATGCATGATTCTGCAATTATTAGATGTCAAATTGGTCAGGTTAGCTAATGATACAGTTCACATCTTTGTCTTTTTTGATATATTGTCTGAACTTCTAGACAATGGAGAAAAATTCCTAGAAGTATATAATGTACCAAAAGTTTCTCAAGAAGAAATACAAACTTTATTACTACTAATATAGCATCATAAATATTCATGAAATTGAGATAGCAGTTAAAAATTATCTTACAAAGAAAATGCTAGACCCAGATAGTTTTATAGGCAAGTCCTATCAAAATGTCATAAAACTTTTAATCCTTTACTACTCTTTCTGAAGATAGAAAAGGAAGAATTTGCTAATTCATTTTGTAAAGCCAGTGTAGCTTTGTTAGTAAACCAGTCAAAAACAAATGAGAAAGGAAAGTCATAGACTCAACTCATTTATGAATCAGTTCAGTTCAGTTCTGTCGCTCAGTCGTGTCTGACTGTGACCCCATGGACTGCAGCATGCCAGGCTTCCCTGTCCATCACTAACTCCCAGAGTTTGCTCAAATTCATTTATAAATATAGCTGTATAAATCCTAAACAAATTTAGCAAACTGTATCCAATAGTGTGTAATTAATATTCTGCACCCTGAAAACATTAGATTTATACAAAAGTGAAAAGTTATATTACTCACTGTATGGCAACCCGCTGCGGTATTCTTGCCTGGAGAATTCCATGGACAGAGAAGTCTGGTGGGCCATAGTCCATGGGATCGCAAGGAGACACGACTAAACGACTTTGGTAGGTAATAGATTAAAGATGAAAAACCGTATGGTCATCTCAATAGCTGCAGAGAAGACACTTGATAAAACTCATTTTTCCATTTATGGTTTTTAAAAATCAATAGTAAACTAGAAGTGGAAGAAAACTTCCTTAACCTGATAACATAAAATGTGTCTATTCGACCACATCAATTAGAACAAATGTGACCTCAGATACTGGAGACACTTGCATTAAAATCAGAAGTTGTGCCCACTAAACTCAATCTGGGATCTAATCCCAAATTGAGTTACTATGTGAACGCTAATATGTATGATCTTGAAAAAGTTATTTAAGCCAATTCCTAATCTCCTCATATATCAAAAATACAGATAATAATAAATAACTTGCTGGAGTATTGAAATAAGTAAATAACACAAGAAAGCATCTGTGGTAGGTTGCCTGATAACAGGAATTTTTACCTATTTTTCTTGGGCAAGGCCAGTTACATATTTGGCTCTAGTTTCCTAAGTCTGTAATAATACTTACAGCATATACTAATACATATACCAGCCAGGGTTCTAAGTGTATTACATGTGTATATTAATTCACAGCAACTTTATGAGATAGACACAAAGAGGTTAAACAACTTGCCTAAGGTTACTCAGCTAAGAAATGGGGAAGTCTTGATTGGAATCTCAGCCATCTGGTTCCAGAGCCTGTGTTTTTAACCACTACACTATGCTGCTGCTGCTAAGTCACTTCAGTTGTGTCCGACTCTGTGCAACCCCATAGACGGCAGCCCACCAGGCTCCCTCCCCCGTCCCTGGGTTTTTCCAGGCAAGAACACGGGAGTGGGTTGCCATTTCCTTCTCCAACTGCCTTCCTAAAGAAAGGGGTTGTAGGCTGTATCAGTTATTTATTGCCTGTTATGTTGCATAATAAATGGTCATAAAACCTCAGGGACATAGAAGAATGGCATTTATTGATCACATGTTGAAATTGTTGTTAGGCAAATCTGTTCATCTTGACTGGGCTTCCTCACGTGGCTGGGGGTTGGCTTGCTGGGGGCCCTGGCTGGAACAGGCAGTATGCTTCTGCTTCAAGTGTCTCTCATCCTGCAGCAGACTAGTCTAGGGATAGTCTCATGATGAACAGCAGAGGTGAAAGAACAAAATGGAAATACTCAAGTGTTCTCTCAAGCCTCTGCTGCGTCATGTCTCACATCTTCTGCTGTGTCATAAAACAAATCACTTAGCTAACCCCAGAGTCAAAGTGGGAGGACGTTATGAAGGTACATTAAAAAGGCTACGGATCTAAGAATATATCACTTGACACATTGAAGTTGGTTTATAATATACTGCAAATGCCAAAGTCTAGGGTTCAGGAATTCTTATATATTAGGGATGATTTCTAAAATAGGACCTCTGTCAGCAATAGCATTTTTGACAATTAAATACAAAACTTTGAAAACACACATGCATGCACACACATACACAAACACACATAACTTTATATAAAATAGCAGAAACTTCTTCCAGGAATACTTAGTTCAATTTATAATCCCAAGGTAGTGGTAGGGATGATGATCATAGCTGACCTTTATGAGCTTGCTGTGTGCCCAGCCTTGTTCTCAACACTTTACATGTAGTAACTCACTTCATCTTTCCAACAACTCTATTAAATAGATACTGTTAATAGTACCTATTTTGTTTTACAGATGAAGAAACTAAGAGGTTTAGTCATTTCACAGAGTCACCCACCTTTTTAATAAGATCTCCACACAAAGTTAACTTACAAAGCTTTTTATTTTCTGATTGAATTATATCCAGACTGCTTTGCCATGGATTTGAAGGACTTCTATAATCTGGCCCTGCCCAATTTAATTATCTGTAAACTTCCATTGCTACAAAGTATAATTTTAGAATATGTGATTCTGAGTCCCTCTGTGTATTTCTTCCTACACATGTTCAGCTTTAAAAAGTGTTAGCAGAATCCTTAATGTGAAAAATTAAACTTATTTCTAAGGGATGAAGTGTAAACTAAAGCTGTTTTATTCTTTTGCTGTAAAAGTAGAGGCTTTTGCTTTGATTTTTTTCTCACTCAATAAACAGAGATCTCTGCACTGATTTAGAGCTTTCTTAAAAATAAAATTCTATTTGATTCGGCTAGTTGATGAGAAAGATGAGCTGTAAGTCTTTCTGAGATATAATGTAAATGACAGCATATATGTCAATAAAAGGAGCATTTCTAATTCTACCCTAGAAAGTGAAGAGGAAGTGAAGAGTCTCTTGATGAGGGTGAAAGAGGAGACTGAAAAAGCTGGCTTGAAATTCAGCCTTTAAAAAAACTGAGATCATGGCATCCAGTCTTATCACTTCATTGCAGATAGAAGGGTGAAAAATGGAAGCAGTGACAGATCTTATTTTCTTGGTCTCCAAAATCACTGTGAACAGTGACTGCAGTCATGAAATTAAAAGACATGCCTTGGAAGGAAAGCTATGACAAACCTCGACAGCATATTAAAAAGCAGAGACCACTTTACCAACAAAGGTCCGTATAGTAAAAACTATGGTGTTTCCAGTAGTCATGTGAGGCTGAGCACCACAGTTTGATACTTTCAAACTGTGCTGGAGAAGTCTCTTGAGAGTCCTTTGGACAGCAAGGAGATCAAACCAGTCCATCCTAAAGAAAATCAATGTTGAATACTCATTGGAAGGACTGATGTTGAAGCTGAAGCTCCAATACTTTGGCCACCTGATGCGAAGAACCGACCCACTGGAAAAGACCGTGATGCTGGGAAAGATTGAAGGCCAAAGGAGAAGAGAGCAGTAGAGGATGAGGTGGTTAGATAGCATCACCGACTCAGTGGACATAAATTTGCACAAACTCTGGGAGATAGTGGAGGACAGAGGAGCCTGGCATGCTACAGTCCATGAGGTGTCAAAGAGTTGGACACTACTTAGCGACAGAACAACAAATAATTCCACTGTGCTCCTGTTTCAGATGTTTGAGAGTGAAGAGGTACATACACATTTCCTGTGATTTCTGAATAAATTCTTATCTTATTCAACAGGTGGGTTTTCAGAAAAGACATACGAATGGAGCTCTGAGGAGGAAGAGCCAGTGAAAAAGGCAGGACCAGTCCAAGTCCTCATTGTCAAAGATGACCATTCCTTTGAATTAGATGAAACTGCTCTAAATCGGATCCTTCTCTCAGAGGCTGTCAGGGACAAGGAAGTCGTCGCTGTATCTGTTGCTGGAGCATTTAGAAAAGGAAAATCCTTCCTAATGGACTTCATGTTGAGATACATGTATAACCAGGTAGGGAAGTTTAAAAAGTTTTCTGATTTCTGTGCTTCTATCACTTTGTGTTTTTATTTAGTAGTAGTGTCCAATGTTTCCATTATTATGTTCCCTAAAGATGAACTAGTTTAAAAATGCTATTGTGTAACCATTCCAACTCTGGTGCTTTGGGGACCAAACTATATAGGCCACTTTGTCTGAAGCCACTTTGCTACATTTCCCTTAGAACATAACACATTTTTTAAAATTCTTCTGAAAATAGACAAGTACAGTGATACAGTTATAAACTTCACATGTTAAGTATTAAAAATGTCGAATAACTTTTGTCATAATTTTTATTATAGTCATTTTGTGCCCAACATTTACAATGACATTTTTCATACATGCAGCAAAGCTAAAAGAACCTTGCAGTGAATACCTGGATGTGCACTGCTTAGATTGTACCAATAACATTAATATTTTTGCTTTACTACTTTGTTGTATTCAGCTATTCTTCCCTGTTTCAATCCATTGCTCCATCTTATTTTTGATTCATTTCAAAGTAAATTGTTGACTTCAGTATTCTTCCCTATAAATATTTCAATATGTATCATCATTATGTATTTCAGTATTTATTTAGTTTTTTTCTTTTGTTGTAACATTTACATGTAGTTACATCTGAAGTGTATATCTGCTTTTTTGGGGGAAATATAAATACCTGGGTAGCCCCAAATCCTATCAAGTGTATCTTGCTGTTAACCTCACAAAGTTCTGTTATCTTTTCCCACTCAGTTCTCACCTTTAACCCACCCCCAAAGGCAACCAACATGGTGGTAACATTTGAAATAATAGTGTGGCATATAAAAGAGGCTTTAAGGGGCATGCAACCAACCAAAAGCAGAAGGATAAATAGGAGATTAGAGTTGGGGAACAGAAAGTTAGAGGTTGAGAGCATACCAGTATTTTTGTCTGCCCTTTTACCCATAGCAATTCAGATGCAAATATGGATGTTGAGGCAGAATAGACATACTACACAAAGAAACTTTGGGTTATGCATTTATATAATAATTATCCATTTTGGACTGAACTTTTATGTAGGTGAGGTATTTTTGAACAACTTTGTAATGTTAACTTTAACATCTTCTATCTCTAGCCTCCAAACAAAACGAGAACAGAATGACCAAAATACATTCAGGCTTTTAAAACAAACAAAATTCTTGCCATTTTCTATGTCTGTCATACCAACATTAGTACACTGCTTAACACAAGTAGGAAAACTGAATGAACAAAATTAGAATACTTTCCATTCTTTCAGGTTATGTAGTTTCAGGCATAACCATAATTTTAATTGTGAAATAAACATTAGAATGAAATACTTGATAATGCTTCTCATGTTGCTTATGTTAAATAGTATTTGCTCAAATTAAAGTGTAACAGATTTGATTTTGTTGTTCTGCACCTACTGCTAGGTGCTTATCCTCCTGCCATTTGTTCCCTCTTCCCCCAATAGAGAAGCATTTGTGTATATTATTACTGTGTATATCTTGACATAATGTTCTCTCTCATACCTTTATTTCTTTGTTTCTGGAATGCCCTCACTGAGTTTGCTCACCTGGGAAATGCCTAAACATCTTTCAAGTCTTAGCTCTAGTATCGCTTCTCCTGTGATGTCTTAACTGACTAAGAGTTAGTTGCTTCTTTCTATATGCTTCCAGTTATGTCTAAAATACACGCCCATTTTGGCATGCATGTATCGCATCATAATGCTTTGTTATCATGTCTGTCCCCCCTATTAGGCTGTGAGCTTCCTCTTATCTGGAATGATACCTTTGTATCCCCAGGACGTAGCATATTATGTGACATATGATTGCTCTTCTATATTAATTTTTTTGAATGTGTAAATAAGGCAATTGTATCAGTATAATAGATGTGTATATGTTGTTTCCCTTTTGTCTAGATTTGAAGAGGAATACTAACTGGTACGGGTGAGTAGGAGAACCTGTACCACATATCTAGTTTAGTATCATGGACTTTCTTAATTTATAGGAATCAGTTGATTGGGTTGGAGATCACAATGAACCATTGACCGGTTTTTCGTGGAGAGGGGGCTCTGAACGAGAGACCACAGGAATCCAGATATGGAGTGAAATCTTCCTTATCAATAAACCTGATGGTAAAAAGGTATGATGTGAACTTCTTAAAGAAAGTTGAGTTTTCACTTACCAGCAGTTACTACTTTTCAGGATCCTCAAAAATGCTCTTTTAAAAACTAATTTTGACCATTGACATGAAGTTTAAAAGGGAAGTGGGTAGCATCTTATTTTGTTCCCAGCTTACTTGCTATTGATCGCAGTAGGCAAAATCATAGGTGCAGTAGGCAAAATCATAGGTATAGTAGAACAGCAGATCAATTAGCAATGCTATTTCTGTTTTGTTGGATTGCCAGTGAAATTTAATCATTATAGTATTCAGCAGCAAGTTAATATTTCTATTTTCAGTGGCATTCATGGCACGTGTGAAAAGTTACCTAGTAAATATTCATTGCTGATGATTTGCTTTAGTCCTTATGGTGTTAACTTTGTGGTAACCCTAATGCCCTGCATGTTCTATAAATTATCAATAATGTGCTCTACTTCCCTACAGGTTGCAGTGCTATTGATGGATACTCAGGGAACCTTTGATAGTCAGTCAACTTTGAGAGATTCAGCCACAGTATTTGCCCTTAGCACAATGATCAGCTCAATTCAGGTATGGAATAAAATAAATCCATTTTGATGGATATTTCTTTAAATAAAATTATAAATATATGTATTTCTATGTAAATGTGGTAGTGAGACTAACAACAGAAATGTAAATTATATATATATTATTTGACTCAATTAGCATACCAGTTCTTATTATTTCTTTAAGAGTAGAATTGTTTCTAATTACTGTAATATAATTTCTGATCGGTTTTCAAATTACCTACTTTAATCAGAAAACATTATCTTATTGATAATTTTTTCTATTTAAAGTCTACAATTCCCTGGTGGCTCAGACAGTAAAGTGTCTGCCCACAATGCAGGAGACCCGGGTTCGATCCCTGGGTCAGGAAGATCCTCTGGAGAAGGAAATGGCAACCCACTCCAGTACTCTTGCCTAGAAAATTCCATGGATGCAGAAGCCTGGTGGGCTACAGTCCATGGGGTCACAAAGAGTCAGACACGACTGAGCCACTTCACTCACTTCAAACTCAATAATTTTAATGTACGTAGTTACATTGTGACCACCTATTCTAAGTTATATTTAATGAAACAAAATTTATGGATGTAAATTTTGTTTTACATACCTAGTAGAAACATTACTAAATGTAATATATATATACATATATATATATACACACACACACAACTTTTTATAGTACCTTAAGGTACATTTGCTGGAGATGGAGATGACAACCCACTCCAGTATTCTTGCCTGGAGAATTCCATGGACAGAGAAGCCTGGCGGGCTACAGTCCATGGGGTCGCAAAGAGTCAGACATGACCAAGTGACTAACACACAAGGTACATTTAGGAAAGTAAATGTCTTTCTCTCCTTTTCTCTCTCTTTCTTAAGTATTGTTTTTGAAGTTATTGTACACTTTATGAATTGTCCTGAAAGCCCTTAAGGCTTTTACTATGATTATAGAACACATAGCATAAACATTTTAAGATAATTTTTAGATATTTTCTATTCACTAGAAAGAGCAAGAAGAGAAAGTGACCAAGAAACAGACCATTAAAGAAAGGTAAAATAATTTTAAAGGGTAGGAAAGGCAGAGTGGTTAGGATGAGCAAATCAAAGCTGAGATCATAAGCACGTAGGGAGAATGGACCTAGTGAACAGGCAACCAGGGCGTTATGTGTAGCTAGGACAATGAAAAAATGGATAGAAGGAAGACTGAATTTTTTTATAAAGAACTTTAAAATGAAAGTCATGATTGTAACCTATGACTGACTAGTTTTTTTTAATAAGTATAAGTTTCAGGTGTATAATATTATAGTTCACCTTCTGTATACAGTGATCACACTGTAAGTCTAGTTTCCATCTATTACACATAGTTACCCCTTTTTATCCATTTTGCCCAGCCCTCACCCCTCTTGTCCACAGGTAACCACTAATCTGATCTCTGTGAGTTCATTTTTATTTTATTTGTTCACTTATTCCACATGAGTAAAATAACATGGTATTTGTTTTTATCCATCTGACCCATTTCACTTAGCAAAATATCTTCAAAGTCCATCCATGTTGTTACAAAGGCTGGAGCTGAGTAGTAATACAGTGTTGGAGAAGGCAATGGCACCCCACTCCAGTATTCTTGCCTGGAAAATCCCATGGACAGAGGAGCCTTGTAGGCTGCAGTCCGTGGGGGCATGCTGAGTCGGACACAACTGAGCGACTTCCCTTTCACTTTTCACTTTCATGCATTGGAGAAGGAAATGGCAACCCACTCCAGTGTTCTTGCCTGAAGAATCCCAGGGATGGGGGAGCCTGGTGGGCTGCCGTCTATGGGGTCGCACAGAGTCGGACACGACTGAAGCGACTTAGCAGCAGCAGCAGTAATCCAGTGTGTGTGTGTGTGTGTGTGTGTGTGTGTGTGTGTGTGTGTGTGTGTGTGTGTGTGTGTGTGTGTGTGTGTGTGTTACATCTTCTTTATCCATTCATCCATTGTTGGACACATAAGGACTTTCTGTATCTTGGCTACTATAAATAGTGATATATTGAACATAAGGGTGCATATATCTTTTTGAATAGTATTTTCATGTTCTTCAGATAAATACCCAAATGTAGAATTGCTGGGTCATATGGTAGTTCTGTTCTTAACTTTTTTAAGAATCTCCATACTGTTTTCCCTAGTGGCTGCACAGATTTACAATCCTACTAATAGTATATGAAGGTTCCCTTTTCTCCACATCCTCTCCAACATGTAATTGTTCCTTATCTTTTCAATAATAGCCACTCTAACAGGTAGGAGGTAGTATCTCATTGTGGTTTGTTTACTCTTTTAATGTATTGTTGGTTTCAGTTTGCTAATATTTTGTTGAGGATTTTTGCATCTATATTCATCAGGGAATTGGCATAGTTTTCTTTTTTTGTGGTGTCCTCTGGTTTTGATATCAGGATAATGCTGGCTTCATAAAATGGATTTGAAAATTTTTTCGGAATGTTTTTACAAAGATAGATATTAAATCTTCTTTGAATGTTTTATAGAATTTGCCATTGAAGCCATCTGGTCCTGGGTTTATGTTTGTTGGGAGCTTTTTGATTCCTGTTTCAATCCCTTTTTAGTAATCAGTTTATTCAGATTTTTCTTTTTCAATGATTCAATCTTGGGAGATTGCATGTTTCTAGAAATTTATCCATTTCTTCTAGGTCATCCAATTTGTTGACATATAACTGTTCATAGTAGTCTCTTATGATCTTTTGTATTTTTGTGGTATCAGTTGTAATTTCTCCTCTTTCATTTCTGATTTTATTTATTTGAACCCTCTTTCTTTTTCTCTTGGTGAGTCTAGCTAATGACTTGTTGATTTTATTTATCTTTTCAACTATCTTTTAGTTACATTGATATTTTCATTGTTTTTTAATCTCTATTTTCTGTATTTCTGCTCTCATCTTTATTATTTCCTTCCTTCTACAAACTTTGGGCTTTGTTCTAGTCTCTTTAGGTGTAAAATTAAATCGTTTATTTAGGAATTTTCTTGTTTTTTGAGGTAGGCCCATATTGCTATGAACTTTCTTCTCAAGCATTTTTGCTACATCTCATGGATTTTGATATGTGGTATTTCTGTTCTCATTTATCTTTAGGTACTTTAAATTTCTCCTTTTATTTCTTTCATGATCCGTTGATTATTCAGTAGTGCATTATGTAATCTCCACATTTTCCTGTTTTTTTCCCCATTTTTTTTCTTGTGAATGATTTTAGTCTCATACCATTGTGGTTGGAGAAGCCACTTTGATATGATTTCATTCTTGTTTGAATTTATTAAGATTTGTTTTGTGACCTGACATGTCCTTGAGAATGATTCACTTGTGAAGTGTGTATATTCTGCTGTTTTTTGACAGAATGATCTTTATGCATCTGTTCAGTCAGTGTGATCTAATGTGTTGTTAAGTCTGATGTTTCCTTGTTGATTCTCTGAATGATCTATTCATTGATGTAAGAAGTAAGGTTGACTAACTTCTAAAAATATATTTCTTAATTTAATTAGCCTTTAAAATACTGACTTAATATCTAACTTCTAACAAGTCAATTAAAAATAGATTATTTTCGCCTTTTAAATAATTATTATTTATATTTTTCCTGTAGGCATTAAATATTTTCACTGAAAAATCTGCTAAGTCCTTAGTAATGACTATTATTATCGGAGAAGTGATCTGTTATTGAAAAAGTACACAAAGTATACTGTTTGTATCAGTACATAAACAAACGTCATTAACTTTTCTTTGAAGTTACTGATATTTATCCTCTTTCTCAGGAGAAAAAAAAGAGTTTTACTTTAATCTATTCATGAAGCAATAAAGCATGTGTCTGAGGATGTAAGCAGCATATTCAGAACTTCCTTGTGATGAAATTTTCTATAGACTTAAATAATTGATTGTAAAGAAGCCAATATAATTTTTCAGGACAAAATTTTATATATGGGTTATTAAGATCCAGATTGCTATTCTTTTGGTAAGCTTATAAGAATGATTATTTTAATACTAATATAATTTTAACATTCTGCCTCCAAAACAGGTGGCTACTATATTTCTGGAACAGTTTTATGATCATTGTATTAATGCATTGTTTACTGTCTCTCCGGCTTTCTTTACTTTTCTCTCAAGGTCTTACAAATATCATTATAGAAGAATATACACGGAAGAGTTTGATTTTATGATAATAGATGTTTCAAAAATAGAGAATAGCAAAATAAGTGCTTAGTATGTTGCTAATTATTTTCTCATTTTGATTTTATTTCTTAATCAAGGTTTATAATTTATCTCAAAATGTCCAAGAGGATGATCTTCAGCACCTTCAGGTAACAATATTTATAGTCTCTTTTATATATCTGGTAATCTTTTGGGCATGTATAGCAGAACTTTGAGATTTCGTCAGGCCTTCTTGTACTTGGAAAGTGTAACAGTCAGAAAGATTTAAAAACATAACCAAATGGAAGTTGTCACATTTCCAGGTTTCTTGTTCTAACCCTGTATGCTTATGTTCTTTCTAATTCAGTTTTAAAAGTCCTTTGTTTCAATAAAGCTACTTGCTTGTCAACCCTGTATATAGGAAAATATATGGCACATTAGAGAGGAAAAAGAACCTTTGGCTTAAAAATGGCCCAGAATGTGAAGTTGAAGTCTTATGGTCAAGGATTTAATAATTGTTAGTATAATAACAGTTATATGCCAGATTGTTTTCCTGTGGACCACTTTATAGCTATGGGTGAACACCTGATGGTAACTCATAGAATTCTATTTTATATCTGAAAGAAACCTCAGTGACACCTAACTTATCCTTAATATTTTATGAATGAGAAATTGTTTCTGAAAAAGAATGAGTTGCCAGTTAGTGACAGAGTGGAAATGGAAATCTCATCATCTGATTGGACTCAGTGTTTCTTTCACTCTCCAGGCAGCATTTAAATCTCAAATTAGTAGAAGATTAGATATTTCCTAAAGGTAGTTCTCATCTCTGTCACACTCTCTACTCTCTTTCAATTCTTGTTATTATTAGCTACATATTTATAGAAAAACCTATTTTTTCTCTGATAGCCTCCTGCATATTTTACAGAAAATTTTGCTTTTAATATATTATCTTGGCAATAAGGGCCCTATGCAGTGTAACAGATAACAAAGGATAATAGCACAGGGTGATATGTGAGGCTGGAACTATTATTTGGAGTTCACATCTAGCATTACTCCCAAATATGTTTCTGGTGCATCACACTGATCAATTATGAAAAACAGACGACATGCTGAATAACTGTTAGATGCTTCTCTGAGTGAGTACAGCTGCTTCTTTAGGTGTGTGTCATAACCTAGCCAGTCAGTGACAGGGCACTATCCAGTACCGGTTTAAGGTTTCTGAAACAGGGCTGATTCTGGACTGTGATACTGAGTAAGTACTCAGTCTCTTTTCGAGATCATTTAAAAATTTTTCCTGTAAATGGCATCACCTCATCCTTTCTCAGAAAAGATTGTGAGTTCAAATTATGTTAGTATATGATTCTGATGAAAATGAGTAATGATTCTGATTCCAAGACCAGCTTTTAAACATAATATTCCAGACTTTCATTTAATTACTATAATCAGATACCTAGTTATTATCATTTGCTTTCTAGATTCCCAGTTTTCACAGGAGAGGCAATGTAATTCTTTGGGGGCTATTCTAAAAGGCCAAAGGAGGGAAGTCCTCTGTGTCAGCACCCTCCCCCACCTCAGATGCCTCTGTACATTTCCTTTGTGCACATCGGGAAACCCACTTGGCCAGTCTGAACAGAACTCTCAGTCACTCCCAGTCACAGGGACCCCCTCAAGTCTATGTTCTCTAAAACCTTACATTTCTGGCGAAACAAAATGATATGGTACCTCTCAATTGGGAGCGATAAAAAATAAAAGGTGGTTTATTTGATTCTTCACTTTTTAAACCAAATGTCTGTTGTTATTGTCGGTTAGTCGCTAAGTCGTGTCCAACTCTTTGCGACCCTATGGACTTCCACGCCAGGCTTTGCACGCCAAGCTTCCCAGTCCTTCACTATCTCCCGGAGCTTGCTGAAACACCTGTATGCCTTTGTAATAATCGAGGCCATTGTGCCATTAAATTTCCCCAGGCAACAATTTTTGTAAATTATCCTACTTAGTTTATAGCTCTCTGGTCTAATCTATGCAAGTTTTGCTTTGAAAGGTCATTTCACATGTTTCTTTGTCTCTTATCTTCCCCACAAAAAAACTGTCCTACATTCTAGATATAACAGGTGTTATCTTTAAAATGGACTATGTCCTTAATTTTAAAATATATGATTACTGTAGCTCTACCTAATCTAATACTTAGTTACTTAAAATGATTACTGCAGTATTAATAATACAGTATTATGTTACAGCTAAAGAAAAAAATTAGTGAAAGAAAGCCAAGAAGATACTGAAGTTTTCTCTCTTTGTGTGTGTGGGTGCATGTGTGTGTGTGTGCGGGTGTGTGATTTTCCTTGTAGCTTTTCACTGAATATGGCAGGCTAGCAATGGAAGAAACGTTTCTGAAGCCATTTCAGGTGAGTGGGTATTAAATGATGATAAATTCTTATTAGAGTTTCCCGAAGACTATAACAAGGTATATTAATTGAGAGAGTCATGTTTCTTTCTCCATTCACAATAGCAAAAAAAAAAACTTTGATAGTTAAGTAGAAAAATCCAAAATATAAAGACTTTTATGGAGAAAATATTTTCAAAATTTCATTAAAGATCATAAAGAAAAATTTTTATAAGCTAGAGAGATATAGTATGATTCCAGACAGGATGATTTAATGTTGTGGAGAATCTAATTTTCCCCAAATTAACCAATAAACTCAGTGCAATTCCAATTAAAACTATAACAGAATTTTTTGAGAAATGCAACACATTTTTCTATAACTTATCTGGAAAAATTAAGTTCTCTTTTAAGTCAGTTTTTAAAAAGGAAATCCAAATTGGGGGATTGAATACATACTAGAGAACCATAGCAATGAAAATGGTGTGATTCTGCACAAATATGAGGGAAAAAACCTGATGAAACTAAATAGCGTTTAGAAATATCTCTCTATATATGAAAACTTGGCATTCATTAGTGGTCACATCATAAACCAGTGGGAAATGAGGGTTTCGAAAAACTCACTCACTTATTGAAGAAAAAAAATTGAATTTCTACTGAACACCATATATGGAAGGGATTCCCCAATTGTATTAAAAAACTAAATAAGGAATTTAAAAGTATAAAGTTAATAGAATAAAATATTGGAGAATATCCTTCTGAACTAGTGTGAAGAAATATTTTTCACTAAGACTCCCCCAGCAAAAAATGTAATGAAAAATTGATAGATATTACTATATCAGAATAGAGTATTTCTGTTTATCAGAAGACTCTAAACAAAGTGACTGGATTGGTAGAAGGTAGTAACAGTGTCAAAAGTCAACAAGGGATTAATGTATAGAATGTGCAAGGAAGTATTGCAGTTAAGAATTGGATGCCCATCAAAAACTGGCAAAGGAACCAATATACACCTATGAGAATGGCCAAATTCCATAGCACTGACCACATCACATGCTCTGCAAATGAGGCTGTAGAGCAACAGGAACTCTCATACATTTATGGTGGGAATGCAAAATGGTACAGCCACTTTCAAAGACAGTTTGGTGATTTATTAAAAAACTAAAGATACTCTTACTATACAATCCAATGATCATATTTACCCAAAGGAGTTGAAATCTTACATCCACACAAAATCTCCACACAGATGTTTATAGCAGCTTTATACATAATTGCCAAAACTCGACAGCAACCATGATGTCCTTCAGTAATTGAATAGATATACAAACTGTGGTACATCCAGACAACAGAATGTTATTCAACAAGAAAAAAAAAAAGGAGCTATTGGCCACAAAAAGACATAAAGTGTTCACTCAGTTGTATCCAACTCTTTGCAATCCCATGGACTATAGCCCACCAGGCTCCTCTGTCCATGGAATTCTCCAGGCAAGAATACTGGAGTGTGTTGCCATTCCCTTCTCCAGGGGATCTTCCCAACCCAGGGATTGAACCCAGGTCTCCCACATTGCAGGCAGATTCTTTACTATCTGAACTCCCAGGGAAGACAGAGAGAAATCTTAAATGCGTATTACTAAACAAAAGTAATCAATCTGAAAAGACTGTACACTGTATGATTCCAACTATATGATACTCTGGAAGAGGCAAAACTATGGAGACAATGAAGAGATTGTTTTGGGGTGATTTGGGGTACACTAGGGGTACAGCATGAGGGGCAGAGAAATGAACAGGCAGAGCGCAGAGGAATTTGGAGGAAGTGAGAATACTCTTAAGATATAATGATGGATATATGTCACTATATATAATGACATTTGTCCAAACTCATAGAATGAACAACACTTAGAGCAAACCCTACGATAAGCTATGGGCTTCCCTGATAGCTCAGTTGGTAAAGAATCCGCTTGCAATGTAGGAAATCCCAGTTTGATTCCTGGGTCGGGAAGATCTCCTGGAGAAGGAATAGGCTACCCACTCCAGCATTCTTGGGCTTCCCTGGTGGCTCAGCTGGTAAAGAATCTGCCTGCAATGCGGGAGACCTGGGTTTGATCCCTGGGTTGGGAAGATCTCCTGGAGAAGGGAAAGGCTACCCACTCCAGTATTCTGGCCTAGAGAATTCTATGGACTATTCCTATGGGTTCACAAAGAGTCAGACACGACTGAGCGGCTTTCACTTTCAGATAAGCTGTAGACTTTGAGTGATTATGATATCAATGTAGTTTTATTCTTGGTTTAAAAAAAGATACTGTTCTGGTGAATGATGTTGATAGTAGGAGAGGCTATGCATGTGTCAGGGCAGGTGGTATATTTATGGCAAATCTTTGTACCTTCCTCTCAGTTTTACTATTCTAAAAAAAAGTCCTAAAAAATCCCAAACCATTAAAAAATGATAAACTGAACTTAATTTAAAAGTTAGACAGTTAAAGGAAACCTGAATGACTAATGCATTTTCTAAGGAATGTTAAGTCTTATTGATAATCAATTAAAAATTAAAGTAACGATATACCACTTTTAGACTCATTAGAGAGGCAAAAAGTGGAACATGGGGATAAATACCAAACGATAGCTAGAATTTGGATAAATGGGAACACTCAGACCCTATTGGTTAATAAGTGCAGCTTGTAGCAGCCGTTCTGTGGAGCAAGGCAAATATATAAGGATACTCATTGTAGCATTCATAGATCCATCGTAGCAGGAAGTTGTAGGCAGCACAGATGTCCATCACTTGAAGAACAGATACATAAAATAGGGTGAAAGACATACTCTGAAATATTTTGCAACATCCAAAGGCAATGAACCCAAAGTATAAGTAACATGACTAAAGTATTAAAATTTATACTAAATTAAGTAGGGGAAAAGTTCGAGTTCTATAACATGATTTGTTATTTATAATATGATTTGTGATTATTTAAAACTTCTACATATGCAAAATAATTTATGTTAGAGTGAGTGTGGTTGAGAGCAGACAGTTGATGGGAGTGGGGATCTGGGGAAAATATGATAAAGTAAAACAAGAAAAAGGGACCTTTGCATGGAAAGATGTTGGTATGCTATGAGTGAAGGAGGGTGAGTCTCTTCTCTGAGATCTGGAGAAGCAGGTGGGGAGAGGAGTTGAGGTAGAATGAAATGAATCGCTGCTTACAGTCTCCTGTGTGGTTTATAATAGCTATTAGACTCTCTTGTCTTTTTAAAAATAATTTGTCATGTTAATAGTTGAAGTATTATATTATAATTGGGCTATTTGCTTTCATTTTTCTTTTCTCTGAACTTGCTACCTCAGGGTTCATTGGCATAGATTGGGTAACTCCATAGTAATTCTGGAAAGGAGTTTTCAGTCTTACCAGCAGGTGTCACTGCTTCTTATGCTTGGGTAGATAAACTGAAACCAAAAGAAACCAACCAGTGCTCTGCTGATGGACAGATGAATGGATAGATCGATAGGCAAACAGGCCGTTGGTAAAACAAAACTAACAAAAAACAATGAATTGAAAACAAACAATAGAAAAAACTTTGAGATTACTACTTGCTTGTAAACTGTTGGCATTACAAAAGAAAAAATTATGATTGAATGAGTTAACATTGACTTCCAAACAGGTTTTGACTTATAAATCTAAGTATCTGAAATTGAAATGAGAAACTTACTAAGTAGCAAAAGTGGCTTCCAAAGCTATTTAATAATTTAAAATTAAAGCAACCAAATTCAAAACAAAAATACTATACCACATGAAATTAAAAGACAAAATGTGAATATACTCAAATCACAGAACAACATGTAAGATATCAACAAAATGATTCACATTTAAATTAGAAAAAACATAGAAAAAGTTCTGAAATAAAATAACTTTTAAATAAAAGTTTAATTCAGCAGTTTTTTTTAGCTGGTCACTGTTCCTATCCTCTTCCTCTGAGAAAATAGCAGTTTTATTTGTTTGGATAAAACTGTGGAGAAATTTTAAATACTGCCTGAGAAAATAAAGTAACAGGCAGTGATATTTTTTAAATAATAATTTATTATTAAAAACTAAATTTGACAAATTTAAAATAGAATTCTTAACTCAAAACAGAGTGAAGCTGTAAATAATAAATAAGATCTGTCTCAGACAGCAATAGAGAGGGCAATTAGCCAATGAAATGAATAGCTGAATTAACAGATTAATTTGATTTTTAAGCCAAAAGTCAATTTATACCAAACAAACAAAATATCTATAATTGTATTTTAAAACTATGTTTTTAGAAAGAGAACTAAAAGCTTTTAGAGAACTAAAAGTGGATTCAGTTTAAAAGCAACTTTGAAGTGTTAAGTTTAGCCAGTGGTGTGCTGGTTAATGTTTGTAACTGGCTAGAGAGAAGTGGGAGGTGGGTCTGATTGTAGTAGCATTTGCTGATTTCTATGGTGTAAATACTTTTACTGTGGTCAATTTCAGGCTACTGACATGCTGTCTCCTGACCTGTAAAATTCCTCAGATTTTAATAAGTCTTCCAAGGGAGCCTATAAAAGCCAGCTGTAGACTACTTAGTACACTCAAGAAGTAAATTCATATTAAGACATAGCATTCTCTGACATGACTTACTTTCCCACTTGTCTTGCTCATTGTGAGCACTTGAATCTTAAGTATAACAGTCCAGCAAGAGCTACCTCATTAAGGTAACTGTTCTTTAAAAATAGTTAAAGTAACTTGGCTCTTTAGCTCCTCTGCCTTAGGACTTCAAGAGGTTCGGTTGAGAATGAATACATTTCCGTTAATTTAAACATGTAATACTCATAAATATTTGATAAGGACATTAGAAAATAATTTCCAGCTTTCTGTAAGGACCTGATGAAAAATACCTCATGAGATATGGTAGGATATTTGTCTGTACTTTGGCCTATGAATTTTTCTTCCTTGGTTATAGGGCACGCCAGGCCCCATATAGCTCTACGAGATGATTACATCCTTGGGTCAAAATCTCTGTTAGGAATTTTTCTGATTGTTAGACATTATTTGAAGTGCACATTAAATGAACTGTTCATAGACTGTTTTTCAATACCAGGCAAGACTGTCTTCCTCTAATGTTCTGTGCTCAGTGGTCAGCCATTAGTTATTTGTTACCCAAGGAGAGGCTGATTTTCCATTTCTGTGGCTCTCCAGCTTTCTCTTGTGTGCTTGTCACTCATGTCCTCTCAACTCTGCTGGACTGACATGGTGGAGAGGGTTTTCACTTGTTCTATAACGTCATGATACAGGAAGTTTGATGTTAGGCCTAAGCTGAAAAGGATTCCCCAGTAGAATGGAAGGTGGACTCTAAGAAGTCCACCTCAAAATTATCCAAGCCAGGCTTCAGCAAACAGTACATGAACCATGAACTTCCAGATGTTCAAGCTGGATATAGAAAAAGGCAGAGGAACCAGAGATCAAATTGCCAACATCTGTTGGATCATCGTAAAAGCAAGAGAGTTCCAGAAAAACATCTACTTTTGCTTTACTGACTATGCCAAAGCCTTTGACTGTGTGGATCACAAAAAACTGTGGAAAATTCTTAAAGAGATGGGAATACCAGACCGACCACCTGACCTGCCTCTTGAGACATCTGTATGCAGGTCAGGAAGCAACAGTTAGAACTGGACATGGAACAACAGACTGGTTCCAAATAGGAAAAGGAGTACATCAAGGCTGGATATTGTCACCCTGATCATTTAACTTCTATGCAGAGTACATCATGAGATACACTGGGCTGGATGAAGCACAAGCTGGAATCAAGATTGCCGGGAGAAATATCAATAACCTCAGATACGCAGATGACACCACCGTTATGGCAGAAAGTGAAGAAGAACTAAAGAGCCTCTTGATGAAAATGAAAGAGGAGAGTGAAAAAGTTGGCTTAAAACTCAACATTCAGAAAACCAAGATCATGGCATCCAGTCCCTTCACTTCATGGCAAATAAATGGGGAAGCAATGGAAATAGTGACAGACTATTTTTCTGGGCTCCAAAATCACTGCAGATGGTGATTGCAGCCATGAAATTAAAAGACACTTGCTCCTTGGAAGAAAAGCTATGACCAACCTAGACAGCATATTAAAAAGCAGAGATATTACTTTGCCAACAAAGGTCTGTCTAGTCAAGGCTATGGTTTTTCCAGTAGTCATGTATGGATGTGAGAGTTGGACTTATAAAAAAAGCTGAGCCCTGAAGAATTGATGCTTTTGAACTGTGGTGTTGGAGAAGACTCTTAAGAGTCCCTTGGACTGCAAGGAGATCCAACCAGTCAATCCTAAAGGAGATCAGTCTTGGGTGTTCATTGGAACGACTGATGTTGAAGCTGAAACTCCAATATTTTGGCCACCAGATGCGAAGAACTGACTCATTTGAAAAGACCCTGATGCTGGGAAAGATTGAAGGCAGGAGGAGAAGGGAACGACAGAGGATGAGATGGTTGGGTGGCATTGCCAACTCAATGGGCATGAGTTTGGGTGGACTCCGGGAGTTGGTGATGGACAGGGAGGCCTGGCGTGCTGCAGTCCGCATGGTTGCAAGGAGTCGGATGCGAATGAGCGACTGCACTGAACTGAAGAAGCCTTAATGTTATATTATTAAATGTGCCTGTTGACTATAACAGCCCAGGAGTTTACTGTTTAACCATTTCATGTCCTCTAATTATATAGGCTACAAAGAAATGGAAACATCTCCCAGTTTACTAATGTGTAATCTCAAGGTTCTCTTGAGCCAGTTTTTTAGATGTCAGTAATTTCCCAGTGGCGTTTCTATGGTGGGTATCTTTGTAAGTCAGTCTACAGGAGCTGACTTTAATCAGTTTAATCTTCAGTAAGTTTAAATATTGATAAAAGTCACAATATTCCTGAACCCTGGTCCCTTTAAGCCATAGCCCTGAATATATCCAGTTATTCTTGAACCTCTTTATGGCATGATGCCCTGAGATAGATTGGTGCTATCAGTATTTAGGTTGTGTGACTAACACAGAAGAAATGGATTAATTCATCCCAATTTTCTACCATAGCATTTTTATTAATCATTTTTGTACACTTACAGGCCCATTAATACCCTAAATCTTTGGAATAAATTTGACTCACTGTATACATGTATACACAGGTCATAACTAAGGTGACAGAGGTGTTTGCTACCCCAATTGTAGTAATCATTTCACAATATATATTCATATTGAATAATCACATTGCAGACCTTAAATGTACACAGTGTGTTATATGTCAGTTATATCTCACAAAAGCTGGTAAAAAATGATTTGAATTCTCTTTGTGAAATGAGAGTGGAACTCAATTCTTCATGTTCCTTTCAATGGAGTTGTAATTATTGGTGAGCAGATATCTCCATTCCAGTTTTAAACTGAAGATTGCTAGAAAATAATAGTAGAGGAAGCTTATGATAATGTACTATTACATTAGGATAAACCTGCTGTTTCTCACAGTTTCCTGTCCAAATTGGTCCTGCATATGGCAAATCAGGAATTATGTTATAATGGTTTACTTAATGATATTTAAGGACCCTTTGTTCCTGTGATTTGAGTGTTCCTCTCTGGAATAAAATTTAATAGTGATTTCAGCTACTTCAGAATGTCAAAACAAAACATCCTTGGTCAAATATCCATGATGACTGCAACTGCCAAGTCATACCAGAGAAATCCATGATTTCACTGAGAAAATAAGAAGCTGTTATTTGGATGCTTGGGCTATAAATGAAAAGACATTCTCTTGGTTGTCTTGGGCTGAGGAAAAGGACAGCAGTTTGAGAAAGGTGCCTTATCACATGTTCTGTCCAGAGAGCGATTTAGGTTATCTGTGAATTGTATGAAATTAGAATAAAATATTCATCTGGCTACTCAGAATTAGGTCAATGGTATAGATCAGGATTCCCCCAGTGTCCTTATGTAGATTCATAAAATGTCTAGAAGACCTACATAATAACAATATTTTATTGAACTCTTATTTTTGTGCCAGGTCCCATGCTCAGTATATTTCTTACATGATTCACATAGTTCATTATAGTTATATAAAATAAGTAATGTTGTTACTCCTTCTTTATTCCTTTCTATTTTTTTTTTAACTGATGGGAAAACCGAGGCTTAGAGTAGTTAAAAAACTTGTCCTGGCCACATGTATCTTTAAGTTGCAGAGCTCACCTTCAACCTAGGCCACAGGCTCAAAGCCCTTGCATTTCACCACCACCCTTAATGCCTCTCTCCCTCTTTCTGATGCTAGGTGCTTACCTAACTATAGCTTGTGGTCTTATAGTTGAATGTGCAAATCCCATCCCACTAGCTAAATTATAAATATGTTAAGAGCAGGACCTTTGCAGTTAACTTTTTTTAGTCTAGACCACCTACTTTATAGGCTTCCTAGGTGGCTCAGTGATAAAGAATCTGTCTCCTAATGCAAGAGACTCAGGAGACACAGGTTCTATCCTTAGGTTGGGAAGATACCCTGGAGTAGGAAATGGCAACCCACTCTAATATTCTTGCCTGGAAAATTCCAGGAATAGAGGAGCCTGGCAGGCTACAGTCCATGGGGAACCAAAGTATCATACATGTCTGAGTATACACACAGCACCTACTTTATATACAGCATACATTTAATTAATGCTTGCTAATTATGGTATTATATGCATATTTAGGATTGTATATAGTTTGCATACAAATAAACTTATTGGACTCAAAATTGAAACACCTGGATTCAAGATTTGGTGTAGCTATTACATATCCTGCCTAGTATTACCTCTTTACATTTATAAAATAAGACCCATAAACAAACAGTTTAAGTCAAAATTGATATGAGAGTGTCCAAAATGCTTATACTGGGCATGGCCCCTTCTTGAACTGCAGAAACATAATCATGAAGTTCTTTTTCAATGGAAAAAGGTAGTAGAATTTCTGAATTGAAAATATTACATTGATGGTTTATAATTAAAAAGATAGCACATTTAATTAGTTAAGACTTACATAAAAAAGTAAGATGTCCTCAGCAACAGTTTGTATGTGGTATCATCAGATTTAAAGGTGGTCCTAGTACATAATCTGTAGATGCATCAAGTAATTAGACAAGACTGCAACTGCTCTGAGGCAAGGAGGATAAGCCATGACTATTGGATCAAGAAATAGGCCATAAAAGACATTGAGTCTTGGATGTTGACCATGTTGTTGATTTAATAACTGCCATGACCTAATCTTTTTAAATGTATAAAAAAGCAAGATTTATGATAATTTGGAAGGGGTTAATCTGGACTCCGGTTTCCCTGTTGGCTCAGTGATAAGGAACCCACCTGCCAATGCAGGAAATGTGGGTTTGATCCCTGGGCTGGGAAGATCCCCTGGAGAAGAAAATGGCAACCCACTCCGGTATTCTTACTTGGGAAATCCCATGGACAAAGGAGCATGACGGGGCTACAGTCCTTGGGGTCACAAAAGAGTCTGACAGAACTCAGCAACTAAACACCACCACCACCAATCTGGACTGTTACAGATTATTCTCTCATTTTTCTGTCTATATCCTTGGAAACTTTTACTCAAAGAGATTCTTAAGTTTCTTTTTTAATCGTGTACAGTGTAGGTATCTTTAGCTAATATGAAACTTTGGTTCTTTCAGCAGATTTTCTGCGTAAAGTATCTATCAGTGTCCCTATAGATAGGCTTCTGAGTCTTAGAGAACAAAAGATATTTTGGTCTTATCTGGAGTGCCACAAAAATTTTTTTTAAATTTCTACCTGGTTAACTATTAAAGCCTATCTGAAAAGCCAGCCATAAAGTGTAAATTTCTAAGTTGATGATTTCTCTTTCAAGTTTTTCTGATTCCTGTATTTTATGTCTGTTCAGTTCAGTCGCTCAGTCATGTCCGACTCTTTGCGACCCCATGAACTGCAGCATGCCAGGCCTCCCTGTCCATTACCAGCTCCTGGAGTTCTCACAAATCCATGTCCATTGAGTTAGTGATGCCATCCAACCATCTCATCCTCTGTTGTCCCATTCTCCTCTGAGCCCATTTTAAAAAGGGAAGACAATGTTCCCTTTATTTTGGCTATTTAAGTACTGAGAGTATTGTTTGAAATTTTTCTGAAGTCTATTTTTAAAGTTTCCTATTGATTCATCCTTGTTTTGTTCACAATTTTTTATTGATGTCCAATTCATCTCAGAGAAAGTCTTCTAAAATGGCCTTGCATGGTGTTTTTCTATATATCTTGCCCTTGAAAGGCTATTAAAATTTTTATTCTTGTTTTTTTATGATGAGCTGGGATATTTAAATGCTCTCCTGGCATTTCTACTGTTTTTAACTAATTTTTCTAACCTAACAGTTTTTTTCCAACCTAACTGTTCATTTTTTTCCAAGCTAACAAGAGGGACTAATAATTAAGTGAACTTAGTTGGAAAATAACTGATAGTTCAGATAGTAAGCAACAGGATCCTGAATTCTGCAGCAAATTTCTGTCTTCCTGTGCTAAAAGAAATTCCTTATAACTGAGCTCTAGGCCAGTGTTTAAATTCAACTTCAATACAACAGTCTTCAGATATAGTAGTTATAAGCAGCTGGGGCAATATGATTACTTTTTTTCTGCAAAAATCACTAAGGAAATGGTTCAGGAGGTCAGAGGAAGAAAAAGAAGGTATTGAAGGAGTGAGGTGATTGGTAAAGATAAAACTGAGTAGAGAGAGATACACTGTCACTGGGGTCAGTAGGGTAGGGTAAATTTCAGAAGGTTAGAGAGTGAAATTGAGTCTTCTGGAGTCAGCAGTTTGTTTTGAAGCCTCAGTTTACTAATTAAAGAAGCTAACTAATGAGTGTTTTTTATCTTCATTTTTATAGAACATCTTATCTTTATTATTTATTTTGACATGTCTGAAGCTTAACACAATATTATTCTAAATTTTTAAGGGTAATTTATTACTGTAAATGCAAATATTAGGATTGTAATGCTATACAAAGAGGACGCAGAAATTCTTCCAGGAGAAGATTGCAGCTTTGATATACACAAGCCTGTAACAAACAAGTTGCTCAAATTGTGTGCTTATGAAAAGCACCTGGGTCCTCAAGCAGGTGTTAGAACAGTGCTACGTACAATCATCTGATAGTCATTGATCCTACATTATGGACTAAACAAAGTAATTTGCAAATTGACAAGAATGAGAATGGCCTCTAAGTGGTGTAGAGAATCCCAGGCAAAATTTGACTGACTACATTTGCATAAATTTGTTGCTGGCTTAACAGACCTCCAACCATTAGTCTTTGGGGCATCCTGATTAATTTGGTTACTACTTAGGTCTTTGCCTCTGTTCTTTATAAAGCACTTCCTTATCATTCAGTGACACAAGACAATTCAAGATAAAATACAAGACAATACTTTGTATGAATTTTCAAACAAAAGAAGGAAAAGCAGCAAAAAAAAAAAAAAGAACAAACAGATTAATGGCAAAAATATTTACTGAATAATATACCTCTAAACCAAAAGTTCTAATAACATTATACAAAAATTAGGTATAATTTTTTATTCAATGAGTACACTTACAAAAAAAAAGGTTGAATTACCCTTTACAGAGACATAGAACTAATGACCCACATAAAGACCCACTGAGTCTTTATAACAAAAATTCTAGGATAACAAATTAATCAGCAGCAAGAGCTCAGTGAAACAAATTAGAGCTCAGATTTGATCATTGTTGAGACAGATTCACCTCTAAGTAAATTTTAAGGACAGATGGAATTTGGGAACAGGGGACATGGAAAGTACACATGTTAACCTGAGGTTCATAGGGAATACTGCCCAGTGAGGGCATTCAGAACTATCTCGGTAGGACTTCAGAATTGTCGGAGGATGAGACCTTCACTCAAAACTTGATACAAAAACCAGAGCTGAGTTTATTGGTTAGTTTAGTAAAAGAGTTATACTTGGGAGGTTCATTGAGCAAAACAAATTATTATTATGAAGAGTTGGGGGCTTTGTCTTGGATTTGCATGGTTTACAGAGACAAGAATGGGTTAACATCAGTTTTTGAATTATTTTTTCTTGTTGAATACAGAAGCATGTTTTGTGTCTGGTTATAGAGGTTAGCAATGGGTTGACACAGCCTCAGTTTTGTGAGGTGATTCTTCTACTTCTTGACTGACTTTTAAAGTATGAAGCTGTCACTGGTTGGCTTTCAGTGGGCTGTTGGTTGAAGTGAGGTGTTACTTACTTAGAAGGGTTTAAAATGAATTCCGGTGTTTACTTACTACCTGAAGCTGAAATTAAAACTGAAATTGATTGATTAAATAGGTTAAACCAGTTCAGGTATTCACTGGCTACATGACTCTAGAACAGTTTTTTCCTAGGAGTTTGGGAGTGTTTTCACATATTTATAATGGATGTGCACATAAATTTAGCATTATGATTCAGATAACATTTTTTCATGTAAGCCTTTTTATACTGACTTAATACATGTATTGATACACTCCACACATTTGTAATATTAATAGCTATGTAATATGTTAATATGCCATAATGTATATAACCATTCCCAATTGTTGAGCATTTAAATTTTTTTCCATTTTTCACTAATAGTGGTGCTATAGCACTCCTTTTGAATAATTTCCTAGAGGAAATTATGGTCTTCAAAGGAAAATAAACAAAAGTTACAATGTTTTTCATAATTTTCATCCTATGATCACTTGAAGGATATGCAAAGTGTAGGTCCATCATTTTCCCCAGTTGTCTGACTGCATTTAATTTATTTTTTAAAAGTATGACTTCAGATATTTTTATCTGAGAAAGTTAGAGTAATCTGTATTCTTGACTTTTTAAATCTCTACCTATATGTATGAACAAATCAAAATGCAGCAGTGTGGAAAAATGGATGGATTTTGAAATAAGGACTGAAATTCATAGCATTCCATACAGGATAAATGTAAAGCATATGAATTATTTGAGGAGGGGATGGGGACAGTGGGTGTACTGTAGCTGGCTTATACCACTTTGAGAGCTAACTAGTAAATATTCAGGAGTTACATAAGCCAGTTATTAAACTGTTAGTAGCTTGAAATCAGCCATGGTAGGCACATTTGCACAGCAGAAATTGTCAAATGCCACAAATCAAGGCATG
The DNA here is from genome assembly GCF_019320065.1 of Cervus canadensis. NCBI lineage: Eukaryota > Metazoa > Chordata > Mammalia > Artiodactyla > Cervidae > Cervus > Cervus canadensis. Next base: position 40,117,355 of record NC_057391.1, read on the forward strand.
CTCTTGTTGGAGAACCAGTTTATACCAGCACAGCACTGGATGGGAGCATTAGGGAAGCAACTTAGAATTTGACACTAGAGGTAGATAGAATATAGAGTACTTATTTAAGAAAATAAGACTTCATCTTTGATCCTATTCTACACATGGTCCTCATTTCGTTGACTTGGGAAGATGCCTAGTGAAAAAGACCAAGAAAAGAGACTAAACTCTTCCAAGAAAAATGCAAAATATAGCCAAATCCACATAGTTGGTTTCATTTATCCTGATTCATGAACCTCTATTTTGCAAAAGTTGCTTCTTATCTAACCTCTATTTTCAAAGTGCATGTTTTAGGTAGAAATGTTCTACATACAAATTATCATACAAAAATGTTGACAAGAATGAACATCTATCTAAAGATAGTGGACTATTTAAAGATAGTGTATATGGATATTTTTAAATGCTCTGCTCCACAGGAATCTCTCCTTTCCCCACAAGAATCCACAGAACACACACACACACACACACACACACACACACACACACACAGGGGCGGGGGGGACTTACACTGTAATGAAACAAGAAATATCCATAATTCTAACTAAGCTGTGTCCCTGTTTAAGGAAAGAAGATGTGAGCTAAGGATTTTATATCCGGCAAAAATGACTTTCACTTATCAAGGGCACAAAATGTTGTTAGTATGTAAGAATACAAAGAATGTTGTTCCCATGAGCCCTTAATGAGAAATCTGAAGAATGAGCTTCAGTTAAGCAAAGATGACGTAACTTCACCAAAGGAGAAATAATCATATACAATGTGCCTCCTAATAAAAGAACACTCTGCTTCATAGAGTCTTGCCAAAAAATAAAACCGGAGTCAGATCAAGACTCTGTATCCAGTTGCCAATTTGTAGGAAATTCAGAGGACGAAAGAACATGTTGAACTGCCCTGTGACTATGCAGTCAGCAAGGTTTGGGTTATGGAAATCTATCCAGGTCAGACTTGTAGGTTCTTCAACAGATAAACTATAAAGGGAAAGAAAGGATGGAAAAGCTTAAAAGAGAGTTCAAAGCGGTATCAATTTTAATGGTCAAGACTAAAAGGCTCAATTACAAGCCCAGAGATGTAAATGCTTAGACATTTAAAGATAGCTAATGTCAGTAAAATATTCTAATTTTCCCCTCAACTTCCTGCATTTTTCCAGATACTAAAATTGAAGTATAACTTAATCTAACTTATTAAAGAATGCTTTAATGTGTCAGATTGTAAGCTATGTGTTCTATACTTAATTTTGAGGCAGTGCAGCAGGAATTTTCCCAAGTTTAAATGCCACCTCTTCTACTCTGGCCTTGTGGCTTTGAGAAAATTACTTGATTAACATCAAGTTGGAGGGTGAAGGTGATTTTTATATATCTCTTTTAAGACAAACTAATAAATTATAACTTCTCCTGGGGCAGGAGTGCATGAAATACATCATGTGTATGATACTGGTATTGTGCTTGACTTACCATAGGCACTTGATAAAGGAAAGCTGCTCTTAACTTTGGTTGCAGTAGGTGTGGAGGGAGGCCCAAGAATTCTGTACTTTTAAAAGCCTCTCAAATGATTCTAATGATTGTTCTAATTTGGGGAACACAGTCCCTGATAAGAATCCTTCTGGATATAAACAAATACTCAGCTTCAGGGATGTTTATCAATGCATTTCTTAGAATAGTACTTAGAAAAACTGGAAAACATCTAGGAGAATGCAAAATAAGTTAGGTCTATCCATGTGCTAAAATACTATGTGGCCTTTAAAATCAAATCAAGTAACTAACATAGCATTATGTACCAGGTGCCGTTCGAATGTCTTCTGTATACTATTTCATTTAGTAGTCCTGTGAGGCTGGCTCCCTTATTATCTCTATTTAACAGATGAAGAAATATGATATTACAAATAACAAGTTGTGAAGCTGAAATATTTCTAAACTATTAACAATAAAAAAAATTTTTACAATAAAAATTTTGGCCTTGTTAGAGGAAAGACTGAACTAGCTTTCTAACAGAAAATATTTCAAAATTGTCATGTAATGTGAAGAAGTGATCAAAGCATTTGCAGTCAAAAAGTGGGAGAAAAAAGTATTACAAAGGTATGTTAGTTATTTTTCATGATTTTTACAAATGTGTTTGTGGTATTTGTCAGTGTTTTAAAATTTGTAATTTGTTATTTTTCTCATTGTAAATAAATATCAACTTTTTAGCCTATTTTTATACCTTTTTCCTATTGAGCCCTCTCCCCCACACAGATTGTGTAACTTTCAGGCCCCACAAAACCTGGATTCCTGCCCCTCTGCCTACCAGGTATGCATGATGAGAACCCCTGAAGAAGAGAATGGGACAGATGTAATAGAGGAAAATACTTAGACAGATGGAAGGGGAAAACTTTCCTCAAATAAAACTTGAATCTTCATAAAAAGCTTCCTGAAAACTGACAGATATGCCTCAAACTGGCTGAATGGCACTATGTAACTTCAGTCATTTTGGGGGCAGCTTTCTATTCACATTCCATGGAAACAGGTAGGATGATCTCAGAGAGGAGTGAATGCTCAGAAACAACTTTCCTAGGTTTTATGTTTGCTTTTTAATTCCTTTATGTGGAGAAGAACACTATTCAGATAGCAATAATATCATTTAATATATTTCAGTAAAAAACAGATGGAGGCAATTTAGAGTTCCTTTATCAATCCTTTCTTCTTATTATCTCTTAGAGTCTGATATTTCTCGTTCGAGACTGGAGCTTCCCATACGAATTTTCATATGGATCTGACGGTGGCTCCAAATTCTTGGAAAAACGCCTCAAGGTTTGTTAGCTGTCTAGATGCATGAAATTTCCCCAACAGTGATCTAAAATCATTTTTGTTAAGTGACTTCTTGAATAGATACTCAATAGCCACAACGTCATTTGACCTTCATAGTATCTCTGTGAACAAACTAAGAGTGATACTTAATAAAATGTCAATTACAATTTTAAATATTATTCATAATTATGATTCAGAAAAAGAGTTATTTTGTAGCTATCTATAAAACAATGATTTATTCCTAAAGATAAAATCTTTAATTTGAAGAGTTAAATCAGTTGAAGATTGACAGTACAAATATCTGGATTTATGTTTAGTAGAGGCTTAAAGTCAATTTAAGAAAATATTTAAGTTTTAAGATCCCCAAAGTCAATCTTAGGACATTTTGCTAGTAGTTCACAGAATGTGATATTAGGAGGAGGCTATTAACTGTCTATGTCATGATAGTTCAATAGTTGAACAGATATCCCCCAAAATACCTAATGAGTAATCAGAAAAAAAATGGAGATTAAAAAAAGAAATCTTGATAATCAGGATCTCTAAGCTTACTTTTTAAGGCTATGGTTATTTTTAGGATAATTTGTACTATTAACTCTCTAATACATAGGGAAAAAGGAGACAATTTAGCTTGTATGTAAATACCCAACTATCCAGATGTCTTTCTAGAATTTAAATGTATACCTACCAAGTGACAAGAGGCTGTCTTTGAGTACCTTCCTGAAAAGAAGGTGGGAATATCTTATGATCTACTCATGTCTTTGTGAGTACTTTGAATTAAAATTTGAATTTGTAGGAACTAGCTGGAGTAAAATCCCACTAATTTGTACTAAAAAACGGGAAGGCTCTTCTGAGTAAGAGTAGACATTTGTTGATTATAGTAATAATGCCATGTGTATGCTATACTTAAATGTGGCTATGTGGCAAATTGACCCAAAACTTTTAGTATCAGCCCTGTCATGTCATTTTTTATCATTGTGACCAGACATAGCAAATATAAATGCCACAGAATTCTTTTGGAGTTCAATTTGTGTTGAAAGTCATTTAAACTTCAGAATGATTTACTACAGGTCTCAGGGAACCAGCATGAAGAACTACAGAATGTTCGAAAACACATCCATTCCTGTTTCACCAAAATTTCCTGTTTTCTGCTACCTCATCCTGGCCTAAAAGTAGCTACCAATCCAAACTTTGATGGAAAACTGAAAGGTTTGTCTTTTAGTGAATGTGTTTATGTCACTAAGTCTGATTACAAAGATGTCATTTTATCCACTGGGCTTATAGCTGCTAGTTTAGTTTATTCACTGATCTGAGTGTGCTGATTAGAAATTGTCAGGGGACAATCCCCAGCTCATGCTAGAGCACCTCTTTGGTGAACTGTGGGGTTCTATGAGTGCTGAATATGTACATAGAGAAAACAGACTAAATCCTGCACTCACCTGGGGGCAGTAACCCTCACCCTTTCTCAGAGGTTCCTGCTCACCTCTGCATTGAGAAATGCTCCTTAATATCTTCCTTTTACATTTTCCTTATTTATATATTTTTTTACATTTTCCCTATTTATATTAAAAGGGAAAATAGAAGTCTATATTATTGGAATATTTGTATTATTATGATTAGAGATAGAAAAAATATTGCATAATATTGAAGTGAAGCTCTTTCAAACTGCTGCTGAAAAATTTAATTATAAATCATTAAAAATTTCACTAATAATGAAAGCATCTTCTGGATGAGGACTAATTTCTTAAAAAACCAAAAGCCCCAAGTGTTTTTCAGAGTAATAGTATGTAATCATCTCTTAAACAGAGAGATATGACTAATGTTTTAAGATTCCAAAGCAATTCAAATTGTCTAAAAAAAGGGGGGAGGGGGGCATCAGGAGGTGGAGGCAGGAGTCTGCAGAAGCAGAAGCTAATCCTTCCTAATAATCATTAGGTCTTTAGATATTTGCTTTGCAGTTAATCCAAGGTAGTACTGATCTCACATGGCCTCAGCCTGCAACGGTTTAGATTCTCTGGCTTGGATTCCCAGCCAGAGATTGGGCTGGATTGCGGTGGTGAAAGCACCAGATCCCAGCCACTAGACCAGTGATCAGTGACAAGGGCCCTGGCCCTTTGACTTTGCAGAAAAGAATTCCCACAAAGACGGAAAGTAGTGAAACAAGGAAAGTATTTATCAAGAGGGGGAAAAAAAGTGCAGTATGTGTGGATGGACACACAAGCAGACTCAGAGGGAGAGTCCCTGAGTCGCACCCTCATGGCATTTTGAATTACTTTTATGGGGCGTTTCTTCCAAGTTTCCTTTGGCCAGTCATTTTGATTTGCCTAGTGCACAGTCCATCTTTGGTGTACCTCGGGATCCTTCTATGTGTGCAATGCCTCTCTTAGCCAAGGTGGATCCTACCGCAAAGGCATCTGGGTAGAGCATCCCTTGACATTGCTCCCCCTTTCTCCTGCCATTAACCTTTTCTGCACATGCATGTTCAGGGAGGTCTCCTGACTTCGCAAACAAGAAATACCTGGTCTGGGCAAGGCCCAGCCTCCTCCCTTAATTGTCCAGCTACTCCTGACTTGGGAGTTTCCATCAGTAGGGAATGAATCTCCAATTGCTTTATCCTGGGGGAGGCCTATCTACCTCCTTCCTACCTCAGTACAAAGACATTTCTGACTTTTTTATTTGTAAGCCTAGCATTGAGTACACCACTAAATTCAAACATATGCTTAATTTACTCTGGCCTTTCTGCATTGTGCCAGGGGTAATGAGACAGTAGCATAACAAGCCTTGCAGCACAGTTCTCAAAGGACTTTAAAATTACTTTTAAAAATGACAGCTGAACAACTTGTGTTCGTGGAACTGGCAAGTTCGAAAAGCAAACCAATTTTTTTTTCCCCATGTATCCATAGTGTTTTCTCTCAGATACCTTTTATTTCACCATGCAGTTAATATCATAAATAGAATCCCCAATTTCTCTATCATCAACAATTGTTTTTATACATGTTTTAAATTGTCTTTTCATTATACGACAGAAAGACAACTGTAGGCACATATTAATGCATGGATTCCAGGATCCTGTAATTTCACTGTCACTATGAATTCCAACCCACCAGTGAGCACACAGACCTCTCGATACTGTGCAGTGACCTAATGGCTTCAGTGTGTTTTGAATAAATTACATAAAGAGAGGGCTCCCACAAGGCCTTTCTTTCTTCTCTGGGGTTGGAGGGCCATAAGCAGGCAGAGCAGGAGCAGGCCTTCAACAACAGTCCTTTATTGGGACAAAAAAGTACCCTGCCTGCTCCTTTCCTGTAGTACACAGCTACAGTTCTTAAATTAACACATACATTTTGCAGTGAAAGAATTCAGGGAAAGAGTTTAACATAAATCATGCCGATATAAATCAAACTTTTTAATAGATTTGTTCTCTATCACATTTTACTCATAATCTAAACATATATTGACTCAGAATTGGTTTACAGTTACCCATGAGTTGCAAGTTTACCAAAGTGGCTAGCCTGAGGGAAAGAGAAATGAAAGGCAGCTTCAGTTGCCTGTCAAAAGTTCCATTTTAATGAGGCTTTACAAGACTACTGCTAAATCCCTCTGTGTGCCAAAATGTTCTAGTTTGCCTCAATGTTTCCTTGGGAAGTTTTGAGTCTGCTGTCTACATCAGTTTTTCGTCCCATCCTGAATCTTATAATATGGTGTTATTTCTATCCAGAATGTCTTGTCTTCTGGCCAAGCTGTTCTCCAGAGGGCTGTCATCTGAGTGGTTGCCTCCAGGGGAAGAAACGTCTTTGAATAAACAGTTGTGCAGAAATTCTTTGATGATAGTTTCTCACATACTCTTTCAATACACTTACAGAAATTTTCTAGTTCATTTATCAATAGTAGTAATTGTTATAATTATTATTTGTTCATGGTCCCCCACATTATCAAAATTATTATCCTATCTTACTATTTCCAGTGTTATTTAAAACTTACAATACTATGATTATACTTAATTGCTATTAGTTTAATCACTTCCCATTCAGGAAATCAAAAGGACCAAAAGCACTGAATCACATTCATCCATGATGCATTTGACCAATTCTTACCAAGTGTCTACTGAATATGTCCCCTCATATAGCAAATCCAATCTTGTAATTAACAAGGAGTTAACCTTTTTATGAGGTGGTTCTGTGTTATAATACCACCTGTAGAATGACCAGGTAACCACATCATAAATTGGGGAGCTGCTTCCTTAACAGCTCCAGTTAGACTTCAGAAAGCATAGCCAAACCCCAGTGCAAGGTTATTATTTTTAAAGATGTATTTCTCATGACTTGTCAGAGTCAAATGATCCTGAAAAAATATCTTGGTTAGTTTCCAGAGCAGCCCTACACCATAGGTACATCTGCCGTGTGGAATTCTTATAAAGCATGTATCGTGTCCTCAATTATTGTTACAGATAACTACTTTGACTTAGATCCTGAATTCCTAGCAAGGTTTTACTCTTGTGACAAAAATTCTTGAAGAAATGATGAAAACAGAACATCATCATGAATAATCATCCAGCCACACATATTACTGAACATTTGCAGTGAGCCAAGGCTGATGAGCACACCTCCGCAAATTGATCTGAACTGGTCTGCAGATGTTCTGGGTCATGTATTTACTTGTCTTCCACTAATATTGTTAGCAAGAGCTCCCACTTGTATATGTCATGAATATATTGTTCATATTTTCTGAATCAAAAATTGGAACACCTGACTTTGGTGAGAACGAAGTTATATGGCTAATGCTATTGTCAGAACACATTTTTTGTCCAAATGTGTGATACTGTGCTGGTTACCCTGATAATTAATACACTTGGTGCCAGAATGTGTATCTTATTCCATTACAATTTTACAAGGAAATTTAGGGAGGAATGGAATTTAAGTATTTGCATGTTTTGAAAGTGATTTTAAAGTGGTTTTAGAAGGAGAAACCTTCTTTGTTTTATACAGATATTCCAGAAGAATTCATATATTCTAGATATATAGCATTATTCTACTAATGTTGAAAAAAGCATAAAATCATATAGTAAAAAAGAAACCTATTAGCATCAGTGAATACAGATATATAATAGGCAATAAAACACAACAAAGGAACATGATAATATAATACAAATACCAGTATTTCAGTGAAAATTGGTAACTAAGAAGCAAACCACCATAATAAATACATCTGAATAAACCAATAATAATACAGAGCACATGCATGTATGCTGAGTCACTTCAGTCATGTCCGACTCTGAGCGACCCCGTAGACTGCAGCTCATCAGGCTCCTCTGTCCCTGGGATTCTCCAGGCAAGAATACTAGAGTCGGTCACCATTTCCTTCTCCAATGCATGCATGTATGCATGCACGCATGCATGCTAAGCCGCTTCAGTTGTGTCTGACTCTGTGCGACCCTATGGACAAGCCCACCAGGCTTCTCTGTCCACAGGATTCTCTAGCCAAGAATACTGGAGTGGGTTGCCATTTCCTTCTCCAAATACAGAGCACAGTTACCAGTAAAAACTGGTACAATGCAAACAGAAAAATAAATTTGAATAAACTCCTGTCCAAGTCCTCATAAAATATGGACACAAATTTCAAAGCTGTACAAAACATGAAGAAAGATACATTGGAAGAATTTCCAACATCATGCTCATACATGTCATAAAACAGTAAGCAAAAGAAAAGAACCATAAATTCTTATATAAACTGGTATTTCAGTGTATACCGGGGTCATAATAACAAGCAGAGAATATGCAAAACACAGTCATAAAGTTTGAATCTTTATCCTTAAGACCTTAAAAATCACCAATCCCAAAGCCTGAAAACTCAGTGACTGCTGAAATTCAGGTTTTTAAAAATCAGAGGCAGTTACTGCATTTGCTTAGATACCAAGTCTCTGGATATACCAAGTCTCTGCTTTTTACGTATGATTTAAAAAATTATTGCTGTGTTCAAAAGACTACTCTGAATATGTTTTCTGTGTTACTTTGCTAAATTTGTAATGCTAAACTTAAACCTAATACTATAAAATGGGTTATGTGTAATCAGTTCAGTTCAGTCACTCAGTCGTGTCTGACTCTGTGCGACCCCATGAACCACAGGACGCCAGGCCTCCCTGTCTATCACCAACTCCCGGAGTCCACCCAAACCCATGTCCATCGAGTTGGTGATGCCATCCAACCATCTCATCCTCTGTCATCTCCTTCTCCTCCTGCCCTCAATCTTTCCCAGCATCAGGGTCTTTTCAAATGAGTCAGCTCTTCACATCAGGTGGCCACAGGATTGGAGTTTCAGCTTCAACATCAGTCCTTCCAATGAACACCCAGGACTGATCTCCTTTAGAATGGACTGGTTGGATTTCCTTGCAGTCCAAGGGACTCTCAAGAGTCTTCTCCAACACCACAGTTCAAAATCATCAATTCTTCGGCGCTCAGCTTTATTTATAGTCCAACTCTCACATCCATACATGACCACTGGAAAAACCATAGCCTTGACTAGACGGACCTTAATTGGCAAAGTAATATCTCTGCTTTTTAATATGCTGTCTAGGTTGGCCATAACTTTCCTTCCAAGGAGTAAGCGTCTTTTAATTTCACAGCTGCAGTCACCATTAGTTGTACTAAGTAACTCAGACTACTTCTGATCAGCTAGCTAAAAGGCCTCCATTGCTTTTCTTACAGTTTTATTTTGTGTTGCTGAGTTTCACTAGTAGAGGAAGCCCTAATTTCACTTCTTTTTGAACTTGAGTACTAGCTAACACACCTTACACAGTTCTATACACTTTTCATAAGATTGGCACAGTAAACACAGAAAACTTTTGGATATACTTTCTGGAGGGAATACATCTTATAAGACAGTAAATATCTGCCCTTCTTCCATTTATGACTCTCTCTGTATAAAACCATGAACAAGACTTAAAGGCATCAGAATGCATGACATCCTTATGTGAATAGGGTGTGAAACATTTGTGTATTGTTTAATATCAAGAAAGCTATTTTATAGGTGAAAGACAAAATAAATATGTAATCGGAGTGGAGATGAGAAAGACCAGCAATAGGAGTTGGGCAAGGAGTATAGTTCACCCTGAGAAAAGTGGGTTTCAGGAGTAATTTAGATGATCAGAAGGTGAGTGATAGCTTTATCACTGGGGGAAAAATAGAGGTAATTACTGGATGTTTTATGGTATTCCATGAAAGACTTTAAAAATTTTTAAATAATGGTGAATTTTCTTTTACTTTAGAAATAGATGATGAATTCATCAAAAACTTGAAAATCCTCATTCCTTGGCTGCTTAGTCCCGAGAGCCTAGACATTAAAGAGATCAATGGGAACAAAATCACCTGCCGAGGTCTGGTAGAGTACTTCAAGGTATCATTCTCATTTCTAGAGCACTTGTGAGTATTTAGATTTGACATGTTTGGGAATGCAGTTCCTTCCTAAAACAACAGAAAATTATAGACTCCATATAATATGAGGGGACAAAGGTATGAGGAATATATACAAATGATTTAAAAAATTATTAGACTCTCAAGAGGAGCTTGCTTTCTGAAATTATTTTTTGAAAAAACTTGAGGTAACTTTACTGTCACCTTTTATCTTGAGGGGAATATATTTCGAAACAGAAATGTATCTAGGAGTTGGAAAAGTCTTGCTTCTTTTTAGGGGGAGGAGGTGTTTCCCAGGATCACAAAGGCTTCACTTATGACCTATACTTAATTTTACCTTCATTCTCAAGATTTTCCCTAATGGGTTATACTTTGCCTTCCTGCTGGAGAAAATTCTTCCACATTTCCTGCTTTCTGCACCAAGGGCCAATTTGAAATGGAAATATTTTAAATTTGCATTTACCTGTTTACCTCAGATAGCCCCAAACACATTTTTTAAACCAATGCACATATATAGTGGATTTCAGTTATCAATCTGATTTTTGGATTGATGCTCCAAGGCCTAAAATAACAGTTTTTTAAATTGATGTTTTGTCATTTCAAATGTGGTTGTATACCTTCTTTGTATCTTCACCACTCTCAGCAAAAAGTGACAGGTTGTCTAAAATTTGAATTCTTGCTGTGCATAAAACACTGTGGAGGAGTGTAGAATTTTAGTAGGAGACTCAGGGCCCTTGAACAGATCTGTTCCATAAAGCTTGAGGCGGCAGCAGGTACAGATTTCTGTGGGTAACTGAAAACATTACTCCTAGCAGAGGGATCTGAGAAAGTTTTAAAGGAGGTAAGGTAGGTAAGCCTTTGCAAAGACTGAGATTGGCAAATGTGTGCAAAGGACTTTTCAGGAAAAGGGAACAAGAACTAATAAGAGGGAATTAAAAGTATGAGAAAGATAATATTTCCTGAAACTGTCAAGATCTAATTTTTTTGAATTGTCAAGACCTTAGACCTCAGAATACAATTTAACATAGATATTGAACGGAATTACTTGAACATGAGTTTTTCTTTCCTATTTTTTAGGCTTATATAAAGATCTATCAAGGTGAAGAATTACCACATCCCAAATCCATGTTACAGGTATTTATTCATCAGGAGTCTTGACATTCTAAAACATTCTGTCACTAAAGCTAAGTTAAAGATGTGCTCCAATCTGGCTGTCAGAAATCACCATATAAAAATAATGGATGGAGTGATATATATCAGATTATTTTTCTAATAACTACTCACTTGTGCAAATGATTCATCTAATCACTTTCACATACACATATAGCACCCTCACTTGTGCTGAGATGCAAGAGAGTCTTCATTCTCTTTGTAGTAAATTTGTTTAGAAAAGACTCATACTGTGGTTTAGATTCATACGAGTGACAAGAAAAGTAGGTCCAGGTTTTAAACAAGTGGCCTCTACAAATAAACATTCAAGAAAGGAAAAACTCACTTTTCCCATATTTTAATATCTGAATCTTAATGCTTCCTTTATGTTATCAGTGATACATTGTTCTATCAGTAGTAATCTTTAAAGCTGACATATTTTTATGTATGAGAACATGCGTGCTAAGTTGCTTCAGTCGTGTCCACCTCTGTATGACCCTGTGGACTGCAGCCTGCCAGGCTCCTCTGACCATGAGATTCTCCAGGCAAGAATACCAGAGTGGGTTGCTATGCCCTCCTCAGGGGGATCTTCCTGACACAGGGATCAAACCTGTGTCTCTTATGTCTACCTGCACTGGCAGGCAGGTTCCTTACCACTAGTGCTGCCTGGGAAGCCCATTAGGATATATAAAATGTATATATTATTTCCCATGTGTCTGGATTTATAGGTTCTCCCACACAGACACATTTGGCGAAAGGCTTAAAAATATTTTTTAGATGAATAGTCTTCCAAATGAAAATTCATTTTCGAACTATGGTTTATTGAGTAAGCTATATTTTATACATTTTGAAATTTTAATTTTACTAATTTTAAAAGATACAGAAGTATTTCAGCACTTTTTAAATTATCTGGTGACCTTGAGTTCTTGCATATTTCTTGCACATTGTGTGTATATATGTGGAAGTTTAATAAATATGAATTCCATTTTACATCATACTTTGTACTTTGTCCAAAGGCCACAGCAGAAGCTAATAATTTAGCAGCCGTCGCAACTGCCAAGGATACATACAATAAAAAAATGGAAGAGGTAAGAATATTTTAACTCACATTTTAAATAAAATCAGTATTTCTTCCATGAACTCATTCTTTTCTTCTTCCATGTTACACTGTATACACATGCGGAAGTGGCTCTGACTTATACTTTCTCAGCCTATGTGTATCACATTTCTTTTTATTGTATTCCTAAAGTACTTTAATCACAAATGAAGAGAACATGACGTGCAAAATTTAAATGTATTTTAAATGAATTCTCTCTATATTTCTTTTTAAAGTTCACATTGTGGGGGTGGAAGAATACAGATTTTCCCACTATTTATAAGATCTAAAGTAGCTAAAATAACATGATACCCTCTCCACTATACCTCCCCATATTCCACAAGTCCAATTTCTATCTTAAGTATAAAAACCTGTTAGAAAAAAATAAACCACAAGGGCCAATATTTCTAAGTACTATATTTCCTCTTTTTTACTAGTAACATTCTAAATTAGGAAGCATCTAATGATTATTGTGTATATCTATTAATGTGATGAGTTTTCTTTCCACTGAAAATGTTATAAAATCAAAATTGCACCTCAAATTGGTAGAGCCTTGGAATCAAGGGATATATGGTATATGGTCTGGTGTTTATGACATAATTAAAGGGGAAATGGAGAGTCTCCTATGTATATTTAAATCTCAACCGAAGTTAACCATATAGGTAATTGAGATTTCTCTTGTAACTTTTGAAAAAAAGTTGAAAAAGTGGTCCATGAACATTTAACGTGTTTCCATTTAGTCTCTTGAAGAAAATACTGAATGGACTCCAAACAAAAATCAGTGAAACCTTTTCACCTTGAGGAAATTGGACTAAGTAATGGATATTCCAATCTGTGTTGAGAATAAAAATTAAGGCTTTAATATTTCACCTATAAAGTTACCAGTCCCACTTATAGTCTCCCTTATACCAGTCCCACTTATAGAAATGAAATGTGGAAAGATGTGGGTTGACAAAATAAAATGTAGGCTCCTTCTCATTATTAATGTGTTCTAACAGATTCAGCTTAAGTGCAAAATTGTGATATAGTTGCTAGTTTTACTGTGCACTGCATAAATAATACTTCCTACTCAATACAGATCTGTGGCGGTGACAAACCATTTCTGGCCCCTAATGACCTGCAGACCAAACACCTGGAGCTTAAGGAAGAATCTGTGAAGCTGTTTCGAGGGGTGAAGAAGATGGGCGGGGAGGAATTTAGCCGCCGTTACTTGCAACAGCTGGAGACTGAAATAGATGAACTCTACATCCAGTATATCAAGCACAATGATAGCAAAAATATCTTCCATGCAGCTCGTACCCCAGCCACACTGTTTGTTGTCATCTTTATCACATATGTGATTGCTGGTGTGACTGGATTCATTGGTTTGGACATCATAGCTAGCCTATGCAATATGATAATGGGACTGACCCTTATCACCCTGTGCACCTGGGCATACATCCGGTACTCTGGAGAATACCGAGAGCTGGGAGCTGTAATAGACCAAGTGGCAGCAGCCTTGTGGGACCAGGTAGGAACACTGAATTCTCTTCAACTAAATGCAGCACCTATTTGAATGCTACCTGTGTTCCAGACACTATATTAGATATTGTAAAATATAGAGGTAAACATGACTTTAAGAATTTTATATAGAGTTTGTCAAGATGGCCAGATACAAACTATAGAAATAGTTTTCCAGTCAACATCTCACTGTTTTTCAAAAATACATGGATTAGGTAGTGTTTTTCTTATCCCTAAAGTGGAGAGAAAACACAGTTGAGTTTTTATTTAGCTGATTGTGGCTCGGTTATTTGTTGATGACATCACACTTAAGACCTGCCATTTGACTCTCATTGGTTTTGTTGTGCTGCGCTTGGTTGCTCAGCCGTGTCCAGCTCTTTGCGACCCCACGGACTGCAGCCTACCAGGCTCCTCTGTCCGTGGGGATTCTCCAGGCAAGAATACTGGAATGGGTTGCCATGCCCTCCTCCAGGGGATCTTCCCAACCCAGGGACTGAACCCACATCTCCTTCACTGTAGGCAGATTCTTTACCATCTGAGCCACTAGGAAAGCCCAAGGGTACTGGAGTGGGTAGCCTATCCCTTCTCCAGGGGATCTTTCTGACCCAGGAATCAAACCGGGCTCTCCTGCATTACAGGTGGATTGTTTACCAGCTGAGCTACCAGGGAAGCCCTTGGTTTTGTTCAGTTCACTTCAGTCGCTCCGTTGTGTCCAACTCTTTGTGACCCCATGGACTTAAGCACACCATGCTTCCCTGTCCCTCACCAACTTCCAGAGCCTACTCAAGCTCATGTCCATCGTGTTGGTGATGCCATCCAACCATCTCATCCTCTGTCGTCCCCTTCTCCCCCTGCCTTCAATCTTGCCCAGAAATCAAGGTCTTTTCCAGTGAGTCGGTTCTTCCCATCAGGTGGCCAAAGTACTGGAGTTTCAGCTTCAGCATCAGTCCTTCCAATGAACACCCAGGACTGATCTCCTTTAGGATGGACTGGTTGGATCTCCTTGCAGTCCAAGGGACTTTCAAGAGTCTTCTCCAACACCACAATTAAAAAGCATCGATTCTTCAGTGCTCAGCTTTCTTTATAGTCCAACTCTCACATCCATACATGACCACTGGAAAAACCATAGCCTTGACGAGACGGACCTTTGTTGGTAATGTCTCTGCTTTTTAATATGCTGTCTAGGTTGGTCATAGCTTTTCTTCCAAGGAGCAAGTGTCTTTTAATTTCATGGCTGCAGTCACCATCTGCAGTGATTTTGGAGCCCCCCAAAATAAATTCTGTCACTGTTTCCATTGCTTCACCATTCACTTGCCATGAAGTGATGGGACCAGATGCCATGATCTTAGTTTTCTGAATGTTGAGTTTTAAGCCAACTTTTTCACTGTCCTCTTTCACTTTCATCAAGAGGCTCTTTAGTTCTTTGCTTTCTGCCATAAGGGTGCTGTCATCTGCATATCTGAAGTTATTGATATTTCTCCCAGCTATCTTGATTCCAACTTGTGCTTCTTCCAGCCTGCCTTTTTGCATGATGTACTCTACATATAAGTTAAATAAGCAGGGTGACAATATACAGCCTTGACGTACTCCTGTCCCAATTTGGAACCAGCCTGTTGCTCCATGTCCAGTTCTAACTGTTGCTTCTTGACCTGCATACAGATTTCTGGGGAGGCAGGTCAGATGGTCTGGTATTCCCATCTCTTTAAGAATTTCCCACAGTTTGTTGTGATCCACACAGTCAAAGGCTAGGTAGCAAAGGTAGGTGTTTTTCTGGAACTCTCTTGCTTTTTCGATGATCCAGCAGATGTTGGCAATTTGATCTCTGGTTCCTTTGCCTTTTCTAAAACCAGCTTGAACATCTGGAAGTTCATGGTTCATATACTGTTGTAGCCTGACTTGGAGAATTTTGAGCATTACTTTGCTAGTGTGTGACATGAGTGCAATTATGCAGTAGTTGGAACATTCTTTGACATTCCCTTTCTTTGGGACTGGAATGAAAACTGACCTTTTCCAGTCCTATGGCCACTGCTGAGTTTTACAGATTTGCTGGCATATTGAGTGCAGCAGTTTCACAGCATCATCTTAGACTGAAATAGCTCAACTGGAATTCCATCACCTCCACTAGCTTTGTTCACAGTGATGCTCCCTAAGGCTCACTTGACGTCACATTCCAGGATGTCTGGCTCTAGGTGAGTGATCACACCATTGTGGTTATCTGGGTCATGAAAATCTTTTTTGTATAGTTCTTCTGTGTATTCTTGCCACCTCTTCTTAGTATCTTCTGCTTCTGTTAGGTCCCTACCATTTCTATCCTTTATTGTGCTCATCTTTGCATGAAATGTTCCCTTGGTATCTCTAATTTTCTTGACAAGATCTTTCCCATTTTGTTGTTTTCCTCTATTTTTTTTGCATTGACCACTGAGGAAGGCTTTCTTATCTCTCCTTGCTGTTCTTTGGAAATCTGCACTCAAAGGGCTGTATCTTTCCTTTTCTCCTTTGCCTTTCACTTCTCTTCTTTTCTCAGCTATTTGTGAGGCCTCGTCAGACAACCATTTTGCCTTTTTGCATTTCTTTTTCTTGGGGATGGTCTTGATTACTGCCTCCTGTACAATGTCATGAACCTCTGTCTATAGTTCTTCAGGCACTCTATCAGATCCAATCCCTTGAATCTATTTGTCATTTCCACTGTATAATTGTAAGGGATTTGATTTAGGTCATACCTGAATGGTCTAGTGGTTTTCCCTACTTTCTTCAATTTACGTCTGAATTTGGCAATAAAGAGTTCCTGGTCTGAGCCACAGTCAGCTCCCGGTCTTGTTTTTGCTGACTGTATATAGTTTCTCCATCTTTGGCTGCAAAGAATATAATCAGTCTGATTTTGGTGTTGACCATCTGGTGATGTCCATGTGTACAGTCTTCTCTTGTGTTGTTGGAAGAGGGTTTTTGCTGTGACCAGTGCGTTCTCTTGGCAAAACTGTTAGTCTATGACCTGCTTTGTTTTGTACATTGACCTGCTTCATTTTGTACTCCAAGGCCAAATTTGCCTGTAACTCCAGGTAGCTCTTGACTTCCTACTTTTGCATTCCAGTTCCTTATTATGAAGAGGATATCTTTTTTGGGTGTTAGTTTTAGAAGGTCTTGTAGGCCTTCATAGAACCATTGTTAGGAGCATATATAAATGTCCATCTGAAGTCCTATCACTGTCTCTTTTAGTAAAACCCCTCAACACAGTATCTGATTACTTCAGATTGTCTCTTTGAACTATTCATTTGTACCAGGCCCTAAAATGAGTCCAGGTCAACCTCTGGATCAGCTGCTTCTGGGTCAGGTGTCCTTTATGGTCCAGCTAACCAACCCAGGGTCACCATGGTCTGCTATTCAAATAATTGATTATGGACAGGGGAAACAATTATAAACATGCCATAATAAAAATCATCTCACCTTTCATCCTGGAAGTGTCTTCAATTACCGCATGAAAATTTCGGGGAATTTAGTGAAACTAAAGTTGAGATTTTAATAAAATTTTGGAGTTAAGACTTGTGAATATTTATGGTCTGCAGGTAGCAAGTAATAGCTACAGTTCTCTCAGCATTGAGTATGTTTATACTCTTTAAAACCAAATTGTAACTGATGGATTTGCCGTGTGTCTTTGAAGAATCTGGGTGAGATATGTACTGATAAATGGTAGCACTACTGGAAAAGAATTAATTAAAATTGGATCCTCTGAGCCACTGCCTCAAAAAGCCCCTCAACCTCAAAAGATGAAGAGGGGCTATTTGAGGTAAATCCCAAAGCCCTCCTAGAATATGATGCCGAAACCTGTGATGAATATAGAAGTGGGTTCTTCAGAGGATTCTGATTAAATATGTAATCTAAATCAAAGAAGTCTGCAGGGGTATATGTTCTAAATATTTTTAACTGGAAGTAACTGCTTTACCAAGTTGTGTTGGGTTCTGCCATACATCAACATGAATCAGCTGTAGGTATACACATGTCCCCTCCCTCAAGGTGTATTTGTTCTTAAATGCTCACAACTTACTAATATAAATAAGGTTGATTATCATAGTGCTATTAATGAAGCAGGATATATACTTCTCTTTTCTCCCCTTTAATCTGCCTTTACCACAGGGAAGTACAAATGAGGTAAGTTAAATCTTTCTTAAATTAACAGCTACTCATATATTTATAAACATTATGATTGTCTTATTTTACAAACCAACTAGTCATTAAAGGATGTCTCAATGTAGATAAGTTTTAAAACATTTAATTTACTCTGAACATATTATTTTATCCACATATGAAACACAAGAATTGATTATCATGAATATTTTATTTCTGAATGTTTAGAAATTTTCAAAAATCTTAAGCTCTAACATTGGACATTTTGTTCTACTGCGGAGTGAAACAAGTAGTTATGAAAATCTTGAGGAAACTTAACTAATGCAGAGTCAATGGAGCTACACCCTTTATAAGTGATTTTCAACTTTGGCTTCTGAATGAGTTATCTGTACCACCTTAAGCAGGTTTCAGGCCAGCATGTAGTATAACTAACTTCCTTGGCATACCTTGGACCTGACCTGTAAATTAGTGTTCATTTCTCCCACTGCACATGTGTAGAAAGTATGTATCTGAGGAAGAATCTAAGTTTCTAAGAAGGAATCATTTTCACATAAGAAAAGTTATTTCTGTGGAATCATTTAGGTCATTACTTTCAGAAAGCAAAATTGATCTTCAGCAACTACAGTGACAGTACATAATTCTTTCCTTGGTTTCTGCTGTTTTATATATAACTAGATTATGTCTGCCAATCAGATACCAAGTATATATTTAATATTTATAAGTCAACAAGGAATTATTTTATGTAAAATTCAGTAAAATGAATTTACTAAAACAGTAAAAATAAATTTCAACTTTGTAAATCAAATCTTAAGAAAAAATAGGAACTTTTAAGAAAACATGGATTAAACTGAATGTATTAGAATCAGAATAGAACTAAGGTTGTGCCAGTATGCATTTGTAAATTGATCATGGTATAATTCAATTCAGACTTAAGAAAATAGCCATATAGACTCAAAAAGATAAAAATGAATGGAATTTCCTGGAAATTCTGTTTAAGGGTATCAAGCTTTTATCCAGCCTTTAAAAATACTCAGACTTTTTAAATACTCTAGAATTACATCAGATAAATTGGTCTTAACTGAGTGTTCATTATGTGAAAGTCAGAGGAGGCAATGAATTTTAGACACTAGCTGAGGGGTTAAAAAAACATAAAAATATTTATGGACAGTTCAGAAAGCAGTATGTAAACATTTCTATGATTCAAACACTGTTACACAGACAAATAACGACAACAGGTAGTTATAATGAAGAAAGACTTTCTAAGGTAATGTGGTAATGTTTCTGAATAAAGGTTTTGTAAGCTATGAACTGATTAGTGGAAGCAAGGAAAGAGAGCATATTTGAGAAAGCCCATGTGGTGGGGAAGGGGTAACAAATGTGCTTATTTGCATGACCATATCAGGAAATTATGGAGAATAAAAAGTGGTCCCTTTCTGAAAAACCTATCAGGAAGGTCCAATAGCAAGTGTTCTACCTGTGTGTAATAAATTTGCTATTGGCAATCACAAGTTATAAGCTCCTATAATTCCTTTAAAACTAATAATATTCACAATATGAGTTTTCCACATCTGTGGGGCACAGTGGGTTAGGAAGCTCTGATCCAAAAGGTGGGAACGGTAAAAGAAAATGCAGTCTGAGGACAGAACATTTACCATAGAGATCAACCCACAGAAGTAGTAATATCAACACACTGGAGAGTTGAAAATACTTTTGACTGCTGAGATACTAGTTATTAGTATATATGTTATACAGATTACTAAGGGTTCCAAATTTAGCATGCTGAATTTTATATAGTACCATAAATTACACTAAAAGGAAAAAGTTTTTATCTGTGTATTTAATAAAATGTTTTATCATTTTTTTAAATAATCTTGATTATTTTATTTCTAGGCTTTATACAAGCTTTACAGTGCGGCAGCAACCCACAGACATCTGTATCATCAAGCGTTTCCTGCACCAAAGTCAGAATCTACTGAACAATCAGAAAAGAAGAAAATGTAACCCCAAATTTAAAAAATACAGGTGCATGACCAAATTGTCAATTAAATATTGTTTTATGTTTCCATGCAAACATACAAAGTGCTTCCATCAGAACAGAGTAAAATACCAAGCACCTATGAAGAGTGCACAACAGCTTAGTTCTTTTGCTTCAGTGTTTAATAAGCAGATATATGTATGCATGGTTATATCATTTGTTAACATGTATAGTTTCTTGATTTTGTCTTCAAATATGCTATTATAATTTAAAGAATTTGTCTATTTATGGTAACAGTACATGTGTTCTGCTTGAATTTACTAAATACTACTACTGGGTTATAGTTAAACCATGTAGTAATATTACTCCACATTTAGATATGCTCATTTAATTTCTACAGAAGAATTTTTAAATTATTTCACATAGGCATTTGTTAAAACATAGCTCAATAGGCTTGATTCAACCTATACCATCTTACATATACCATTAGCTTTTATTATAAAAGACATCTAAGAGAGCTTTTCAGTTGCTTTATCAGAAACTATATATTGCTTCTTTTATATTATTGTTTAATATAGAATATAAACCTCTTGATCAAAAATGCACAAAAAAATCACTTTGT
This sequence comes from Cervus canadensis, assembly GCF_019320065.1. Lineage (NCBI taxonomy): Eukaryota > Metazoa > Chordata > Mammalia > Artiodactyla > Cervidae > Cervus > Cervus canadensis. Next base: position 40,138,035 of record NC_057391.1, read on the forward strand.
ATATGTATTTGAGTTTCACTGCATTGTATATTTTTTCATTTGGTACACAAAGATATGTATTCATCATAGGTTTATTCTTTTAACATGTGAACTATTATTAAAGTTTACTCTGGTTCCTAAGATTAAAAACAACTGAATTTGGAAATGTTTGGGAGGTGCTGATACAGAAGAGGAAAGTTTCTATCTCTTTTTTAAATTCAAAATGCATTTTCTTTAATATTGACACCATTACAAATTTAGCTTTTCATTTTAACTTATGTATGCTGATCCCTTTTAGGTACCTTCCAGTTCTTTTAAACCAGTGATTCTATATTGTATTTCTAATTACTAAAATCTGTAGTGGAATTTCATTGAGCATACTTTTTAGAGGATAAAAATGTGCAGTAATGAAAAAAAAAAAGTAATGCCTCTTATCTGGGAGCTCTAAAACAGAGTAATTTATAACTTTCTTAGAAATAGCTAAGCTTTAGTTAAATGAAATGGTAATATTAAGTAAAGAATAAACAATGATTAAGATGGATAAGTATGTTAGAGTTCATAAGATATATAAGCTCACATCTTAGCAAAGTTTGATCACATGGCCTATGAAATAACTTTTCCCATTGATAAAATTCCACTGGCCTATTTTCATTTTGGATACCCCTTTCATTCTGCTTCCTTTGCCTATGGGCCTGCTGAATGGAAAAGTAGAATATTTATAAGCATTATGTATAAACATGGACTCAAATGCAACACATTTAGTTTCCACAAAAATATATTTAATAAGCTTGTTATATAAAATCAAACAACTAACATTTTCAACATTTTATCAATAACTCATATTCACCGATATCTAACGAGGAGTACTTTATATTTTGAAAGATTACCTAAACTAAAAAATTATTTACATATTTACAACACATGTAAATACAACTGAACAGCTATTTCAGCAAGTGCTGAAATTCACAGAATTGTAGAGATTTATAGGCTAGCTGTGCCATAAATTTGTCTGCAGTCAAATGTACTGTGCTAGTTATGAACAGTGTCTTAATAACTACTAAATCAAAAGGAAAATAAGTTGGGAGGAAAATGCCAGGTTTTAAACTTCTGTGACAAACTTGGAAGATAAAAAATATGTAAAGTCAATTTAATGACCAAGATTTCTTAATGAATCCCTGATTGTCATTTTTGGCAGCTCAACCCAGTCGTTTAGGATGGCAACGTGCCGTGCTGTTGGGAAGTGACCTCAGTCTCATCAGAACCATGTTGCTAAATGCCATAAGAGCCCTGGCCCAAAGGAAGGAAGTAACGTTAGCAACCCTTGAGTACTGTACACAACATTCCCACACAGGCTGGAGCCTTTTACCTAAATTTATTCCTGAAATGTTACAGGCCCTTCACCCTTTCAACACCAAAAAAATACTTTTCCAACATGTTTTAAAACAGTTCTTTACATTTGGGGGCAGGGAGGAGGAATAACCCTATATATTATATATAAAAATGTATCACAATAAAGGTTCCAAGTCATTTTGTTTTGAACTACACGTGGTAATATTTAAACCAATTCCAGACAATATTCCACACTACAGCAGTAAATGCTTTTTAAATACTGCATACGTTATCTCTTTCTCTGTTTTTTAAAGAAAGGTACTACTATTGTGACAGTTTACCAATGATCATTTCCTATTTAATATCTGGTTAAATGACATTTGTCTCCATCAAGAATATGCAAAGCAGTTTTCAGATATACAGCATTTAAAGTGTCACTGTTGGCCCTTAAAATGATAAACTCATTTTTTTCTCAATAAAATAATATTTTTAATAACAAAATACATGTAAAATTAGAATTTTATAATTTCCAAAAAGTAAGCTGCCTTTATTAACCAAAGTATTTGCAGTTTTTTAATCTGTGAAAATATTTTAAAGCCCTTATAAAACTTAAATTTTGTTTTTAAAAAATTAACTTAAAAATTCTTGCCATGTTGCTGGGCATACCACTGCTGTCTCTGCTTACGATTTTCCAACTCCGTGAGAAGAGCCTGTCTGTAGGCTTCATACATTTTAACAATCTGTTCCAGTTCTTTCATGAAAAGCAACTTTAGCATTCCCTGGTATGTGTCCAGGTCAGCCAGCTGAAAGAGTTCCCACTTCAGAATGTGGTCATATCTGTTTTAAAACACAATCAGACATATGTTCACACCATACACATAAATATATATTTACATTAGTAAACTGGTCTATTTTATAAGTATCAATTTATTATAGTTAATAAACCATAAACTTCAATTTAAAATAACCAAGTTATTATCTGCTAGTTAAATACACTACTTTTTAGGAAGAGGAAAAATCTGCTATTATTACTTCATTTCAATTTCAATTTAAAAATACCTATTTTGTTCATCTTATATATCAGTTATTCTAATATTAACACTAGGTAATAGTGAACACCGATTTCAAATCACTGTGGTTCTGTAATTTTGAAGAACACATTTCATGCTGTTCATAAGTTCATCCAAAGTTAACTGTCAGGAAGGTAAGAATACTTTAGACCACACTGTCCCTCAAAGAACAATACAAAAAAACAGGCAAGATCATTTGTGTCATTAGTGTTGATAAAGCTTTTTGAGGTATACTGTTCACTATAGCAAACAAGGAACTAAGCAGGTAAACAAATGAAAAGGAACCATCATTTGTGGGCTGCATAATCCTGAGGCTGAGTATACACTATTACAAACAACAACAACAGAAAAAAACAGAAAAACTCAAGCCAAAAGGAAAGAACAGCTCTTTTCGAATGAGAATAAACAGATGTTGAAGACTGCACGATATGGGAATGGACTCATTTAAGTTTACATTTATATACATTTTAGAAGGCTTTTAGTCCCTTTTCAATGGTAAGTACATCACATACTGAGACGAAGTATACAACAATCTACTAAAGTGGTAATTTACACTTTGCATTGAAAGGGACCTGAAGACAGCATTCTAATCCAATCATTTTATTTTATGGATGAAACCTAAAGAGGTGTGTGTGTATATATATATATTGCAAAATTGTTCAGTGACTAAAAGATCAGAAAGGTAGAAAACTATAGGGACCAAGATGTAGGAGAGTAATAGTTCTGAATGATTAATACCTATTAAGACTAGAAAAAAAACTTGAACTAGAGCAAGGCATATACCTATATATTATGTTTCTCAAATCATACTGCAAAACAGACATAATAGGAAGAACTTGAACTGTAAATTCTAGTAAATTTATTCTTAATAATTTATAATATTTCCTACCCAATGATTCCTTGGTAACTAATTTATCATCTTATTCCAAGGGGATCATGTAGTATTTTTTTTAAAAAGGGAAACAGCGAACAAATGTAGAGCAGCCACTATGAGCCTCATACTGTGCTTGGCATGCTGACATACATTTCTGTACAACTTGGGTATGTGTACCAGAATACCAGAAGCACAAAATCACAAGGTAAATATAGTTTGGACCCCAAATTTATTAATTTAATTACTTAATGAGTACTGCAAATTTACTAACAGATAAACTTAGCAGAAAGCTTTATATTCTCTTTAGAGGGAAACTCCAACTATTTGCCAAATTGGGAGACATACTACAAAAAATACTGAGTCTCCATGAAGCAACAGTTGTAAGGTGTTTCCTAGAACCTCTGCCTTTCAGGTAGCTTAAGATTTTACATATTTGTTTGAAACAAATTCATAATTCCTAACAACAACAAAAACCCTTAATCTCCTGAAGTCCGAATTTCATAGCTAAGGGGCATTTCAGCAATGTCTACTGATTCAAGATGCTAAAATTTATGCCAGGTGAACTATAAGCATGTTAAAGCTCATTTATCATCTGGATACTTTATAGCAAGAAAAAGAAGGGAGAAGAATAAATATAGTAATATTAGAAAATATCAAACTTGTTTTTAAGACATGTTTGGGCTTCCCTGGTGGCTCGGTGGTAAAGGACCCACCTGCCAATGGAGGTGATGTGGGTTTGATCCCTGGGTTGGGAAGATCCCCTGGAGAAGGAAACGGCAACCCACTTAAGTACTCTTGTCTAGGAAATCCAATGGACAGAAGAGCCTGGCAGGCTATAGTCTATGGAGTCGTAAAAGAGTCAGACCCAATTTTGCAACTAAACAACATCATTCTGTATACACATTCAAGTTTTAAAAAAGAAAAAAGCTTCAGATAACTTTCTGACTTCCCAATCACAGCATTTGGCATCAAGAATTAGATTTTGTGTAGAAGCAAGAAAATCAGAGTATTTAGTGAAAATACTCTGGGGAAGAGGAAAAAGCACTCTAAGGAAAACTATAAATGATAAGAGTATGCAATCTGTTAATTTCCATTCCAAATCCTTGCCCCTGCTATTTCTGTATAGTGACTTCCCTTCTGCCTATGCCCACTATTTAATTTTTTAAAGAAAACAAAACAAACAAACAAAATGTATGTAATTCCCATTCTTCTTAATAAGCCAAATAACCTGCTTCAGTTTAACTTTTGGCCACTATATACAGGTAAATCATTCAGAAAGTAGGATGTAAACTACTCCAGTATCCTTTTTTTTGCTATATTTTACCTACATCAGTATTCTATTCAAACGGTGCTATAAATAACCTATATACACAAACAGCAATTGCTGTAATGCTACCAAAAAACCTTGTTCACACTCCAGTGGATGCTGCCTTCGGAGCCCAGAAAGTACTGCTATTCCCAGCCCCAGGTATCATATGTAGCCCAAGTTTCCTGTGCCTGCCTTATGTAACAGTATGCCCACTCTGCCTTTCCTCCTATACCCAGAAGTAAGTCAACAGTTATACTGCAGGATCATAGACACAGGAATAAAATAGAGTCTGTGCCACAAACTATTGGGGACTGGGGTGGGAGGGGGGGCAGATGGGCGGGGGCGTGTGAGGAATAATGGAAAGTAAACATGTTCCTGATGTTCTTTTTCTTGTTAAAGATTAAATCTTTTAGTATTCTCCTATAGTTCAACTTGCTGACAATTACATGATACATTACAGACTTCTATGACCAAACTTAGAAACTTAACTTTACTAAAACCAATAAATAATTAGAATATTATCTGTTTTAAGCCGGTTCTAGAAGTATATACAAACATTAATTGATAAGTTACTGCTAGAGATAGAATTAAAGCACTTTAGAAAGCTGTATGATGTCCATTGTTTGGTAAACAAGAAGAAACAAGCTAATTTTAAAACCTCTTGGATGAGATAAGTAATAGATTCTCCATTATCTAATTCATAGATAACAACTCACCTTTTGTTGACAGACAATATTAACCACTTCTAATCCTCTTCAGAGACAAAAATTTAGTATCAACTAAAAGGTTTCTAGACCTCTTGTTTTAAGCAGTAAAGGAGTACTTTCTCCTTTACTGCTTAAACAGGACTTAAAAATAAACTCTTCTCACTGGCCCATTCCGATCTATTTGGAAAAAAACTGAAGTGGTAAATTTCCTACAGTTTTATAGCTAGTTCAAAGAACCAGAGTTGAAAGAAACTATAACCTTTGGAAGTCTTTTTTTTTTTCTTCTTTTTTTCATAAGAACCAAAGCATTCCATTTAAGTACTATCTTCTTCCCCTCAAAAGGAAAGCTTTTTAGTTATTTCTAACAATTGCTATAGAGTAGAAATAACAATATAGAAAGAGTAACCCCACTCTTATCAACTCCCAGAAACAACAAAGGTCAACAGGCACATCTTCTTCCAAACTTATGGAAACAGAAATGTATGTACACGTTACATATGACTTAGAATCGGCATATTAACAAAGGCTTTACACAGCAGTGTATCAAGTGCTATCAAGACTGAAAGAAGGGAAAAAGGGAAGACAAGTCTGCTCTCTCTCCTCATCCCATTCCTATACTATATAGATTATAAGATAAAGAGGCTTCTGGAGGTGAGCTCAGACACCAAACCTTGCTTAACTTCTATGGATAAATGTCTACAGAATTTCAAATCAATTAAAAACCAGACTTCTGACAAACACTGTTTATACTTTGTAGAGTAATATCTATAATTAGAACCTATTTAAAAATTACACTTAACAAGGCTTAAATTTGACTTACGGAGGAAAAAACTGATCCTTTTAGACCACAACCTTCAAATATCATCTTACCTCTCTGCATAAGGCCACAGATCAACAGCCATGAATTTACAGACTGAGAAGATGGAAATGGATGTAAGGGAATGTTTATGTTGACCAAGAATAAATAATTCATAGTAAATGACCACCCCAACCAGTAACACTGAAGAAGCTGAAGGTAAACAGTTCTATGAAGACCTACAAGACCTTCTAGAAATAACACCCAAAAAAGATGTCCTTTTCATTATAGGGGACTGGAATGCAAAAGTAGGAAGTCAACAAACTCCTGGAGTAACAGGCAAATTTGGCCTTGGAGTACAGAATGAAGCAGCACAAAGGCTAATAAGAGTTCTGCCAAGAGAACGCACTGGTCATAGCAAACATCCTCTTCCAACAACACAGAAGACTCTACACATGGACATCACCAGATGGTCGACACCAAAATCAGATTGATTATATTCTTTGCACCCAAAGATGGAGAAGCTCTATACAGTCAGCAAAAACAAGACTCGGAGCTGACTGTGGCTCAGATCATGAATTCCTTTTTGCCAAATTCAGACGTAAATTGAAGAAAGTAGGGAAAACCACTAGACCATTCAGGTATGACCTAAATCAAATCCCTTGTGATTATACAGTGGAAGTGAGCAATAGATTTAAGGGACTAGATCTGACAGACAGAGTGCCTGATGAACTATGGATGGAGATTCGTGACATTGTACAGGTCACAGGAATCAAGACCATCCCCAAAAAAAAGAAATGCAAAAAAGCAAAATGTTTGTCTCCAGAGGAGACCTTACAAATAGCTGTGAAAAGAAGAGAAGCGAAAAGCAAAGGGGGAAAAGGAAAGATAAACCCATTTGAATGCAGAGTTCCAAAGAATAGCAAGGAGAAATAAGAAAGCCTTCCTTAGTGATCAATACAAAGAAATAGAGGAAAACAATAGAATGGGAAAGACTAGAGATCTCTTCAAGAAAATTAGAGATACCAAGGGAATATTTTATGCAAAGATGGGCTCAATAAAAGACAGAAATGGTAGGGACCTAACAGAAGCAGAAGATATTAAGAAGAGGTGGCAAGAATATACACAAGAACTGTACAAAAAAGATCTTCACGACCCAGATAGTCATGATGGTGTGATCACTCACCTAGAGCCAGACATCCTGGAATGTGAAGTCAGGTGGGCATTAGGAAGCATCACTATGAACAAAGCTAGTGGAGGTGATGGAATTCCAGTTGAGCTATTTCAAATCCTGAAAGATGATACTGTCAAAGTGCTGCACTCAATATGCCAGCAAATTTGGGAAACTCGGCAGTGGCCACAGGACTGGAAAAGGTCAGTTTTCATTCCAATCCCAAAGAAAGGAAATGCCAAAGAATGCTCAAACTACCGCACAATTGCACTCATCTCACACACTAGTAAAGTAATACTCAAAATTCTCCAAGCCAGGCTTCAGCAATACATGAACCGTGAACTTCCAGATGTTCAAGCTGGTTTTAGAAACAGTAGAGGAATCAGAGATCAAATTGCCAGCATCCACGGGATCATCGAAAAAGCAAGAGAGTTCCAGAAAAACATCTATTTCTGCTTTATTGACTATGCCAAAGCCTTTGACTGTGTGGATCATAATAAACTGTGGAAAATTCTGAAAGAGATGGGAATACCAGATCACCTGACCTGCCTCCTGAGAAATCTGTATGCAGGTCAGGAAGCAACAGTTAGAACTGGACATGGAACAACAGACTGGTTCCAAATAGGAAAAGGAGTACGTCAAGGCTGTAAATTGTCACCCTACTTATTTAACTTATATGCAGAGTACATCATGAGGAATGCTGGGCTGGAAGAAGCACAAGCTGGAATCAAGATTGCCAGAAGAAATATCAATAACCTCAGATATGCAGATGACACCACCCTTATGCAGAAAGAGAAGAAGAACTAAAGAGCCTCTTGATGAAAGTGAAAGAGGAGAGTGAAAAAGTTGGCTTAAAGCACAACATTCAGAAAACGAAGATCATGGCATCCAGTCCCATCACTTCATGGCAAATAGATAGGGAAACAGTGGAAACAGTGGCAGACTTTATTTTTCTGGGCTCCAAAATCACTGCAGCTGGTGACTGCAGCCATGAGATTAAAAGACGCTTACTCCTTGGAAGGAAAGTTATGACCAACCTAGACAGCATATTAAAAAGCAGAGACATTACTTTGCCAACAAAGGTCCATCTTGTCAAGGCTATGGTTTTTCCAGTGGTCATGTACGGATGTGAGATTTGGACTATAAATAAAGCTGAGTGCTGAAGAATTGATGCTTTTGAACTGTGGTGTTGGAGAAGAAAAGAGTCCCTTGGATTGCAAGGAGATCCAACCAGTCCATCCTAAAGATCAGTCCTGGGTGTTCATTGGAAGGACTGATGTTGAAGCTGAAACTCCAATCCTGTGGCCACCTGATGCGAAGAGCTGACTCATTGGAAAAGACCCTGATGCTGGGAAAGATTGAGGCCAGGAGGAGAAGGGGACGACAGATGATGAGATGGTTGGATGGCATCACCGACTCGATGTATATGGGTTTGGGTGGACTCCGGGAGTTGGTGATGGACAGGGAGGCCTGGTGTGCTGCGGTTCATGGGGTCGCAGAGAGTCAGCCACGACTGAGCGACTGAACTGAACTGAATTCCAAATTCATTGTATAATCATTCTAATTATCCTAAATTTTTTTTTTTTTTCTAATTATCCTAAATTTTCTAAACTCCTCTTTGGCCTATTTTATGCTGATAGTTGGGTTTCTGAAATGCAGAAGAGTAAGGCTACAAAATATTACCTTATATAATTGTCAACAGCTCTACACATTCAATTATTATGTGTAAAATACCTAGCAAAGTACCAGAAATTGAATAGATACTTAGTAAATGATAATAATTATTAAATAAGAAAATAATAATGACAAAAGTTAAGAGTATGAACTTTGGAATTAGAGATAAAGGTTTGAAATCTACCACTCAATATGTGTTTGATCTTAGCAAAGACTAAGTTATTTTCAGCTATAAAATAGGTTTTGGGAAGATTATATGAGAGAACATATCTGAAAGTTTAGCACAGTATGGTTCAGGAAACATTGTATTATCAGTAACTATTTATAATACTTTCAAACATCCCCTTTTCTGAAATCACAGCACTTTGTATATATCAGTCACTGATCTTTATCACACTGGATTACTGATCTGAGTGCTTCTGTTTTCCAGGGGAGCTCTCTGAGGCAAACATTTCATTTATTCATGATTATACTGAACAGTGCCTCGTGTGCTCAGTCACTTCCAAGTCTTTGGGACTTCATGGACCACTGCCCATTAGGCTTCTCTGTCCATGGAAATTTTCCCAGCAAGAATACTGGAATGGGTTGCCATACCCTCCTCCAGGGGTCTTCCTGACCCAGGGATTAAACCCACATATCTTGCATTTCCTGCATCAGCAAGCAGATTCTTTACCACTGCACCACCTGGGAAGCCCTGATCATTGCCTACTACCCAACAAATATCCTCAATGAGCCTAGCAAACTCATAGCCATCTTTAAAAACTAGCCCCATATATTTTCCTTTTGGGGGCATCTTTCCTTGCTCACTCATAATAATGAGAAACTATTACTAAGGCTTACTCAAGTCAGCTGCTGTACCATTTTGCGTAACCACTTAAGCTTCACCACATCAAGTAAGGGAGATAAAATTACTATCCCCTATGTTTCAGTAGAGCAAAAACACTTAGAACTAAGTTCAGTAACTTGCCCAGGGTCACTCAGTTAGTAGATAATGGAGACAGAAATCACACTTTCCTTCCAGATAGTTTCCTTCCTGACTGATCTTAACCACTATCCTATACCTTTAGTGCAAAAGTAACAGTCATCATTTACTAAGAGTTCTTTTAATGTGCAAGACACTAAAATATGTGTGACACATATTTTAGATGCATTATTTTATTGAATACTTAATAACCTTAAGAGTAGATACTATTACTATCTCCAATTAACAGAGGACAAAACTAAGTTAAGCACCCTGCCCGGAGTAACAAAGCTAAGGTATCAGTGAACACAAATCATCTCATCCCAGAACCTGAGTCACCACACATAATATTTCCTCAACACCCTGTGTCCTGCTTGGTTTCACCTGTGTACCTAGGACTTACCCAGGTCCTTCCTTTTATCACTTATTTGCAAGCTATCCTCATATCCCGTATGAGAATGTAAGCTTTTCACTGCATCTCTATGTAACAGCTCAGGTCTGCACATTAACAGAAAGTGAAGATGCAATAAATGTTTGTAAAACTTCTATTTCTAATCAATGACTTTTAAACTTTATAAGCTGTGATATCCCTTTTTTGAATAAAAGCCCAATATTATTAAGAGAAAAAAACACTGTGTGCTGTGTGGTTTAAGCAGCCCAGAGACTCCCTTCAGCCTTCCACTCATGCCTCAACAAAATATGTGCTGTAAATTCACTTACTTCACAGGGGCTCGAGCATAAACCTGAAGCCAGTCAGGAATTTCTGCAGTATGATACGGATTTGCAGGTACCAGAAGGGACTGATTTCTCTCGGCTTGCTGTGGCTGGTATGTAACAGGAGGAGGTTGATCATACCGAGGCACACTAAGAAGACAGAACAAACGTTCATCAGGATGACGGCCTCAACAGAAGAGGAAGTGTGAGAATACTGACTGTAAAGTGCCCCTTGCCCACACTTCTACCACCTTTTTTTTTAAAAACTATACTATAGGAGAAGTAAAATTCACCTTCTCTTGGAAACTTATAGGTCATTAGTGATATATAGAGAACTAAGCTAAGCTTTACATATTTTTAAGAGGTTTCTTCTGGCTGATATTTATTCCTTTCAAGGGCAACTTCAAAGGAGGCTATAAAAAAATTCAGAACAAAGTTATAACCTTTATAAGGAGGCTTAAAACTAGAATCATAAATTTTAGTAATAACTAAGTAATTAGCTATAAATTTATATTGGAAAAGGTGATAATTTTTCTCAAAATAAGAATGGATATTTTCTTTCTCCTTTAGGTTGAAAAGGGGGTATGGAATAGATGTTAAAGTAGTAATGAGTACTGTGCTTGAACTAGCCACCTAACTATACCACTTCCTTTCCACTTTTACAACCTTACAAGAGCATAAGGGAGTTAGAGCTGATTAGAGCCTGTTTTAAATCAGAGACTTTAAAATAAAAAAGGCCACATTTTCAATTATTTCTAACAGCCTATAAGTGCTGGGGGAAGGAGGGAGAACAGCAAGGTGGGGTGAAAGCTGTTCATGGGAAAATGCTAAGGAAAGCTTGAAGGTTCAAGGAACCACTTGAAGCTTAAAGACTGAATTCTGAGAGACCAAACTGGCCTATTCCAGACTTGGAGACAAAACTGGAAGAGCCTACCTCCAAAAAATCGTTTATGTGTATATCAGAAAAGGTCATTCCAGTACTAAACTAGGACTAAAGTGTGTGTTGGATTACACTGTAGTTAACAATTTAAAGATCAATGTGCAAATGGTACTGAATTTTATTTTCAACTCTTTCATAAATAGGTGCAAAGTGAAATATTCCTTGATAGCACAGTTGGACGGGAAAGAACAGAAGTGGGAAAGAACTGAGGCTTTGAAGTCAAACTGGCCACTTACAAGTTGTATGAATGTAGATGAATACTGCTTCTCTTCTCTAAACTTTAGCCTCCTGATTTGTAAAACTGGAATAAATTCATACCAGAGATGACTGTTCTAAGGATTAAATGGCCTAGTATAATGAAGAGTTATGTATAAGGATTAGCATAATACAGATAATCAAATAGCTACTAATACTACCTATCTCAGATTAAAGGTGTTTACTCTCTCCTTTTTAAAGTCTACAGAGCTGCTGAGAAAGGCAAACTATAAAACTGCTTTGTAAACTATTAAATTCTACAATGTAAGATTAATGATGACAAACAGAAAACTAAGCTCACTATACACGCAAACCTTTCTATGGACCAGAAAGTCTGCCATTCGGTGACAGCAAATTGTAACCACATTTTGCTGTCTTTTTTTTTTTTTTTTGCAGGGGAGGGGAGGGCATTTCTATCATTTTCTATCATTTATTCATTCAATGTCTACCTGTGTGAATTTCTGTGTTTGGTGCTGGGGACACAGCAGTAAATAAGTGGGACTCATCCCTGCCCTTGGGTAAGAATTGTGATCAGGTTGGAGGGACAACTGACAAATCAGCCCCATGTCACAGGCCTGAAAATGGAAGCCAAGGAGAGTCGCAGCAGCCTGCCTGAGATGGTGGTGAAAGCAGGCAGAGGGGCCAGAGCCCAGCGAATGCAGAGTAGTTAATCTGGCTCTTCTGAAGGGACAACAACTTCACTTGTTCAATAAACACTGAGTGCGTGCCACTAAATGGAATCACTGGAAAAAAACTGCTTTTCAAAGTTGAATTAATAAATCCAAACATGTAAAATAATTAAAACAACACAATAATGATAAAGCTTAGTTTTCTGGGTGATAATATTAAAATGTATTTTCAAAATAATTTAAATGGTTCTAAAAAATGCAAAAGTATGCTCTAACCAAACATCTGTGCTATGCTAGATGATATTAAGCAACAGCTATCAACATGCTGATGATATTCAACCCATTTTTAATTTTACAGCTCAGTTCTTAAGAGCTCAATGTCGTTAACTGCAAACATTTGCAATTTCACACTAAACATTTTATGTACTTTGAAATCCAGTGTGTATTTTACATGTATAACGCATCTCAACTTGGATTAATCATATTTCAAGTGCTCAACAGCCATATATGACAACTGGCTACAGAATTCAAAGGCTAGAAGTCTGGCTATCAATGAAATCTACTGATAGGCCAGCATCAGTCAGAATAACCCAAAGGATCACTATTTATCAAACAGATCTGAGATGTTCTGTACAGTTTCAATTTTTGCTTTCTTACCTGGCAACAGTTAAGAAACAGAACATAAAATATCAGTAAACTGAATAAACAAGAAGACATCATTATAATTCAAAAGTATATTCTACACATTCAAAGGTAGGTCTGTATTTTTAAAGAAATTTAAATGTAAAAAGATGAGAATTTTATTTATTTCAATCTCTGGCTATCTTTAATAAAAACATTCTGGCATATTAAAGCAGAACCTGATCATAAGAATATTGATCCTGTTTTTGAGGTTTATTTTTAAAGTTTTTTAATTATTAAAGTCATTCATTACTAAATATAAGTCCAGAAGTTGTGAAAGATAAAGTTTTCAAATCAAACATCAGAATACCTTTCTCACTGATGAAAATGTAAGTTCAAAATCTAACATTAAAAAAAAAAAAATCTAACATTAGACAATCTCCAAACAAAAGGGTTAAAACAGTCAATACTCTACCTTGGAGCACAAGGATGCCTATACTGAGCCTTTTTATTCGTGTGATCTACATAATAGGTTCCAAATTCTGAAGACTCAACGCGTTCCCATCCGGGAGGAAGTCCTTCTCGCTCAAGAGGATGGCTCCAATGAGTTGTATTTGTGTTGTGATCTATGTAATATTTCCTCCCTCTCATTGTCCAGTCCACAGACCAGCCAGGAGGAAGGGGTAAATCTTCAGAACCATGGTTAGCTAAATTTCCTAATGATGTAGCAGCAACTCTCCCAATACCTGAGAGGAAAAACAGAAGAAACAGAACAATTATTATAGCTAAAAGATATATACCATATGAAAAACTCAAAACTATCCAAATTATACTCTCCCATTAAAAAATCATGATTTTTACTGTTACAAATAAAAAATTTTCTTAAAACTAGACAATATTACTGTTATTTAATTACAAAAGGAGAAAAAAAACCTAGAATCTATGAAATTAGGCTCTTTTTGTTGATGCTTCCATCACCAGATCATACAAAATAAAACTAATTAAGCATGTATACTGCTAAAGGAAAGTGAGGAAAAGAAAAATTCATCTCATTCAAGAGTTAAGATTTGACATTTCATCTAAAATAGCAAAAATGAACTTGTAAAACTATTCCTAGTTTGTAATTTCTTGAAAATAGTATGGCTAAAAAAAAAATCTGGCTGTACCATAAAACTACTAAGGAACTCTACCAAGTATAAGGTAAACATACAAAATCAATGAAATATTTTTATATTAATAATTGAAAACAAATTATACCACTTATAACAGCTCCAAAAATTTAAATATTTACATATCAATCTAACAAAAAATTGCAGGCTCTGTATGCTGACAACTACAAAACAGTGATGAAAGAAATGAAATGGATGTGGTCAAGATGGTGGAGTAGGAAGACCCTGAACTCATTTCCCATGGGCACACCAAAAATACAACTATTAATATTTACAGAGCAACTACTGATGAGAACAACCAGAATCTAGCAGAAAAGATCTTCTACAACTAAAAATATAAAGAAGGAACCACAACAAGACAGGAAGGAAAGGTGGAAATGCAATATAGTCAAGACCCTTACCCCCAGGTGGGCAACCCACAAACAGGAGAATTGTAACTGTAGAGATTCTCCCCAAGGGGCAAGGGATCTGAATCCCACATTAGGCTTCCTCACCAGGAAGACAAGTCCCCAGAACTTCTGGCTTTGTAGGCCAGCAGTGCTCTCTTTCAGGTGAACCAGTGGGCTCTAGGAAATAAAGACTCCACTCTTAAATGGTGCACACAAAATCTCACACACTCTGGGACCCAGGACAAAAGCAATAATTTGAAAGGAGCCTGGGTCAGACCCACAAGCTAATTTTGGGGAGTCTCCCAGAGAGGTAGGAGGAAACTGGGGACACACACACTTGTGGCAGATGTTTCAGGAGTTTGTTCTATCTCAAGGCCACTGGTGCTGGCAAGTGTCATTTTGGAATCTTCCTTTTAACTTATTAGCAAAAGGGCCTGGGCCGTGCGCACCAGTCTATGGGCACTAGTACTGGGACACCTCAGGCCAGGTCAAGCAACTAGCCCAGCTGGGACACAGCCCCACTCACCAGCAGGCCAGCTGCCTTAAGACCTCTTGTGCCCTGAGTCTCGCCACGACATGTCTCTGTCCAGCAGAGGGCTTAGGACCCAGGCCCACACACCAGTATACAAGCACTAGTCCTGGAATCCCCAGCAGTGGCAGCATCAGAACCTGGCTCCACCCACCAGGGGGCTGGCACTAGCCTCAGGACCAGCCTCACCCACCATCACTTTCAGATATAACACTATAAACCTCCCAGGAGATAAAATAGGCAATACATTCTTCAACATAAGTTGTAGCAGTCTTTTCTTAGCTCAGTCTCCTAAAGCCAAAAAAAAAAAAAATAAAAGCAAAAATAAATGGGACCTGATCAAACTTGAAAGCTTTTGCACAGCAAAGGAAACCATGAACACAATGAAAATAACCCCATAGAACAGAAAATATTTGCAAATGCTGCAATCAACAAGGAGTTAATATCCAAAACATACGAACAATGGATACAACTCAGTATTAAAACAAACAACCCAACCAAAAAATGGACAGAAGACCTAAACAGACATTTCTCCATAAGACAGTCAGATGGCCAACAGGCACATGAAAAGATGCTCAATATCGCTATTTGTTAGAGAAATGAAAATCAAAACTACAATGAGGTATCAATTCACACTGGCCAGGATCATCATTTCAAAGTCCCTAAACAGTAAGTGCTGGAAAGGATGTGGAGAAAAGGGAACTCTCTTACACTGCTGGAACTGTAAACTGATGCAGCCACTAAGGAAAACAGTACGGAGGTTCCTTAAAAAAATAAAAATATAATTGCCATATAATCCAGTAATCCCATTCCTGGGCATATACCTGGAAAAGAGGAAAACTCTAACTGGAAAAGTACAAGCACCACAATGTTCACAGCAGCACTATTTATAATTCTCAACATGGAAGCAACCCAAGTGTCCATCAATAGACAACTGGCTTAAAAAGATACGGTGTGTGTGTGTATACATACATATGTATACATGCATAAGGCGTGTATAAATGTATAAAACACACACAATGGAAAGTTATTTAACACTAAAAAAGGATGAAATATTTCCATTTACAGCAACACATGGATGGACCTACAGAATATCATGTTTAGCGAAGTCAGTCAGAAAGAGAAAGACAAATACTATATGATGTCATTTATTTGTGGAATCTAAAAATAATACAAATGAATCTACACACAAAACCGAAACAGACCCACAAACATAGAAAACAAACTTATGTTTACCAAAAAGGGAGAAGAGGGAAAAACTAGGAGTATGGGATTAACAGACACAAATTATTATACATAAAATAGATGAGCAAGAAGGATTTACTATAGCACAGCCAATTATGGCTCAGTGGTAAAGAATCCGCCTGCCAGTGCAGGAGACATGGGTTCAGTTCCTGGGTTGGGAAGATCCCCTGGAGAAGGAAACAGCAATTCACTCCAGAATTCTTGCCTGGGAAATCCCACCGACAGAGAAGCCTGAAGGGCTACAGTCTAAGGGTCGCAAGAGTCAGACATCTCTTAGTGACTAAACAGGGAGTCACACCAGTGTCTCGTAATGACCTAGAAGGGAGCACAACTGCAGAAAACAAGTTACTATGCCATACTCCTGAAAGCAACACAATACTGTAAATCAACTGTATTCAAAAAAAAAAAAATAAGAGAGAGAGGTAAAATCCCTAGATCTAATATATATACACCAAGACTGCCAAAAGCAGATGGGCTAGAAGAACAGTAAAGAAAGAAGTGGAAATAAGAACAGAATACTGTGAAAAACTACACAGCCCAACACACTACCCTGGTAACTTTTCCTTTTCCCTACTTAATCCCCTACCTCTCTAGCAACTACAGCAGCCAATTTCAAATAACTGGCAGAGAAAAACCCAAATTATTCAATAACATATAATAAGGACAGCACAACATCAATCTCTGTAAGAAAAATTGAAGAGGCAAAAAGGCGCAAAACTGATTAAAAAGAACATTCAAAAAAATGTTGAACCAAAGCAGAGAAAAAAATGAAATTAAATATTCTGCCACTGCCATAAGCTGAAAAAAGAATGAAGCAATCAACTCCCTGAAGGAAGATCAAAAAGAAGAAAAACAAGAGCCCAAAAAAACAGATGTTAAAAAAAACAGAGATAATAGATGTGCTTAGGGAAAGAATGATGAAGACAAAAACTGGAAGAATAAAATATGCAGTGTTCGTTACAGTAAGAAAGCTGGCAACTCTTAACCAAGTGCTTAAGGTTAACATCATCAATAATGTCATAAGGAGATCATGTATCTCCTTTATATGATATGATGAAGACACTTCACCTCTGGTATTCTTTTTATAAACCAATACGCCCAGTCTAACCATGAGAAAAACATCAGACAAAATGCAAATCGAGGGACAGTCTACAAAACATCTAACAAGTATTTCTCAAAACTGTCCAGGTCATTAAGTACAAGAAAAGACTAAGCAGTTGTTCTAGACCAAAGAACATTAAGAAGATATGACAACTAAATGTAATGGGGTACTCTGCATTGGATCCTGTAACAGAAAATGAACATTCATGAAAAAACTGGTGAAATTCAAATAAAACGTGTTGTTTTATTTCTTAAAAATTCTTGAGTTCAAAAATTTTTGAGTTCATGAAGATACTAAAAAGAAAAACTTATTGGTTGCCTCCAGAGGTAGTTAGGCAATTATTATGAAAAACAGTAAGCAAAGGGAAAGGTCTAGCATGTGTCCTGTCTTATACAAATTGCCAAAATACTAACAAAGGAAACCAAATAATTAAGCAAAGTTCTTCACTATAGAACTCTTCCTTACAGAAATCCAACTAATAAAGAAATGACAACATTAGAATATCACTACTTGCAACATCTAATGAAATATTGGATCTAGCCAATAATCAATACTGGCTTCCAAATCACTACGTGAAAAGCTGACAGAATATCATGATGGATGAATTGGGATGGCATCTGATCCCATGATCAATTTTCACATCACGAAAAGAGAAATCAGTCATTATGTGTCTCTGGATCTGATGCAACAGAATACATAACATCGCCTATGAAGTACTCTGGCAGAAAGGAAAATGCAAGAAAGAAAACAAAATCACTCTTGCTGAGTACCCTTTGGGAAGAAAGTCATATATTTCTAAAACATATGGTGACTATAAGACAAAACAAAGCTAACAAGCCTTCTGGTGAAGCTGACTTTGGCTTCTGCTATTTGCAATTGGACATTTAGTAAGTGTAGCTTAAGCAACTTCAGTACTTAAAGAGAAAACATTTAAACAGAAAAGAAATAAGCCAACGTATTAAAGACATGCACATAGGAAATATCTACAATCATGCTGTTTAAGCATGCAATAGCTTTACACTTTCGCAAATTTCCATCACTGAAGATGCTGCAGTACTAGTCACAACCAAGGATAGCAATTTTCAGAAAGAATTATAGACTCATTAGAAAAGACCCTGATGCTGGGAAAGACTGAGGGCAGGAGGAAAAAGGGGCAACAGAGGATGAGATGGTTGGATGGCATCATCAACACAATGGACATGAGTTTGAGCAAACTCCAAGAGATAGTGAAGGACAGGGAGGCCTGGTATGCTGCAGTTTATGGGGTCATAAAGAGTGGGACACAGGGGGCGGGGTTAAAAAAAAAAAAAAAAAGAGTGGGACACAACTTAGCGGCTTAACAACAACACAGTCAATTCAATGTATTCAAACTGAGTTATTGATAAGAACCATAACATTATGACCCAAAAGAGGTCCCCCTGGAACTATATACTATGTATATATAATGCATTATTATATATACATAGAGAAATAACTATATAAATAGATTTCTAAATGATGCATTAAAAACAAAAAGCTATTATAGTAATTAAAAACCATACAGGCTTAGAGAGTACTAAAGTCTGTGACAGTTTCATTCAGCCAATCCTAATTTCTATATACTGAACTTACCTAAATCTAGAAACACATGCACTGTTAACATGTAAACAATAGTAGGTACCAAAAACCAGATTTTAAACTATGATAAACTTGAAATTCGTATTTAGAAGAAACACAAAGACCTCCCTATAAAACTTCTTGTGTCCAGGAACTAAACCTTGACAGGTTGATAAGGGAGCCACGAAGTCCATAAAGTCCCAAATAGGCTCATCAGCTTTGCCAATACCATGTGAAACCATGATTCCTAACCTTTTAGGAGCTATCTATAAACAGTTTTAGTTTCATGACAATCCCCCACTCCTACTTTCTGAAGCTGCCATATGCACTAAAATTTTTTCAAACTATTATTTGCATAATCCTATAAAACCTATTGGGAGATGAGTGCACAGTACAAAAGGACTGGACATCACCTATCTAAAACATAAAACATTATCAGTAATATCTGTAGCTCTGTGCCTGTGCTCGGTTGCATCCAAGTCTCTGTGACCCCATGGGCTGTAGCCTGCCAGGCTCCTCTGTCCATGGGATTTTTCAGGCAAGAATACTGGAGTGGGTTGCCATTTCTTACTCCAGGGGATCTGACCCAGGGACTGAACCCGTGTCTCCTGCATCTCATGCACTGGCAGGCAGATTCTTAACCACTGAGCCACCTGGAAATCCGTAATAAGTCTGCTTAGTCACTCAGTCGTGTCCAGACTTTGTAATCCTTTGGATTGTAGCCCACCAGGCTCCTGTGTTCATGGGATTTTTCAGGCAAGAATACTGGAGTGGGTTGCCATTTCCTTCTCCAGGGGATCTTCGGGAAGATACCCTGGATCTTAGTAATAAGTCTAGCAGACACTAAAAAAAAAAGCTATCTCAAGCTCTAACACACCAGACCTCCACACTTAAGTTCAGCTAGAAAGCTGAAACTTCGATAATCAAATATGCCAAATATGGAAAAAGCATAGAAGAGCACATAACATTCTTACCAAAAACATGAACTACCAATTATAAATGTCTACTCTGTTCCTGGTCTTTTCCATATGTACTATTTCAAACTCAATCAGCTCTCTGAGACAGAGGTATGATTATCAATTTACAGATGAGGAAACAAAGGTTCAAGTAAGTTACATTACCAAAGGCCATACAGATGGTGTAAGGTCAAATGACAAATCTATTACCTACCACATAACCATACCACAAAAGATCAACCATAATTCTTCAAAGAAAAATATGACTGTCGCTAGTAAAAGAAAATGCAATCTGTAATTCTGAACTTGTTTCTGAGCTATAAGAAAAAAAAAATAGTTCTCCATAATTTCAATTAGTCTGAGAAAAAAGTGAATTCATAATCTTTAAAATAACTTTCATTTGCAGGAATTAATTGCACAAGCACCTTCCACTTATATAAAATAAACTAAAACATTAATACGCTAAATACATAATTTCCCAAAGACACCGATAAAATATTACTTCGTCTCTCCACAAAGCTTTCACTAGATATCCCTCCAAAGAACTTAATGTCTCACAACTGGGCAGATATCTACAAGATCTGCCCTTACGGACAAGCTCAAAAACTCTAGCTTCCTAATGCTAAAGTAATTACAAAAAATAAAACGGAATCTGGAATCCTAATGAAGGATACGAGCTCCAAGATAATACTAAACATTACAACCCATGTTATAATCAAGATGTTGATAAAAAATTATACGGATTAAACAAAGCCAAGTGCCTTTTTCCTCCTCTCCAAATAACTACAAGTAAAACTGTGCCCCTAAGGATTATTACCACATCCTCAAAAGAAGATTAGGGTTAACTAATAATTATGCATTTCCTGGAGTAAACACAACTCCAGTATTTTGTTTGGTAAAGCCTGGCCCTTTTTAATTGGATGTTTATAACTTGATTTCTTTAGCTGTCTTTAAAAATAATATTTAAAATTTTGATACTTAAAATTGCATAGAACTAAATTATTTAGGCACAAAACAAAGGAATTCAATTTGCCTTTAGTATTCCAGCTAAAGACTTCCTGTTAACAGCAGAATTTCTTTCTTTGGCACATACGGTAACTGCCTGACTGGTATGTAGGCCAAAATGTTAAAGGTCAAATTTCACAGCTAAATGTGGAACATCCTAGGCCCTAAAACCGTTTAAGATATTATACAACTTGTTTTTTTGTACTTCTGCTAACTACAATAAGATGAAATTAACCCTTGAGACAAAGTGTTTCCTAAAAGTTTAATAACTAATTGGCAGGTATTACTACTCTCAGAACTTCCATGGTGGCTCAGATGGTCAAGTCACAAAACTATTTTCTTCCATACCTTTTTTATGCTTATTACATTAGTAACAGCAACCAAAATTTAAAACCTGTGAAAATAAATCTGTCTAGAACACATCCTTACTCTCCCACAAACTTACTTTCTCCTTTCCATTCATTCAAATTTCTTGAACTCTCTCCAGCATATGAAAATACAGTAAGTTTCAAGTCTTTTCAAGATGAATTCAAGAAATTTCCAGCTGCTGTCTCATATTCAGACTTTTTCCCTCTGGAAAAGACAGCTATTAGGGCTTTTCTATTGGGTTAATAATTGGTTATTAATCCTCCCCTGCCACTTAAGAGACTCCTGCAAAGTAGTATCATTTTTATCTCTAAAAGGTATAATATTAATCTTATTGCCCTGGTATAAATTAATGTTAAGTGAAATTTCTTAAGCATGTACCACTGCTGCAATTAATACAAATCTTTTTTTAAATAACATTCTTTAATTTGAAAAAATATCCAATTAACTTTTATTTCTAAAATATGATTGGAAAAAGTTGTTTTAAAGTCTGTCATTAAAATTATAAGAACTGTATCAGATTGCATAAGTAGGATCCTAAGACAGGATCAGTAGAAATTAGTTTTTACAGTACTTACTCAATACTTTTCAAATCAGAATTTTAAAATATTTTACACTGGTATCAGATTTTAACTTGGTATTATTAATTTCTTCATACTTTAGGCATAAAAGTGTCATGAGCTATCAGTGATGTCTGCAACATAAATATATATGGGAAAGGTAAATGTGAAGAACAATAATCTTTATTAATGACAAACTGATTGCTATAAGCTATTATTTCCAGTACAGACTTGAAATCTGTGGATCCATTCACTTATTCAACCATTTAGTTTTACAGCACCTCTTATACAGCCAGGTGCTTTGCTAATCCTATCTGACTTTTTTTTCCCCTCATCCCTCAATAACCATCAGTGGCAAAGGCCATCCAATGCAGATGTGTCCCACTTCTCCCCTTTCCAAATGATCCCAGACTAGGTCAGATCCTCACCAACATTTAAAATACTGGGACTTCCCTGAAGGTCTTAGTGGCTAAGACTCCCAAGGCAGAGGACCAGGGTTCAATCCTTGATCAGGGACCTAGATCTCACATGCCACAACTTAAAGAGTTCTCATGGTGCAACTGACATCCAGTGCAAATAATTAAAATATTAACTGTAAGACATGTACCAAATGGAAAATTAAGGGGCACCAAAACACCACATAAATAGTGCTTAACATTAAGAAACTCATTCAAGTAAAAAAGCAGGTATAAGAAACTGTATTGGGTATAATCACAACACTGTTTAAAAAACAAAAAGAATGTCATGCAAAAAGATGAACAAAATAACTAAATACAAAGAACTTCTGGTATAATGAGTGCTTTACCTTTACTTTTCTGCATTTTGCAAATTTCCTATAACAAGCAGGTATTACTCTAAAAAATTTATAAAAATGAACTTTATTTTTAAAACTCACTACTGGGCTCCTCCTGCGCCCGCTGCTGGCTCTGGGGGCGCAGAGTGGGGCCAAAAAAAAAAAAACAAAAAACTCACTACTGGATAACAAACTATTTCTAAGATTAAAAACTACACGACATTCAGTTCAGTTCAGCCGCTCAGTCATGTCTGAGTCTTTGCAACCCCATGGACTACAGCATGCCAGGCCTCCCTGTCCATCAACAATTCCCGGAGCTTACTCAAACTTATGTCCATTGAGTCAGTGATGCCAACCATCTCATCTCATGTTGTCCCCTTCTCCTCCCGCCTTCAATCTTTCCCAACATCAGGGTCTTTTCAAATGAGTCAGCTCTTTGCATCAGGTGGTCAAAGTATTGGAGTTTCAGCTTCAGCATCAGTCCTTCCAATGAACACCCAGGACTGATCTCCTTTAGGATGGACTGGTTGGATCTCCTTGCAGTCCAAGGCACTCTCAAGCATCTTCTCCAACACCACAGTTCAAAAGCATCAATTCTTCGGCACTCAGCTTTCTTTACAGTCCAACTCTCATATCCAAACATACTACTGGAAAAACCATAGCTTTAACCAGACAGACCTTTGTCGGCAAAGTAATGTCTCTGCTTTTTAATATGCTGTCTAGGTTGGTCATAGTTTTCCCTTCAAGGAGCGTCTTTTAATTTCATGGCTACAGTCACCATCTGCAGTGATTTTGGAGTCCCCCAAAATAGTCACAGTTTCCACTGTTTCCCCATCTATTTGCCACGAAATGATGGGACTGGATGCCATGACTTTAAGTTTTCTGAATGTGGATATTAGAAATAGCCAAAATAAGCACTAAAGTATGCAACTGTCAATCCTTTAATCTAGAAGCACTTTTTACAAAACAGGTACTCACCTATTTTCACTGCAGTATTTCTATGTCTAGAAAACCTCTCCTCTTCAGTATCCCAATGAGACTTGAATGTCAGCTTGCTCCTGCCACCTATTCCAGACTATTCTTCAATTTTCAAAACTTAAGTGATTTATTTTCTCCTGAACTTGTAATTAAATCTCATCTTTCCTTCAAATGCATCTTAAGTTTGCACTTCGTCTCTAACACCACTGGTACCTGAGGTCCTCTTTCCTCTAGCAATCTATTCCGAATACAACTAGTAAACTAATATTTCAACACTGCTTTCATAAAATTAAAATCTCGTCCTTTTGAAATCTGCAACGGCTTCTGCTTGACCTGAGTTTAAATTGTATAGCCTGCTGTTGCATCATTAATCTCTTTTCCACCTTATTCAAACTTATTCCAACTTATTTCTTCAAACTAGACAGAACTACACAGTTCCCTGGATTTACATATCTGCTGTTTTCACTGATTTTTCACCTACCATGTCCTTTCTATGTCTCTTGTCAATCTGAAGTCCAAGCTCAAAGAAAACAGTTCAGATCCCACCTCTTCCACGAACCATTCTCTATGCATTCTAGCCTATGCTGATCTCTCTTCTGACTCCCCTTAAACAAAGTGCAACAACTAACTCGTCTGTGATCATTTGGCATATATGAGTTTTGTTCTCCCAATTAAGGTATCAGAACACAGATACCAAAAGGGAAAATACTAGACATATTAATACTAAATGAATGAAGTGTAAATGTATCAGATATGTTTTACTTTTATCCTGCCGAAGTGTAAAGCCTACAACTTAGTAGGAAAAAAATCAGATGAAAAAGTTTGATTTTTCAGCTTGCTTCAGTTTACCTAGTGTAATCTAGTACTTTAGGAATAAAGTAGAACTGTGCATTTTACCTCTCTTCTGCTCCCTGTACTATGTCCCAAAGTCAGCAAACACAGAAAGCAGAATTTAAAAAATTATATGGAAAATATTTTTCCCCATTGCAAAAAGAACAAACGGACACAACACACAATCAACCATTTGACAATAAGCCTTTTTAAACCAGGGAAATAATTATTTAACTACAAAAACAGGTCTATTAAAAACAAAACAGAGCAAGTTCTAGCTAAGCTATGATGCAGTTGCCCATGGTATCACCTACCATGCCCACTTCTTCCTATTTGCCTTTGCTTTCCCAGGTTTAAGTCCAGTTTCTCTGAAGTTGTAACCATCCCATTCTACCAAATCTAAACCTAGAGTCAATCCAACTATAGACATTAAAATCTCTAAGTTTTCAAAGTTCATACTGCCTAGATAGCCTTCAGATATGTACCAAGATTTTATAAAATAAGTTAAATAGATGAGTTAATGGACATAAAATTCTTTCCCTCAGTGCAGGTGAATAATTATTTGCAAGCTGGCTTAGCAAGACTAGCAAAACAGAGTAGTAGTTCTCTAGGAGTATCTGTTGGCTTTCCAAGAAAATCCAGAAAATATCATCTTAATGAAGTGTTAATAAATCTAAATATACAAACTAATGTCATATTTATAATTTTAAGTTACCTGAAGCATGCCTCCCCTGATTCTGTGGCATTCTTTGGAAGAGATCATGGTTGTATTCATAATACCTATAGTCTTCATGTGCACGATCTCCAAGTGGGCGCCTCCTCTGACCATCAAAATAATTATCTGAATAATAATATCGGGAACCAGAGTCTCCATTTTCGGGAGCAAAGTTAACTTCTGTTAAAAATGACTGAGAAGAGCCATACTCCCTAGGGACATCTGCTAGACTCCTGGCAAGGTAAGAAGGTGCAGATAATCTGTTGCTTTCTCTTCTCATCATTTCATGAGGTGTTCTTTGAATTGGAGTTCTAAGGAAACTATGGTTTCTTGAAACTACTCCATCTCCAGAAGCTGAAAATGCATTAGCACTTGAATCTGGAAGACAGATATCAGTTCGTCTTGGAATTGTTGGACCGTGCCGGATAAAAGAAGGCATAAGATCTATAATAAAACAAAAGAATAAAATGACTAGTAAGTAATATGCTTTTCCAAAGTTGTTTATTTACATCTTACCCCAAAATGAAAAATTTCAATGGACTTAAAACTTTAGCAAAGTATCTGGGTATTTTAAATTGAGGCTGATTGCCATATTCCTACTCAAATGAATTTATAATTTGTATGAATGTGTTGTAAGTATGCTCTACCAGAATCAAACATATTCTGCATACTACCAAACATAATATGATGAAACATCACTAAGTTTAACTACAAAATACATATTAATGAAATACTCATGAATAAATGTATAAAAATAGTAAACAACCTAACAAATGGATACAGTTACCAGCGTAATTTAACATAAGTTTGTTTTGCCGATTTTACTTCATTTCCAAAATTCCCCAAACTCTTCTTTAAGTAAAACACAATTTAAAAAATGAAACAGAACATAATGCTGTTCTCAAACATGTAAAGGTGAATTCCTTTTAAAAAAAATAAAAAATTATTAACCTGGCATTCTACTCTTGGAATTATGTAGCAGTAGTACAATACTCAAAAGACAGAAAAACTAAAAATTAAGCTATGAAAATTTAAAAAAAAATTTTTAATCTTATTTCAAAAAGACACACAAATGTTGAATCAGTTCAAAAACAAATTAAAAAAAAAACGCCAAGTCTAAAATCATGGCTCCTTTAAGAACAATTATAATTCAAAACAGAAGAAAATGGCAATGGCTTTAAGGATACAGTACTTCTGAATATAAAACTTATATAAATACCTTAAGCATTCCTAGTTAGAAAGCACACACCTTTAAAACAAGAAGAAAGCTGGATCTGGAGACCATTTATTAGTTCACTAAGTAGACAGTATCAGAGGGCACGCATATTAATATGCAACAGAAGCCAAGCAGACAAAAATTAGTATCTGAATAAACAAGGTTCAACATTTGATGAAATTAAAACAAAATACTATATATCAAAAGTTATTTGCTAAAAGGTGTGGCAAACATATTTCATGATTTTAAGGAATGTTGAATAAAACTGTTTATCTGAAGCTAACTGCAAGTTAACCTAAACTTGGCCAAAATCCTAAGAGACTACATAAATGAAAAATAAACTATTAAAAAAAGTTTTTAAAAATCAAGTTTCAGGTTACTGATGTACCCATCCGATCTGTTCTGTAAGAAAGCACTGCAAATACAAGGATAAATCTGGAAGGTTGATGATGTGGTTATAATGGAAAAACATGCTCTCCACCCCTTTTTGTGCGATCTTGGGCAAATATTACTAGGAACCTCTATGAAAAGCTTTCCCAATTACAATATGAGGTAATGCCTAAGTCACAAAGTCACCAGCTTCCAAGAAGGAAACTTACACAAAGGGCCCAGCACTCAGTATGAACACCAAAAAAATTGCTCCTTACCTCACAAATGTTCTGAACACACAAGCAAGAATTAAAAATTCAAAAGATTCAGTCGGAAAATTAGAGTCAAATACTTAAATTGAAAATAAGTGAAGTGCCAGCTAAATGCACTCCATTAAAAAATGTTTACAAACACACACACACAACTTTTTTCGTAATTTCCCCAAAAGTATGATGGAAATTATTTTGAGTCTTTGGCGGATTTCTAGGAGGTTTTATCTGAAGAAATTCTCATGAACACAGCCAAACACATATAATTTTTGGCTCTTCAACCCTGAGATCTACAATTGACGAGGCTTTTTAGGCAGCAGCTACAACAGCGACGGTCAGCTTTCACCTCCGGACGTCATCATCCAACAGCTGGACTAAGAATTCTACTCAAGCGTTCGCACAACTTCGAGCAGGGCGAGTGACACTCGCAATGTTTGCAAACACAATGCAAATCTCGACGTAACAAGAGGAAAACATGTGCCCCAGTGTAATCCCTTTAATTCCTACAGAACCAGGGGATGAGCAATTTGTTTCCTAAAGAACATCTTTCTTCCAGTTCTCAAAACCAACAACATAGCTTCAAGAAGGGAAGTCTGTGGATTTTGAGGGGCGGGGCGGGGGGAGACGGAGATGGACTAACTTAAGTTTTTTACTCTTTATCAGCTTTCAAACAACGAACATCACTCCAGGCATTTAAAAAAAAAAAAAAAAATTCACAGAGGCCAAAAGGAAAGAGAAGCCGCGGGGAGCGGCGTCGGACACCCAGCCCGGGTCCCCCGCAGCTCGTGGCCGCCCAGGCCAGGTGTGGGCGCACCCCGCCCGACACTCACTCCGCAGCAGAGGCGACGTCTCCTTCTTCACGTACTTCCCCTGCACCTCGGCCGGCTTGGACACTTCGTTTTTGGTTTTCTTTCGGGACAGCATCCTTGACCACAAGGCCCCAGGCCACGCCAAGCAGCCGCCCTAAGGCTCCGCGCCGGGCGCCGGGCGTCCCCGCCACCACCTTCGCCGGCGCCGCCGCCTCCTTCCCTCCCGTGCCGCCGCCGCCGCCTCTCCGCAGCCCGGGGTTGCCCACAAGGACTGCCGCATGTTCGGGGCGCTAAGCGCGCCGGTCACCGCTCAAGCGCTTGTCAGTTCCTTCCCGGAAGTCTGCCGGCTCCGCGTCGCTGCCCGAGGACTCCGAGAGAAGAGCCAGGAACGCCCGGCCAGGGCCATGGTCCGCTGCTGGCCACCTAGTAACCGCTACTGCGGCCGCCGCTGTCGCCGCCTACGTCCCGTAAACTTTCCCTGCGGCCGCTGGGAATTCTGGGAAACTCGACGCAGCGCTAGCGCCGCCGCCCCTCCCCCACCCACTCCTGGGCGCGGCTCGGGCTAGAAGACGCGAGGCCGCCCTATCGGCTAACGGGTCGCCCCGGCGTCTTCGGGAGGAGCAGCGGCAGCCTTCACTCCAGTTCTACGAGGAGCAGGTCTGGTGGGCACTTTAGACGAAACGTACCAGACTGAGCCCAGGAGGCCGTGGCGCGCTCCTGCAGAGGAGCGTCCTCAACCGGCAGATTTTTCTCTCAGGACCTTGAGGGAGCTGGTAACGCCCCCAAGGTTCATTCGCGTCCTCGGCCACGAAAAAGGACGTCCCTCTTGGAGTTTTTGGGTTTGGTCAATTCAAGCCCGTAATAGCACAGAACGGCTGTAGAGTCGAAGGAACGCCACCCTTACGCTAATGCTGCACCCAAAGAAATCTAGATCTCTCTTTTTGTTGAAAACACTCCGTTAGTGGCAGGGAGTGTGCGTCTTTCTGATAAAGGGAAAAAATCAGAGGAAGAAGCCAAAGTGGTGTTTCTACTATGTGTGATGTAAGATGAATTTGATATTAGCGTGATTTGTTTAATTATCACTATCATTATTTACCATATATTTCCTCTTGGAAATATGGACTTGTCAATGGAAAAAAATAATCTCTCATGGGAATACAGAAGAGTTTTATTTGAGCCAAACTGGGAAATACAAGTCCAGAAGACAGCTTCTCAGGTAACTCTGAGGAAGTCCTGAGGGGAAGTATGGTTTTCAGCATAGTTGTGTCAGAACAAAACATTCAATAAGTCAGGGATCTATTCCTTCAAGGTTTCAAAAAAAATAGATCCGTTTGGAACACAGGAAGTTACTATTGCCTTCGTACGTGGAAAGGGAGTCATCACTGAAGGAGTAACATCATTGGCCTCCCAGGAAGGGAGACAATGAATTTTTGTCTTTATCATGGACAGCCTTGTTAAGTGTTAGTTGCTCAGGCATCAGATTACTTCTGAGTTAATGAGCCCGTTAATAAAGCAGATGTACAATATGTGTTGGATAATCCACAAACAGGGCATTTTAGCCAAGGTAAAAACTTGTGTGCTATCCAGAGTGACTTCTTCAGACCTCAGTATGTGAACATTTCTTTCATAGAGTTAAATACTCCTATCTTAGATTTCTTTCTTTTTGTTTTTGAGGATTTTGAGCACTGAAGGTCAAGACCTGGGATTTTTTCATCTAAAATAGACCCTGCTTTCTTCTATTTAACTTAGCAAAGGTGTGAAATGTTCAGGATAACATTTGAGAAATAAGATGGGATCCACCCCTAGTGACCAAACTGAGGCTTTGACAGTGAAAAGTGCTTTCTTTCCCTAAGATAGGAACCATCTTACAAGAGATGTAAACAACTAACAAAAGGCAAGGAGTTTTCTACTTAGACAAGATTGTGTGTGTGTGTTAGTTGCTTAGTCGTGTCTGACTCTTTGCAACCCCATAGACTGTAGCCCACCAGGCCCCTCTGTCCATGGGATTCTCCAGGCAAGAACACTGGAGTGCATTGCCATTTCCTACTCCAAAAGGAACTATAGAAAGAAAATGAAGTTGCTCAGTCGTGTCCGACTCCTAGCGACCCCATGGACTGTAGCCTATCAGGCTCCTCCGTCTGTGGAATTTTCCAGGCAAGAGTACTGGAGTGAGCTGCCATTTCCTTCTCCAACTACACAAGATTAGGAAGATGGTAAAACTTTGTTTTGCCATGAACAAGTGAGACATCTTGTCTAGTGCCTGTCTCCATCTTTGCATACTTTATGATCCCATGACACGTATCTCTCACTATCTATTCAATAACCAAAAAGTATTTATTGAGCATCCACTATGCTCCAGACTATTCTAGGTGCTTGAGATATAGCTACAGGCAAAGATATAGTTACGGGGTTTCCTGGTGGCTCAGATGGTAAAGAATCTGCCTGCAATGCCTGGATTCAATCCCTGGGTCTGAAAGATCACCTGGAGAAGGGATTGGCTACCCACTCCAGTATTCTTGCCTGCAGAATTCCATGGACAGAGGAGCCTGGCAGGCTACAGTCGATGGTGTCACAAAGCGCTGGACACAACTGAGCGACTTGAGCGACTAACACACATACACAAAGAATCCCTACTCTCATGGGGAAGAGAGACAATAAAGAAGAAAAATAAAATGTGGTGCTTATGCTGAGGTGAAAATAAGAAAAAAAAAAGGGGGTTTGTGATCTTAGTGTGATAGAATGACTAGCTCATGAGAAGACTTTGTAGTGACTAAAGAAATTGGCAGTGCAGCTATCTGAAGGAAAAATACTCCAGGCAAAATGAACAGCAAGTGCAAAGTTCCTGCAGGTCACCATATTCCTGGCAATTTGAAGAAATGTGAGAAGGTCTATGTAGCTGGAGCGCAGGAGGAGAGAAGTGGGAGTTGAAGTTAGAGAGATAACATTGTATCATTGTAAAGAATTTCACTTTGAGCAAAGAAATGACATAATCTGAGCTAATGTTTTGAACAGACCACTTTGGATGCTCAAAAGCTATTGTTGGCTTGGACCAGGGTAACAGTAGGGGAGATGATGATAAATGGTCAGACTTTGGACATGTTTTTAAGACAGAGTCAACAGGATTTCCTAACAGATTGAATATGGAGTGTATATTTTATACATAGTATTATTTGTATAAAATAAGCTACAAGGATATATTATACAACACAAGAAATAGAGCCAGTATTTGATAATAATTTAAAAATGGAGTATAACTTTTAAAATTGTCAATCACTGTGTTGTATAACTATAACATATAATATTGTACCTCAACTATATCTGAATTTAAAAAAAAGAATACAATAGAAGCTTATTAGAACAGCAGATTATACTCTGAGAGGAACATCAGAAAAGCAGTTACTTGTTCCTGTTGTTTGGATATAAAGCCTAGTACTAAAGTGTTGGGTGTGTGGATGGAGAAGAGTGATGAAACATAAATGGAGAGACACTGAGGTTTTGTTACAGATAAGATATGAAGGCAGGAGATGAAGGGAAGGAAGGGGGTGCCAAAAAAGTGCCAGGTTTCTGCCCAGGGCATACTTAAGAAGCATAAGAGGACAAGAGCATGTTAAGACCTTGTTAATAAAGCCAAGTCTTTACACTTGAGGTTTTCCCAGAGATGGAAATACAGGATACCTTTCACATTCATGGAAGGAAAAGTCATAGAATTTTAAAATTCAAAACAAATTCTGAGATCAGCTAGGCTAATGTGGAAAACTAGAAAAATTAAATGTTTTGCTTCAGATTTTATTCCTGATTAGTAGCAGACATGTTTCAGAACTGGAGGTATTCTATTCCCACTTTGGGTCTTGTCCCAGTAACAGCAAGTTCAGATTCTGTTATTTTGAAAGTCGTCCATGTTCTCAACAAAGAACACCCCGCCTTTTCACTGCTATTTCAGTTCTTTGAGTTATATGAGAGAGAAAACCTCAAAAGTGCAGTTTTAACATCTGCAGTTTGCCTTTTATCAAGGAGAGTGCATTCCAGGATCAACAATCTGCAGACAGCATTAGTAGTAGCAATGCATAGCATTATGTGAGCTTTGAATTCAAATCCATAAATCCAGACACTTTGAATTCACATCTGTTTTGTAGAAATTCCTGGATTTCTGGTAGTTTTTATTAAGTAATCTAGATTTTGCAGTTGTAATTCTCCAAAGATAGCTTTTAAGAGGGTTAATATTATATTACATAATAGTGATATTTTTCCCCCTTGCAGTTGCGTTCTCTGTGGAGAAAATCTTAGTTTTCTCACATGAAAATTAAGAGTTTGGACTAGTTGATTTCCAAAGTGTCTTTCAGGCCTGCAGGGTTGTGCCACATAGGCAGAATGAAATATACAAAAATAAAAACAATTACCCTAGTAGGCATATAGGTGATTTCTCTTCTTTAAAAGTATCTTTATTGCTATGTTTTTATCTAAAAACCATTATTTAGGTTTAATCTTTTCAAGAACAGTTTTTAATTAAAAACATAGCAATAAAGAAAATATTTTAATTATTATTAATTAAATTAAAAAGCAAATGTTAAAATATCAGCGTCATATAAAGTCATCGTTAGCATTAAAGTGAAATTTTGTGCCAAGTTATTACTTTCAAAGAGAGCCAAAGTTGTTATTATTTTTACTTTCTCTAGCTAGAAGCATGTAAAATTTAAAACAGTGATCTTTCTAATGAAGGATTGTCCAAGAAAGAACCAAGTGCTAATAAGCCCTACATATGGAGGGCTTAAAAAAAAAAAGGCTCTTTTACTCTCCAGCCCACTCTTCCTGGTCGTATGACAAGATAAGTTTCATCTGTCTCTGGAAGAAGTAATAATAATCCTGTTTAAGCCTCCAGAGTTTTGGCTGTTAAAATCTGGGAGGGTCAATTCCTGAGTACCCTTTAAGCAGAAGCTTTAAGTATTTCCCATAAAGGAGAGATTCTGAAAATATAAATACTTGGTATAAAAACTAAGTTGGCTTCCCAGACTACTCTAGTGTCTGATGAATTATCCCTCACCCCCAGGTAATGTGGAAAATTAGTATCACAAGTCTGATTAAAAGGAATCAAGCTGGGAGATTTGATGCCACTAAGCTTTGATCTTGTTCCTATATTTTATACTATGATTGCCTGGATTTAGAGATCCTTTAAAACTGATAGCTAGCCAAAATGAATCTCTTATTTTTGACAATGCTAGCTTTTGACTTCAATTTTCCGTCTTTATAGGCCTTTCTGCCTGTTTGCCTCTCTAGAAACATTTTCTTTCAACATTGGCTGTATCTTCAGTCACTTTCAACTTTATTTTTAACTATTCTTTGCAATGATGACTATTTACTTGGCTTTTAGTAGGTTTTTTTGTTTGAGAACTCGGTAAAAGTTTACCCAAGGTTCTTGTTATGAGGGGTCTGCTGAGGTATATCTACTGTGAAAAC
The DNA here is from genome assembly GCF_019320065.1 of Cervus canadensis. Lineage (NCBI taxonomy): Eukaryota > Metazoa > Chordata > Mammalia > Artiodactyla > Cervidae > Cervus > Cervus canadensis. The sequence continues at coordinate 40,171,412 of NC_057391.1, forward strand.
ACCTGCATCCCTTTTACACTACATGGTAGCCAAGGGATAATCAGAAATATCATGTAACAAGCCACACCACTATTTCTTTTTGCTGTGGTCACTCCATGCTGATGCAGGACCCTGTGCAAAGATGATTTGCAAAATTCCCAAATGGAAATCAAGAGAAAGCATTCATCTGTCTTGAAGAACTGTGCAAATTTCATTAACCTCTAACACTATTGTCTGTTACTCAAGCCTGGGAACTGTCTGTGCTCAAAGTCTTTCTTTTTCCTGCCAAAATCTCTTTACTTCCGTTTAAGAAGTTCCACGGGAACTTCTTTTGTATCACCTTTTCTCTATCTTGTGGCCTGCTTTCTTTTTCTTTCTTTTTTTTTTTTTTTTTTTGTGGCCTGCTTTCTTGAAGGACCCACTGATTTTTTTTTTCTCTGGGGCAATAAGCTTTAGCCTGAGGGTGCAAGGTAAACATATTTATGGGGAAGGAGGGAATGAAAAGTACATTTGTTTGAAGTATTTGCAAGAAAGCAGTTTAAGTAGAATTCTTATAGTAAGAGCCAGAATGCAAAACTTTAAGAGAAAAAAAATGAAAGTCTCTTGTTCCATATGGAGTCTGACCACATAAATATATCTTCTCTCCCTCCTGGAACTCCACTTACATGACAATGAAAAAATAAAAGGAGGATAAATTCATAATTATTAAGAGAACACAAGATGGGCCTTCAATAGACATGACATCAATGAATTTCAATTAGAGAGTGATGGGATTGAGGCAAGGTGGAAAAGAGGTTGAAGAGAGTAGAGGAAGTAGGACAGAGGAAGCCACAGCCTAAAATATTGATACTTATGAAAGCACATAAAGCCAAAAATCTAGGAGAAGCTTAGGACTCGAAAGTAACTGGTTCAGTTAAAGACAGGAAAGAAATGTGGAGCTGGAAAAAGGCACTAGTTGAAAGTCAAACTTCCTCTCTCCATCCACCATTGACTTTCAGGCCATTAGGCATTTATTCACCAGAAAGAGGATGTTAAAAAAGATCTTTCTCGGGACTTCCCTGGTGGTCCAGTGGTTAAGAATCCCCCTGGCAATGCAGGGGACATACATTCAATCACTGGTTGGGGAACTAAGATCCCACATGCAGAACAACAGCCCATGTGCCAAAACTGGAGAACCATGGGCTGCAACTGCAAGATCCCCAATGACACAATGAAGATACCACGTGCCACAACAAAGGCCTGATGCAGCCAAATATACAAGTTAAATAAATATATTAAAAAAAAAAATCTTTTGGAGAAATCAAATGGCCCTAGAACAAAGGTCTTGGCAATCTAAAGTGTAGGTCCTGCAAAAAAACAAACAACTAATCTCAAAGGGAAGTCTGCCGATCCATAGGCCCCAATCCCTAAGACTCCCAAGTGTTTTTTTAATGTGTCATTCTTAAATATACAACTGAGGATTACTAAAAATTTTAGAAAAATTTTCAACATGAATGATAAAAAAATAAACAGAAAAATAGGCCCCAAAGAAAATACGTATAATTCAGAGGATAGATGAGTATGGTATGGTGAGTACTTTAAATGCTTATTACCATCAACAGATACTTGATAAAAGATATTGGATTCATAAGTCAACAACAGGATGCTATGAAAAAGAAACAACCAGAAAGCAATACAGAGCTCTTAGAAATTAAAGATAAGGGTTGCCAAGTGAAATATTCAGAAGAAAGTTAGGAAAAGAGGTTAAGCAAATCTCCCAGACCACAGAATAAAAAAAACAGAAGTGTGTGAAATATGAGGAAAAAGATAAGAGAAATAGGCTTTATATAAGAGGCCCAATATCCTGAAAATGTTGGTTCCAGAAGAGAAAATAGAGCATCATCAAAATCGAACACAAGATATTTTTTCAAAGATGAGGAAAAGGAATTTCCCAACTGAAAGGATTACCCAAGTGCTCTACAAAATTGATGAGAAAAGATCCTTGTCTTAATGTGACATTGTAAAATTTCAGACCAAGGATAAAATGATCCTAAAAAGCTTCCAGTGAAAGTAAAGGTCAATTATAAAGGAATGAGAATCAGATTAGCATCAGGTTTTTAATCATCTGGGACAGCTAAATAAGACAATGGAACAATAACTTCTAACAAATGGGGGTAAGTCAGTTTTAGTTAACAACTCCATATCCACCCAAAATGTCAGTCAAAAATTGGGGGAGAATAGACATTTGGGGGCATAAGAGAATTCTGAAAGTAAACTTTCCATATATCCTATCATAGTAAGTTGCCAGAAGCTAAGTTCTAAAAAAATAAGATTATAAGTCTCATACCCACAAAGAACAAACAAAACAAAACAGCAAGATAGAGATTAAAGAAATAGTGACTCTAACTCAGGAGAGAAATTTGTCTCAGTGTCACAGCTGCACAGCTGGAACTCAATTAATCCAGATTGGAATTTAAGAGGATCCTAGGAGGAAGTACCTAGAAAAAGGTGAAACTTAAGATATCTATATAATTTGTAACAAATTAAGAAGATGATAAGTGCTGACAATTCAAGCAAATAAGGCAATGGAACATGAAAACTTGAGGGAATACAGCATTGTGACCCTTTTGAAAAAAACGTAAGGATGAAATCCAACAAACCAAGATTAATCAAAATTTAAAATTTGGGATTAGAGCAGTAGTTGAACTGTCAGTAAATATTAAAAACTCTAATATTGAAAAGCCTAAGCAATTTTCCTTAAAAATCAAAATTGTTAAAGAAAGCAGACTTTGCTTTGGTTTTCCCATGTCGATACATCTTTAAGATTCCTTAAAGAGCTTAGTATCTTAAAAACTTAACCCAAATCATCCATTTAGTCAAGACGGGTCTGGAACAGGACTTTAAATATCAAGATCCTCTGCCTTTGGCACGTGATGCTATTTACCTCATGCTGATCAGGATTGAGGAACTAGCAATAACATTGTAGACAAAGGGTAGATTCAGTGGAGCCAGGAAATTGGAGGGCATGAACAAGGAGGTTGTGGTCAGAGGGAAATTTCAAGAGTTTTTAATGACAGTTTGCAAGTATGACGACTAGCCAGTACTTGTAGTAGAGATGGAAGTGATGGAAAGAGAAAGTTAAGGAATGTGAAGGCAACATATCAAAGACCTGGAATATTGTAAAAAAAAAAAAAAAACACACACACACAAAACAATGAGCCATTGAAAAAGGATGCAGGGAATGTCCCGGAAGTCAGTAGAAAAGGAAACCTAAAGGATAATGTAAATAAAAGGCTTAAAAATAACAGTTTGCTTCCTTATGATTCATGTATTACACAGATGCCTCTAAAGTCCTACAACTTCTATTAAGTTTTTTTCGAATTTTTATTCCAAATCACTTAATGTTGTTGTTGTTCTTCAGTCATTAAGTCGTATCAGACTCTCTGCGATCCCATAACTGCAGAACACCAGGCTTCCCTGTCCTTCACTGTCTCCTGCAGTTTGCTGAAACTCATGTCCATTGAGTCAGTGATGCAACCATCTCATCCTCTGTCACCCTCTTCTCCTCCTCCCTCAATTTTTCCCAGCATCAGGGTCTTTCACAATGAGTCAGTTCTTTGCATCAGGTAGCCAAAGTATTGGAGCTTCAGCTTCAGTATCAGTCCTTCCAGTGAATATTCAGGGTTGATTTCCTTTAGGATTGACTGGTTTAATATCCTTGCAATCCAAGGGACTCGAAAAAGTCTCTAGCACCACAATTAGAAAGCTTCAATTCTTTGACACTCAGTCTTCTTTATTATGGTCCACCTCTCATATCCATGACTACTGGAAAAACCTTAAAAATAATAGTACCATTAAAATATTGTATTTCATTGATATGCTTTATTGATGAATTCACAGTGTTGTTAGGCCTCTAAACAAATTAATGTTCAGGGTTTCCATAATAGTGTACTCCAAATTTAGAGCCTATATGGACTTACTTTTGAGGGCCCAATTATCTCATACATGATTAATAAATAGAACTGAATGATCATATCTAGCAGCCAAGACAATTTTTTCTTTTTGAGCTTTTTATCTTTTTAATTTATTTTATTATAGTTGATTTACAATTTTGTGTTAATTTCTACTGTACAGCAAAGTGATTTGGTTATACATATGTATACATATCCTTTTATACATATATTTCATATCCTATTTTCATATACATATATTTCATATCCTTGTCCACTATGATTTATCACAGGATATTGAATATAGTTTCCTGTGCTATACAGTAGGACTTTGTTGTTTATCCATTCTATTTCCCAACCCAGGGATTCAACCCAGGTCTCTCGCTTTGCAGGCAGATTCTTTATCATCTGAGCCACCAGGAAGCCCATATATATAATAGTTTGCATCTATCAATACTAATCCCAAATTCCCAATCCATCCCTCCCCCACTTCTCCTCCCTCTTGACAACCATAAGTTTGTTCTCTATGTCTGTGAATCTGTTTCTGTTTTGTAAATAAGTTCATTTGTACTATTTGTACTACAAATGGCATTATTTTATTCCTTTTTAAGGCTAAGTAGTATTCCATTGTGTATATATATACCATATCTTCTTTATCCATTCTTCTGTTGATGGACATTTAGGTTGTTTCTGTATCTTGGTTATTGCAAGTAGTGCTGCAATGAATATTGGGTTGCATGTATCTTTTTAAATTGTGTTTGTCTCCAGATATATGCCCAGACATGGGATTGCTGAATCATGTGCTGGTCCTATTTTCAGTTTTTGAAAGAATCTCCGTACTGTGCTCCATAGTGCCTATACCAGTTTACATTCCCACCAACAGTGTAGGAGGGTTCCCCTTTCTCCACACTCTCTCCAGCACTTGTTATTTTGACTCAAAAAAATTATTGGAGTATAGTTTATTTACAATGTTATGTTGGTTTCAGGTGTACAGAAATGTGACCACTCTTTTTTAGATTCTTTTCCCATATAGGCCATTACAGAGTATTGAGAAGAGTTTCTGTGGTATACAGTAGGTCCATATTAGTTATCTATTTTACATATAGTAGTATGTATATGTCACTCCCAACCTCCCAATTTATCCCTCCTCCTACCACTGTAATTGTAGACTTTTTATTTTTTTTTTTCCATTTATTTTTATTAGTTGGAGGCTAATTACTTTACAATATTGTAGTGGTTTTTGCCATACATTGACATGAATCAGCCATGGATTTACATGTATTCCCTATCCCGATCCCCCCTCCCACCTCCCTCTCCACCCGATTCCTCTGGGTCTTCCCAGTGCACCAGGCCCGAGCACTTGTCTCATGCATCCAGCCTGGGCTGGTGATCTGTTTCACCCTAGATAATATACATGTTTTTGATGCTGTTCTCTCGAAACATCCCACCCTCGCCTTCTCCCACAGAGTCCAAAAGTCTGTTCTGTACATCTGTGTCTCTTTTTCTCTTTTGCATATAGGGTTATCATTACCATCTTTCTAAATTCCATATATATGCGTTAGTATACTGTATTGGTCTTTATCTTTCTGGCTTGCTTCACTCTGTATGATGGGCTCCAGTTTCATCCATCTCATTAGAACTGATTCAAATGAATTCTTTTTAATGGCTGAGTAATATTCCATGGTGTATATGTACCACAGCTTCCTTATCCATTCGTCTGCTGATGGGCATCTAGGTTGCTTCCATGTCCTGGCTATTATAAACAGTGCTGCGATGAACATTGGGGTGCACGTGTCTCCTTCAGATCTGGTTTCCTCAGTGTGTATGCCCAGAAGTGGGATTGCTGGGTCATATGGCAGTTCTATTTCCAGTTTTTTAAGGAATCTCCACACTGTTCTCCATAGTGGCTGTACTAGTTTGCATTCCCACCAACAGTGTAAGAGGGTTCCCTTTTCTCCACACCCTCTCCAGCATTTATTGCTTGTAGACTTTTGGATAGCAGCCATCCTGACTGGCGTGTAATGGTACCTCATTGTGGTTTTGATTTGCATTTCTCTGATAATGAGTGATGTTGAGCATCTTTTCATGTGTTTGTTAGCCATCTGTATGTCTTCTTTGGAGAAATGTCTGTTTAGTTCTTTGGCCCATTTTTTGATTGGGTCATTTATTTTTCTGGAATTGAGCTGCAGGAGTTGCTTGTATATTTTTGAGATTAATCCTTTGTCTGTTTCTTCATTTGCTATTATTTTCTCCCAATCTGAGGGCTGTCTTTTCACCTTACTTATAGTTTCCTTTGTAGTGCAAAAGCTTTTAAGTTTCATTAGGTCCCATTTGTTTATTTTTGCTTTTATTTCCAATATTCTGGGAGTGGGTCATAGAGGATCTTGCTGTGATTTATGTCGGAGAGTGTTTTGCCTATGTTCTCCTCTAGGAGTTTTATAGTTTCTGGTCTTACATTTAGATCTTTAATCCATTTTGAGTTTATTTTTGTGTATGGTGTTAGAAAGTGTTCTAGTTTCATTCTTTTACAAGTGGTTGACCAGTTTTCCCAGCACCACTTGTTAAAGAGGTTGTCTTTTTTCCATTGTATATCCTTGCCTCCTTTGTCAAGATAAGGTGTCCATAGGTTCGTGGATTTATCTCTGGGCTTTCTATTCTGTTCCATTGATCTATATTTCTGTCTTTGTGCCAGTACCATACTGTCTTGATGACTGTGGCTTTGTAGTATAGTCTGAAGTCAGGCAGGTTGATTCCTCCAGTTCCATTCTTCTTTCTCAAGATTACTTTGGCTATTCGAGGTTTTCTGTATTTCCATACAAATTGTGAAATTATTTGTTCTAGTTCTGTGAAAAATACCGTTGGTAGCTTGATAGGGATTGCATTGAATCTATAGATTGCTTTGGGTAGAATAGCCATTTTGACAATATTGATTCTTCCAATCCATGAACACAGTATATTTCTCCATCTGTTTGTGTCCTCTTTGATTTCTTTCATCAGTGTTTTATAGTTTTCTATGTATAGGTCTTTTGTTTCTTTAGGTAGATATACTCCTAAGTATTTTATTCTTTTTGTTGCAATGGTGAATGGTATTGTTTCCTTAATTTCTCTTTCTGTTTTCTCATTGTTAGTGTATAGGAATGCAAGGGATTTCTGTGTGTTAATTTTATATCCTGCAACTTTACTATATTCATTGATTAGCTCTAGTAATTTTCTGCTAGAGTCTTTAGGGTTTTCTATGTAGAGGATCATGTCAACTGCAAACAGTGAGAATTTCACTTCTTCTTTTCCTATCTGGATTCCTTTTACTTCTTTTTCTGCTCTGATTACTGTGGCCAACACTTCCAAAACTATGTTGAATAGTAGTGGTGAGAGTGGGCACCTTTGTCTTATTCCTGATTTCAGGGGAAATGCTTTCAATTTTTCACCATTGAGGGTAATGCTTGCTGTGGGTTTGTCATATATAGCTTTTATTATGTTGAGGTATGTTCCTTCTATTCCTGCTTTCTGGAGAGTTTTAATCATAAATGAGTGTTGCATTTTGTCAAAGGCTTTCTCTGCATCTATTGAGATAATCATATGGTTTTATCTTTCAATTTGTTAATGTGGTGTATTACATTGATTGATTTGCGGATATTAAAGAATCCTTGCATTCCTGGGATAAAGCCCACTTGGTCATGGTGTATGATTTGTTTAATATGTTGTTGGATTCTGTTTGCTAGAATTTTGTTAAGGATTTTTGCATCTATGTTCATCAGTGATATTGGCCTGTAGTTTTCTTTTTTTGTGGCATCTTTGTCTGGTTTTGGAATTAGGGTGATGGTGGCCTCATAGAATGAGTTTGGAAGTTTACCTTCTTCTGCAGTTTTCTGGAAGAGTTTGAGTAAGATAGGTGTTAGCTCTTCTGTAAATTTTTGGTAGAATTCAGCTGTGAAGCCATCTGGTCCTGGGCTTTTGCTTCCTGGAAGATTTCTGATTACAGTTTCGATTTCCTTGCTTGTGATGGGTCTGTTAAGATCTTCTATTTCTTTGTGGCTCAGTTTTGGAAAGTTATACTTTTCTCAGAATTTGTCCATTTCTTCCAAGTTGTTCATTTTATTGGCAAAGAGCTGCTGGTAGTAGTCTCTTATGATCCTTTGTATTTCAGTGTTGTCTGTCATGATCTCTCCATTTTCATTTCTAATTTTGTTAATTTGGTTCTTCTCTCTTTGTTTCTTAATGAGTCTTGCTAATGGTTTGTCAATTTTGTTTATTTTTTCAAAAAACCAGCTTTTAGCTTTGTTGATTTTTGCTATGGTCTCTTTAGTTTCTTTTGCATTTATTTCTGCCCTAATTTTTAAGATTTCTTTCCTTCTACTAACCCTGGGGTTCTTCATTTCTTCCTTCTCTAGTTGCTTTAGGTGTAGAGTTAAGTTATTTATTTGACTTTTTTCTTGTTTCTTGAGGTAAGCCTGTAATGCTATGAACCTTCCCCTTAGCACTGCTTTTACAGTGTCCCATAGGATTTGGGTTGTCGTGTTTTCATTTTCATTTGTTTCTATGCATATTTTGATTTCTTTTTTGATTTCTTCTATGATTTGTTGGTTATTCAGAAGCGTGTTATTTAGCCTCCATATGTTTGAATTTTTAATAATTTTTTTCCTGTAATTGAGATCTAATCTTACTGCACTGTGGTCAGAAAAGATGACTGGAATCATTTCAATTTTTTTGAATTTACCAAGGCTAGATTTATGGCCAAGGATGTGATCGATTCTGGAGAAGGTTCCATGTGCACTTGAGAAAAAGGTGAAGTTGATTGTTTTGGGGTGAAATGTCCTATAGATATCAATTAGGTCTAGTTGGTCCATTGTGTCATTTAAAGTTTGTGTTTCCTTGTTAATTTTCTGTTTATCTGTCCATAGTTGTGAGTGGGGTATTAAAGTCTCCCACTATTATTGTGTTGTTATTAATTTCCTCTTTCATACTCATTAGCATTTGCCGTACATATTGTGGTGCTCCTATGTTGGGTGCATATATATTTATAATTGTTATATCTTCTTCTTGGATTGATCCTTTGATCATTATGTAGTGTCCTTCTTTGTCTCTTTTCACATCCTTTATTTTAAAGTCTAATTTATCTGATATGAGTATTGCGACTCCTGCTTTCTTTTGGTCTCCGTTTGCGTGAAATATTTTTTTCCAGCCCTTCACTTTTAGTCTGTATGTGTCTCTTGTTTTGAGGTGGGTCTCTTGTAGACAGCATATATAGGGGTCTTGTTTTTGTATCCATTCAGCCAGTCTTTGTCTTTTGGTTGGGGCATTCAACCCATTTACATTTAGGGTAATTATTGATAGGTGTGGTCCCGTTGCCATTTACTTTGTTGTTTTGGGTTCACGTTTATACAAGCTTTCTGCATTTCCTGTCTAGAGAAGATCCTTTAGCATTTGTTGAAGAGCTGGTTTGGTGGTGCTGAATTCTCTCAGCTTTTGCTTGTCTGTAAAGCTTTTGAATTCTCCTTCATATCTGAATGAGATCCTTGCTGGGTACAGTAATCTAGGTTGTAGGTTATTCTCTTTCATTACTTGAAGTATGTCCTGCCATTCCCTTCTGGCCTGAAGGGTTTCTATTGATAGATCAGCTGTTATCCTTATGGGAATCCCTTTGTGTGTTATTTGTTGTTTCTCCCTTGCTGCTTTTAATATTTGTTCTTTGTGTTTGATCTTTGTTAATTTGATTAATATGTGTCTTGGGGTGTTTTGTCTTGGGTTTATCCTGTTTGGGACTCTCTGGGTTTCTTGGACTTGGTGGCTATTTCTTTCCCCATTTTAGGGAAGTTTTCAGCTATTATCTCCTCAAGTATTTTCTCATGGCCTTTCTTTTTGTCTTCTTCTTCTGGGACTCCTATGATTCGAATGTTGGGGCATTTCACATTGTCCCAGAGGTCCCTGATGTTGTCCTCATTTCTTGATTCTTTTTTCTTTTTTCCTCTCTGCTTCATTTATTTCCACCATTTTATCTTCTACCTCACTTATCATATCTTCTGTCTCTGTTATTCTACTCTTGGTTCCCTCCAGAGTGTTTTTGATCTCATTTATTGCATTATTCATTTTTAATTGACTCTTTTTTATTTCTTCTAGGTCCTTATTAAACATTTCTTGCATCTTCTCAATCCTTGTCTCCAGGCTATTTATCTGTAACTCCATTTTGTTTTCAAGATTTTGGATCATTGTTATTATCATTATTCTAAATTCTTTTTCAGGTAGATTCCCTATCTCCTCCTCTTTTGTTTGACTTGGTGGGCATTTTTCTTGTTCCTTTACCTGCTGGGTATTTCTCTGCCTTTTCATCTTGTTTAGATTGCTGTGTCTGGAGTGGGCTTTCTGTATTCTGGTGGTCTGTGGTTCCTTTTTATTGTGGAGGTTTCACGCAGTGGGTGGGGTTGGACGATTGGCTTGTCAAGGTTTCCTGGTTAGGGAAGCTTGCATCGGTGTTCTGGTGCGTGGAACTGGATTTCTTCTCTCTGGAGTGCAATGGAGTGTCCAGTAATGAGTTTTGAGATGGGTCTATGTGTTAGGTGTGACTTTGGGCAGCCTGTATGTTGACGCTCAGGTCTATGTTCCTGCGTTGCTGGAGAATTTGCATGGTATGTCTTGCTCTGGAACTTATTGGCTCTTGGGTGGTGGTTGGTTTCAGTGTAGGTATGGAGGCTTTTGGATGGTCTTTTATTACTTAATATTCCGTGTAGTCAGGAGTTTTCTGGTGTTCTCAGGTTTTGGGCTTAAGTCTCCTGCCTCTGGATTTCAGTTTTATTCTTCCAGTAGTCTCAAGACTTCTCCAACTATACAGCACTGATAATAAAACTTCTAGGTTAATGGTGAAAAGATTCTCCACCGTGAGGGACACCCTGAGTGGTTCACAGAGTTACATGAAGAAGAGGAGAGGGAGGAGGGAGATAGAGATGAGCAGGAGGAGCAAAAGGGGAACTCAAGAGGAGAGAGACAGATCTACGCAGTTCTCTGTTCCCAAAGTGTTCTCCGTAGCCCAGACACCCACAGAGATTCACAGAATTGGATTGGGAAGAGAAGGGGAAGGGAGGAAATAGAGGTGTTCTGAGGTAGGAAATGGAGAGTCAAAAGTGGGAGAGAGTAATCAACACACTCCTGAGTAAAAATGGGTACTGCATATTGGATTCTTAAATGTCCAAAATTGATATTAAATACTGAAAAACAAAGATTAAAAATCTAGAGTAGAGGTTAGAATCTTAAAAATACAATATTAAAAACAAAAACAAAAAATTTTAGAAATATATATGAAGTTCAGTTTAAAAATATGGCTCCTCTCTCTTTTTTTTTTTGCAAGGTTATAGTGAAATGAAAATGAAAATTAAGGAGTAATAGAGGACTTTAAAAGAAAATAAGAGAAAAAAATAAAACAAGAAAAAAAAATTTTTCCCTAATTAAAAAAAATAGTAAAAATATATGAAAATGAAAGTTAAGGAGTAATGGGGGATATAGGGAATTTTAAAAGAAAATAAAAGAGAAAAAATTAAAAAAGAAAAGAAAAAAATTTTTTTTTAATTAAAAAAAAAAAGTAAAAATATATCTAGGAGTTTCTCTGGAGCTGTTGCAGTCAGTGTGGGTTCAGTTCAGTTTCAGATAGCTCCTCATTCCCGCTTACACTTCTCGCTATCTATAGGCCCCTTCCGGTGTAGTCAGTGTTATCTACAGGGATTTTAATCTGTTGCACCGGTCCCTTCTGAAGTGGTTCCCTTTGTTTATTTGGCTTCTGTTTGCCGGTCTCTTCAGTGTCTAATTTCCGCCCTGACACAGGTGGGCGGAGGTGGTCTCTTGTTTAGGTTCGCTGGTTCAGTCGTGCTGCGGGAAGGGAGGGGCGCTGCAGACAGATATCGCTGGCGTGTGTGGGGAGCACTCACAGTGTTCCGGCCACACTGGGGTTGCCCCCGCTCACGGGTGTGTGCTCTCCCCGTCTACACTGCCCAGGCTCCTGGCTGCTCTATATGGAGTGGGCCCTGCATTGCATGCGGTTCCAGTTTTGGGGTATTCCACAAAAGCGTGGACTTGATTGGGCCTGCGTTTTGTGCCTTCCCTGGCCGGATCAGCTCAGGCAGCCAGGAGCTTGATGGGCACACTCTCCCCGGGTGTGGTGCGCCTTCTCCCCTCCGCGGTCCCAGCCTCAGTTTCCGCGTGCGCCAGTCGGGTGCTATTCTTGGGAGCTGGCCTCTAGTCGCGACCCTCCCGGCGGATGTTGACCATCCAGAATCTCAGGAAGTCTTTGGTTAGAAACTGGAGGCCTGTTTGCAGTTTGGTAGGGCATGCCGTCTCTGGGGCCGAGTTTGCCCCTTTCCCCTCCCCCCTGCCTCCAGGGGAATGGACCAGTCCGCCGCTGGCTTGCTCTTCTCTGGGATCGCTCAGTTTTTCCTTTGTTCTGCAAACAGGCCCACAGTGTGTTCGGGCTGGTTAATTTTCTCTCTCTCTCTTGCTCTCCCCCAGTTTAAGTTGCTCTTATATTAGCTCCCTCCGATTGCCCTCAGGGCATTCGGGCCGGTCCTTACCCTAAGCAATGCCGCTGGCTCCTCTCCATTCTGTCCCCACTTGCTGGTGGCGGATGCGGGCATCTGGGGTACTTTTCTGCTGGGAGTTGCTTTTAGGCATGTAATCTGTGGGTTTTATTTATTTTTCCTCCCAGTTAGGTTGCCCTCCGAGATTCGAAAACTTCCCCCAGACCCGCCCGTGAGAGGGTTTCCTGGTGTTTGGAAACTTCCTCTATTATGACTCCCTTCCCGGGACGGGTCTCCGTCCCTAGCTCTTTTGTCTCTCTTTTTATCTTTTATATTTTGTCCTACCTCCTTTCGAAGACAATGGGCTGTTTTTCTGGGCGCCTGATATCTTCTGCTAGTGGTCAGAAGTTGTTTTGTGAAGTTTGCTCAGCGTTCAAATGTTCTTTCGATGAATTTGTAGGGGAGAAAGTGGTCTTCCCGTCCTATTCCTCCACCATCTTGGCTCCTCCCCAATCGTAGACTTCTTAATGTTGGCCCTTCTGATCAGTAGGAGGCGGTACTGCATTATACTTTTGATTTGTATCTCTCTAATAATTAGGAGTATTGAGCATCTATTCATGTGCCTGTTGGCCATCTATATGTCTTCTTTGGAGAAATAGCTGCCCGTTTTTTGATTGGATTGTTCGCTTTTTGTTATTGAGTTTTATGAGCTATTTGTATTTTTTGGAAATCAAACATTTGCAAGATAATTTTCTTAATAATACTATCATCAATCTTTCCAACGACTTTGATGGTATTTTTTATTTGCAATTACAATGACTGAGAATGTAGGGGAAAAAATTTCAAACTTTCTTTACTGTCTCCATTTCTTTCACCCCATAACACACACATCATTTTTCACAAAACTGCTCCCATCTAAATCCTGAACTTTATTGTAATATCAAGATTAATAACTAATAATGGTCTTTGCGCCCTATGTGTTCAGTCTGCCTTTTGTCTGTGGAAAAACTTTAGCCAAAGAATAACTTTAATTGGAGTGAGAACATGCAGAAACAAAGAAAAACAGTCAAAGGAGACCAAATAATAGTAATGTAGTCACTAAACAAAGGGAAGAATCTTTGTTCCTCCACAAGGGGTATAGACAATATTCTGAGCCATATCTTTCACCCATACCCCAGTGGAGGAGTTAACTACATGATGATGATGAGATGGTAGCCATGACGTAAGCTGCCATAATTCTGAAAACTGGCCTCAAAGAGATGGAAACAAACCAACCCTGGAACTGAAGATTAACTGTACTTAAGATGATGCTGGTCAGATCACCAATGAACAATTTCAAGATGACTGTCAGAGCTGTCTGTACTGTTTGTGCATGTAGCACACCTCTCTGTCTGTAAAAGTTATTGCCCCAGATTGTCGGGTTGGGGGTGGGGAGTTGACCTTTGGACAGACATCCTCACCTCCTCCTTCCCCATTGCTGGTATCCAAAATAAAGCAAATTCTACAAACTTTCCTTTCCACCAAGCTTGCCTCTTTATTGGCTTTTGAACTGCGAGCAACCAGACCCTACTTTCGGTAACAATATTAATAACTAGTATTTGAACTGCTGACACTACTGAGTATAGTTGAGGATCCATGGTTTGAATAGTTCAAACAAAGTACAAGCACTGTAACTTTTGTTATGGATATGAAGAAATTCCTTCTAGGATCAAATCAACATTTGGTCCCTCATGTGAATACTCATTATAGTTGAATTCCTGTAAGTATTTCTTTGGATCAAACTCTTAGAGGCAGAATAGCTGAGTCAAAGAGTATATTAGGCTAGATAATGGCACCCCAAAGGTGTCCACACCCTGATTCCTGGAACCTGTGAACATATTAACATAATAAAAAGGACTTCACAGGTGTGAGTAAGTTGAGTCTCTAGATGAGAAGAGCAGCTTACATTTTCCAGGTGGGCCCAATTTAATTATATGCGTTCCTAAGGTACCGAATTAAGTCATGTGGACTCTGCTCAGGCCTTATCCTACTCAAGGCTCTTTGACCTAGTAGGAGAGTTCTTTTTCTACTTAGGTTCGAGCAACCACAAACAAAACCAAAGCTGAGATTTGACACAGCACAAGATTTATTTCATGGGCAAAGAATGAAGAAGCGGGAACTAAGTTCACAGATCAACTTCTCACCCACCTGGCAAGAGATATTTAAAGAGTAAAGATGGAAGGATGAGGATTGTGACGCTAATGATGGGGAGGTATATACATAAGTCTGTTGGGGAAGGGGCAGTGTTTTTTCTGTTGTGTAGGGTGCCACCCACTTTAATCCTTTTTCTGGTCCTTAATATCTGGTCATGGCTACCAGTAGGTCATTTAATATGCTAATATAGTAAAATCAATGTATAATGAGAGATTCAGGATCTGTTGAAAGTGAGATTCGTCACCATTGTGGTCTCAGCTGGTTCCATTTTTGTTTGTAGCTTCTTTTTTTTATGTCTGAATTATTTAACTTGAAGACTTATGTTAAACCCTACTAAGGTTGAGATTGGAAGGTTCTGAGCAAGGACACTTTTGCTAAAGGTAGGGGTTGGCGGGTTTTGAGCAAAGGTTTGAAGTAACTCTGGCAACACAAGAAGTAGGTGATATGATGATGAAAGCAAGAGGGTGGAGTGATTGGAGGAAGGGGCCCTGAGCTAGGGAATGCAGTTAGCCTTCAGAAGTTGAAAAAGCCAAGGAAATTAAACCTTCCTTCGGAGCCTCCAGAAGGAACCAGCCCTGCCAACACCTGGACTTTAGCCCAGTGAGACTGGTTTTGAACTTCTAATCTCCAAAACTGTAAGTAATAAATTTGTGCTGTTTCATGCCCCTAAATTTGTTGTAATTTGTTACAGCAGAATAAGAAACTAATGCAAAGAGTTTGCAAATAGTTTCAACGTTTTAATTGTCAAATTTCCCATCAGCAGTATATGAGAGTGTCTCTCTCTGATCTCTGTTATTTTCACCTCATGTCCCTTCTGTAAGCAGTCTGTAAGCTTTTCTAGGGTGTAGGCTATGTCCTCTACCTCTCTTTTCATCTCACACAAATATCCTGAACCTGATAGATCCACAAAACTCTATACTAACAATATTAAATGTTAATGAATTTCAGTAGAGTAAGAAGGCATGAAAGAAATATTTGACCTGAAATTTTTTAAGAAAAATGTTCCACTTAAGAGTCTTCTGAGTTAGGTTGAGTATCATATCATGTGTTTTAGAGTTAAAAAAGAAAAGCATCAAGTGGTAGGTATAAATATAACAGTTCAGTTCAGTCACTCAGTCGTGTCTGACTCTTTGTGCCTCCATGGACTGCAGCACATCAGGCCTCCCTGTCCATCACTAACTCCCAGAGCTTGCTCAAACTCATGTTCATTGAGTCAGTGGTCAGTGATGCCATCCAACCATCTCATCCTCCGTCATCCACTACTCCTGCCTTCAGTCTTTCCCAGCATCAGGGTCTTTTCCAATGAGTCAGTTCACTTATTTCATGGTAAAAGGGCAAGCTTAACAGACCCAGTATGCTATTTTGTTACCAAAATGAGACAAGCAATTGGAAAAACAATTAGAGAAAATAAATAGAAATATACTACACAGATCTGTATACACCTGAGCATAGATTGTGACTAACACATTCTTCCAAATTCTTTTTTCATCTGCGTTCTAACACAAATTTCTATCAGGTTTACCCTTCATTTTTTCTAACTGGCTTTATTGAGATATGATTTACATAAAATGCACATGCTTAAAATTGTATAAACTTTGTAAGTTTTAACATATGTATAAAACCTGAGAGACCATCACCATGATGAAGACAATGAACATAGCCATTATCCCTAAAAGTTTCCTTGTTTCTTTTGTATCCTTCCTTTCCACTCCTTCTCACAACCTTCCAACTTGTCAGCTTTATGTCACTACAGTGATTGAAGTTTGTTTGAATGAAAACTCAGTTTGCAGGTGATTAAAGTTTATATGAATGAAATTATACATATATATTCCTTTCTCTGACTTCCTTTACTCGAAATAATTATTTTGAGATTCATTCATGTTGTTTGTACAATAATTCATTGATATTTATTAGAATATTAGTTCATTCTATGGACATACCACAGTTTATCCATTCATCTATTGATAGACATTTCAGCTGTCTTCAGTTTTGGCCATCATAAATAAAGCTGCTATGAATACTCATGTATGTGTCTTTGTGTGAACATTTGCTTTCATTTCTCATGGTTAAATATCAGGAAAGTAATGACAACGTATACATATACTTAACTTTTTAAGAAACTGCCAAACTGTTTTTCAAAGTACCATTTTACAGTCTTACCATCTGTGTGTGTGTGTTTGAGAATTCCTGTTACTCTACATCCTTATCCACACTTGTTTTGTTCAGTCATTTTTCATTAGCCATTCTAGTACATACTGTCACCTACAAATTGGCACTTGCCATTGGGACTTGCCACCTACCTCTACAAGAATTGTATCATGTGCTGCTACAGTTACTGCTTTTCAACACCCCCTGAAAGGAGTTCAGGATGGAGAGCAGAAATGAGGCATTCTGTGCTCTGGCGGAGGTAGGGGTGGGGGGCTGGCAGAACAGGTCTTCAGACATAATTTTAGGAACAATTTTTTGAGCCCAATTCTTGTATCACCTCATATCTAGAAAAGCTCTAAAGTGCTTCATGATGATGACTGCTTCTTGTGACTAGTTGACCTCCCCCCACACACCCCTACCCCCGCATCTTTGGAGCAGTTTCTCAGAGCTATCTGAGGTGCTGTCTCCTGGGTTGCAGTCCTAGTTTTGCCCCAAATAAAACTTAACTCTCAACCTTCATGTTGTACAATTTTTTTTTTATTTTACCTAGAATAAACCTAACACCAGTTTACTGATGAGTGAGTGATAGTCACTCAGTCGTATCTGACTGTTCATGACCCCATGGGCTGCAGCCTGCTGGCTCCTCTGTCCATGGAATTCTCCAGGCAAGAATACTGGAGTGGGTTGCCATTTCCTTCTCCAGGTATGTTGTACAATTTTTAAAGTTTACTGTATGTAGTGATATCATATTGTGGCTTTACTTAGCCTTTCTCTAATAACTAATTATGTTGAGTTTTTTCTCACATGCTTCTTTGCTATTCTTTTATTTGGTGCTTGATCAAATCTTTGCAATTTTTATTGGGTTTATTTATTGTTGAATTTTGAGAGTTCATCATACTTGGCAAAAGTTTTTTAAAAGAGAAGTTATTTTATATGACTTGAATCCCCTTAAATGTATTGAGATTTGTTTTATGGCTCAGAACATGGTCTATTTGGTAAATGTTCCATATGCACTTGAAAAGAATGTGTATTCTGCTGTTGTTGGGCTGAATGTTCCGTAAATGTTAATTCAAATTTGTTGATAGTGTTCAAATCTATATCTGTGGTAGCACACTTATAACCCCCAAAGATGGCCATATTCTAAGCCTCCAAATTTGTGAATATGTTACTTTACATGCCAAAAGAACTATGCAGACATTATCTTATTAAAGGTATTGAGATAGACTATCCTATATTGTTCAGGTGGTTCCAATTTAATCACAAGTCCTTAACAGCAGAGGACTTCTCCCCGCTGTAATCATGTTAGTCCAAGCTCATACTGCTCCCTGCACAACAGGCCAATAAATCGAGAAG
The DNA here is from genome assembly GCF_019320065.1 of Cervus canadensis. Taxonomy (NCBI): domain Eukaryota; kingdom Metazoa; phylum Chordata; class Mammalia; order Artiodactyla; family Cervidae; genus Cervus; species Cervus canadensis. The sequence goes on from NC_057391.1 coordinate 40,189,509, forward strand.
ACAGTTGTTGGGGCAAGAGATAGTGACTTTATTCAGAAAGCCCGCAGACCAAGAAGATGGTGACGTAGTGTCTCAGAATCATCTTACCTGGGTTTAGATGCTAGTTTTTTTACTCTTTTATGGAGCAAAGACTGGGAGGTGAGGAGGTAATGTGAAAAAGGTGATAAATAGTTGCAAATATTTCTTGGTTCCCTGGGAACCTAGGGAACTACTCTAGAGAGCCTGTAGAGAGCCTGTGTTAATTTCTTCCTTCCTTCAGCCACTCATAGGTGGGCCTGGTCAGGATGTTTCCTGTGAGTAAACAAAGGTATTTCAGCTTAAACTCTGGCGTGGGAGGCCAGGTTCCTGGAGGTTTCATTATGTACATTTTAAGATACAGGCAACATCCCTTTAGAGATTCACTTGTAGCAAAAACAGTAGAATACAAAGGTTAATGTAAAATAAACAGATCTAATATGGAGTCATATGTTCTCCCCTATTACAATCAGAGGGAGACATGATTATGGAAAAAGAGTCAGAGAAATTCAACATTGCTTGCTTTAAAGATGGAAGAAAAGATTCATGACCAAAAATGCAAGTGACCTCTAGAAACTGGAAAAGATCAAGAAATGGATTCTCTCCTAGCAGCTCCAGAAAGGAATACAGCCCTGTCTTCATCCTGACTTTTAGTTCAATGAGACCTGTGTTGGACTTCTGATTTTCAGAACTGTAAGATAAATTTGTATTGTATGACCCATTAAATTTGTGCTAATTTGCTCCAGCAGCAAGAGAAAAATAATGTATTTGCTCATGTAGTTGGCATTTCCAGTGCTTTTCATTTTTTTTTGGTTAGATCCAGATTTCTAGTTGGGATTATTTTCTATTAATGTAAAACTTTGGCACTTTTTGTGGTATTTTTGCACTTTTGTAGTGCAGGTCTATTGATGATGTAATATTTCACCTTGTTTATGTCTGAAAAAGTCTATGTTTCTCTTTTTTTAAACAAAACATTGGTAAAGAATTCTAGGCTAATAGTTTTATTTTCTTTCATATGTTCTATTGGTTTATCTTTGGAATTTATCATTAAGTATGATTTTATGATTTTTTTTATGTTATTAGATTAGTTTGCTAATATTTTGTTGAGAAGTTTTGCATCTATATTCATCAAAGATATTAGCCTATTACTTTCTTTTTTGGTGGTATCTTTATCTGGTTTTGGTATCAGGGTGAAGGTGGCTTCATAGACAATCTTTGGGAGTGCTCTCTCCTCTTCAATCTTTTGGAAGAGTTTGAGAAGCATTGGTATAAGTTCTTTTTTATATGTTTTGTAGAATTCACCTGTGAAGCCATCTGGTCCTAAACTTTTGTTTATAGGGAGGTTTTTTTAAAATTACAGATACTATTTCATTTCTAGTGATACTTATGTTCAAAATTATTTACTTCTTGATGAAATCTTAGTGGGCTATTTCTAGAAACTTCTCCATTTCTTCTAGGTTGCCAAATTTATTGGCATATGATTGTTCATAGTATGCCTTTTTGTGTGTGTGTATTTCTGCAGTCTTGGTTGTTTTATCTCCTTTTTCATTTATTTTCATCCTCTTTTATTCTTGGTGAGTCTGGCAAGATGTTTGTCAATTTTGTTTACCCTTTCAAAGAACTAGCTCTTGGTTTTATGGTTCATTTGTTTGTTTTCATTTTTTAATCTCTATTTTATTTATTTCCTCTCTGATCTTTATTATTTCCATCCTTCTGCTGACTTTGCTTTTTGTTCTTTATCTAATTCTTTTAAGTGGTAAGTTAGGTTGACTTTTGAGATTTTTCTTGTTCTTTTTTGGAAGGCCTGTATCACTAGACTCTGGGAGTTGGTGATAGACAGGGAGCCCTGGCGTGCTGCGATTCATGGGGTCACAAAGAGTTGGACACGACTGAGTGACTGAACTGAACTGTATCACTACTAGTAATTTCTAAGAAATGCTTTTGTTTCATCCCACAGATATTTTTTTTTTTTTCAGACAAGGCTTTATTGGGACTCCTGTACAGGCTGCAGGAAGGAGAGAAAACAAGTAGCAAGTTTCCTTGCTCATCCCCCAAGGAGGAGTAATATTGTTCCTTATGTGGGATGAGAGTAGGGGTGTTTCCAGGGGTTTGGCTGGTTTGCTTACCCCTTTGGGGTGTTGAGTGCAGGGGTCATGTGTGCATCCTATTGATTTTATACAGCTGTATTTTTACTGTCTTTGTCTCAAGGTAGTTTTAAATTTCCTTTTCAATTTCATAGTCAATCTGTTGGTTTCTTAGTATCATGTTGTTCAGTCTCGATGTAATAATATTTTTTTCGTTTCTTTTTCTGTGATTAGTTTCTAGTTTCATGCCTTTGTGTTTAGAAAATGTGCTTGAGATAATTTTTGTACTCAAATTAGTTGAGGCTTCATTTTATGCCTAGTATATGGTGAGTCCTAGAGAATGTTCCATGTGCACTTGAAAAGAATGTGTATTCTGTTTTTCTTGGATGCAACATCCTAAAAATATCGATTAAGTCTAAATGTTTTATCATTTAGGAAGTCTGTTGACTTACTGTTTTTCTCTCTAGAAGATCTGTCCATTGATGTAACTGGGGTGTTAAAGTCTCCTACTATCATTATATTCCTGTCAATTTATCCCTTTACATCTGTTAATATGTTATGTATTTGGATGCTCCTCTACTAGATGCATATATGTTGACGAGTATAAAATTCTCTTCTTATATTGATTATTTTACCATTATATAGTGTCCTTCTTTATTTTTATAGCCTTTGCTTTAAAATCTACTTTGTCTGACATGAGTATTGTGATTCCCCACTCCTTTCACTTCCATTTGCATGAAGTATCTTTTTGCATCCCCTTACTTTTAGTCTATATGTGTTCTGTGTCCTAAAGTGGGTCTCTTGTAGGCAGGATATTGTATACTCTTGTTTTTTAATCTAATCTCCCACTCTGTTTTTTTTATCCTTTAAAAATATTATATTGGAATATGTTTTTATATTGATTTACAATGTTGTTTTAGTTTCCAGGTGTACAGCAAAGTAATTCAGTTAAACATATGCATATATCTATTCTTTTCACATTCTTACTCCATTTCGGCTGTTATAGAATATTGAGCACAGTTCCTTGTGCTATACAGTAGGCCCTTATTGGTTATGTATTTTAAATATAGTACTGTATATGTCAATCCCAAGCTCCCAATTTATTCTTCTGTACTACCTTTCCCCATAAGTTTGTTTTCTAAATCTGTGTGTGTTTCTGTTTTGTAAATAAGTTCATTTGTCTCATTTTTTATATTCTGTATGTAAGCAATATCAAGATATTTATCCTTCTTTGTCTGACTTACTTAATATGATGTCTGCATCCATCAATATTGCTGCAAATGGCATTAGTTCATTCTTTTTAATAGCTGAGTAACATTTCTTGTATATATGTACCACATCTTCTTTATTCATTCTTCTGTCAATGGACATTTAGGTTGCTTCCATGTCTTAGATATTGTAAACAGTGTTGCATTGAACATTGAGGTTCATGTATTCATGAACCATTTATCCATGTATCTATCTTTTGAACAATGGTTTTCTTTGAGTATATAACCAGGAGTGGGATTGCTGGCTGATATGGTAGTTCTATACTGTGCTCCATAGTGGCTGCATCAATTTACATTCCTACTAACAATGTACGAGGTTTCCTTTTTTCCCACAGCCTGTCCTGCATTAATTGTTTATAGACTTTTTGACAATGGCCATTCTGACTAATGTGAGGTGATATCTCATTATAGTTTTGAGTTACATTTCTCTAATAATTAGTCATGTTGAGCATCTTCTCGTGTGCCTCTTGGCCATTTGTATGTCTTCTTTGGAAACATGTCTATTTAGGTCTTATGCATTCAAATGTGTATATCTTTCCTTTTCTTCTTTGCCTTTAGCTTCTCTTCTTTTCTCAGCTATTTGTAAGGCATCCTCAAACAATGATTTTGCCTTTTTGCATTTCTTTTTTTTTTTTTTTCTTTTTGCATTTCTTGATGGGGATGGTCTTGATCACTGCCTCCTGTACAATGTCATGAACCTCTGTCCATAGTTCTTCAGGCACTCTATCAGATCTAATTCCTGGAATCTATTTGTCATTCCCACTGTATAATCATAACAGATTTAATTTAAGTCATACCTGAATGGTCTACTGGTTTTCCCTACTGTCTTCAATAGAAATCTGAATTTGGCAATAAGGAGTTCATGATCTGAGCCACAGTCAGCTCCTGGTCTTGTTTTTGCTAACTGTATAGAGCTTCTCCATCTTTGGCTGCAAAGAATATAATCACTCTGATTTCGGTATTGACCATCTGGTGATGTCCATGTGTAGAGGCTTCTCTTGTGTTGTTGAAAGAGGGTATTTGTTTTGACCAGTGCGTTCTCTTGACAGAAGTCGGTCAGCCTTTGTCCTGTTTCGTTTTGTACTTCAAGGCCAAATTTGCCTGTTACTCCAGGTATCTCTTGACTTCCTACTTTTGCATTCCAGTCCCCTATAATGAAAAGGACATCTTTTTTGGGGGTTAGTTCTAGAAGGTCTTGTAGGTCTTCATAGGACCGTTCAACTTCAGCTTCTTCAGTGTTACTGGTTGGGGCATAGGCTTGGATTACAAATGGTTTGAATGGTTTGCCTTGGAAACAAACAGAGATCATTCTGTCATTTTTGAGATTGCACCCAAGAACTGCATTTTGGATTCTTTTGTTGACTATGAGGACTACTCCATTTCTTATAAGGAATTCTTGCCCACAGTAGTAGATATAATGTTCATCTGAGTTAAATTCACTCATTCCAGTCCATTTGAGTTCACTGATTCCTAAAATGTCAACATTCACTCTTGCCATCTCCTGTTTGACCACTTTCAATTTACCTTGATTCACATGCTTAACATTCCAGGTTCCTATGCAAAATTGTTCTTTATAGCATCGGACTTCACTTCCATCACCAGTCATATCCACAACTGGGCACTTTTTGCTATTGGCTCCATCCCTTCATTCTTTCCGGAGTTATTTCTCCACTGATCTCCAGTAACATATTGGGCACCTACCGACCTGGGGAGTTCATCTTTCAGTGTCATATCTTTTTGCCTTTTCAATAGAATGGGAAGGACTAGAGATCTGTTCAAGAAAATTAGAGATACCAAGGGAAATTTTCATGCAAAGATGGGCACAAAGAAGGACAGAAATGGTATGGACCTAACAGAAGCAGAAGATATTAAGAAGAGGAGATATTAAGAGGAGGTGGCAAGAATACACAGAAGAACTATACAAAAAGAGATCTTCATGACTTTGATAACCACAATGGTGTGATCACTCACCTTGAACCAGACATCCTGGAATGCGAAGTCAAGTGGGCCTTAGGAAGCATCACTACAAACAAAGCTAGTGGAAGTGATGAATTCCAGTTGAGCTATTTCAAATCCTAAAAGATGATGTTGTTAAGGTACTACACTCAATATGTCAGCAAACTTGGAAAACTCAGCAGTGGCCACAGGACTGGAAAAGGTCAGGTTTCATTCCAATCCCAAAGAAAGGCAATGCCAAAGAATGTTCAAACTACAACACAATTGCACTCATCTCACACACTAGCAAAGAGTAATGCTCAAAATTCTCCAAGCCAGACTTCAACAGTATGTGAACCATGAACTTTCAGGTATTGAAGCTGGATTTAGAAAAGGCAGAGGAACCAGAGATCAAATTGCAAAAAGCAAGAGAATTCCAGAAAAATGCCTACTTCTGCTTTATTGATTATACCAAAGGCTTTGACTGTGTGGATCACAACAAACTGTGGGAAATTCTTAAAGAGATGGGAATACCAGACCACCTGACCTATCTCCTGAGAAATGTGTATGCAGGTTTCTGTAAGCAGCAGTTAGAACTGGACATGAAACAACAGACTAGATCCAAATCGGGACAGCAGTATGTCAAGGCTGTATATTGTCACCCTGCTTATTTAACTTATATGCAGAGTACATCATGCAAATTCCAGGCTGGATGAAGCACAAGCTGGAATCAAGATTGCCGGGAGAAATATCAATAACCTCAGATATGCAGATGACACCACCCTTATGGCAGTAAGCGAAGAACTAAAGAGCCTCTTGATGAAAGTGGAAGAGGAGAGTGAAAAGTTGGCTTAAAACTCAACATTAAGAAAACTAAGATGTAATGGCATCTGGTCCCATCACTTCATGGCAAATAGATGGGGAAACAATGGAAACAGTGAGAGACTTTATCTTTTAGGGCTCCATAATCACTGCAGATGGTGACTGCAGCCATGAAATTAAAAGACTCCTGTTCCTTGGAAGAAAAACTATGACCAACCTAGACAGCATATTAAAAAGCAAAGACATTACTTTGCCAACAAAGGTCCATCTAGTCAAAGCTATGATTTTTCCAGTAGTCGTGTATGAATGAGAGTTGGACTGGAAAGAAAGCTGAGCACTGAAGAATTGATGCTTTTGAACTGTGGTGTTGGAGAAGACTCTTGAAAGTCCCTTGGACTGCAAGGAGATCCAGCCAGTCCATCCTAAAGGAAATCAGTCCTGAATATTCATTGGAAGGACTGATGCTGAAGTTCCAATACTTTGGCCACCTGATGCGAAGAACTGACTTATTTGCAAAGACCCTGATGCTGGGAAAGATTGAAGGCCAGAGGAGAAGAGGACAACAGAAGATGGGATGGTTGGATGGCATCACTGACTCGATGGACATGAGTTTGAATAAGCTCCAGGAGTTGTTGATGGATAGGGAAGCCTGGCATGCTGCAGTCCATGGTGTCACAAAGAGTCGGACATGACTGAGTGACTGAACTGAACTGAGGTCTTCTGCCCATTTTTTTTTTCTTTTATATTGAGCTGCATGAGGTGTTTGTAAAATTTGGAGATTAATCCCTTGTCGGTTGCATTGTTTTCAAATATTTTCTCTTATCCTGTGGGTTTTCTTTTCATTTTGTTTATGGTTTCTTTTACTGTGCAAAAACTTTTGAGTTTAATTAGATCCCATTTGTTTATTTTTTGGCTTTATTTCCATTACTCTAGGAGATGGATCAAAAAAGATACTGTTTCAATTTATGTCAAGAGTATTCTGCTTATGTTTTCCTCTAAGAGTTTTATAGTATCTGGTCTTAAACTTAGGTCTTTAATCATTTGAGTTTATTTTTGTGTATAGCATTAAATATTTTCTTAGTTCATTTTTATGTGGCTGTCCAACTTTCCCAGTACCACTTGCTGAAGAGACTGTCTTTTTTCCTGTTGTATATTCTGATCTTTGTTGAGGATTAATTGAATCTAGCTGTGTGAGCTTATTTCTGGGTTTTCTATCCTGTTCCATTGATCTATATTTCAATTTTTATGCCAGTTCTATTGTGTTTTGATTACTGTAGCTTTGTAATGTAGCCTGAAGTCAGAGAGCCTGATTCCTCCAGCTCCATTTTCCTTAAGGTTGCTTTGTCTATTCAGGGTCTCTTGTGTCTTCATACAAACTTTAAGATCTTTTGTTCTAGTTCTGTGAAAAATGACATTGGTAATTTGATAGGGATTGCACCAAATCTGTAGATTGCATTTGGGAGTATAGTCAATCCAAGAACATGGTATATCTTTCCATGTGTTTGTGTCATCTTTGATTTCTTTCATCAGGTCTTGTAATTTTTGGAATACAGATCCTTTGCCTCTTTAGGTAGGTTTATTCCTAGGTATTTTATTCTTTTTGATGTGATGGTAAATGGGATTGTATATTTTTTCTTTCTGATCTTTCATTGTTAGTATACAGAAATGCAACAGATTTCTGTGTATTAATTTTGTATCCTGCAACTTTACCAAATTCATTGATGAGCTGTAGTCATTTTCTGGTAGCATCTTTAGGATTTCCTATATATAGTAGTATGTCATCTGCAAACAGTGACAGTTTTACTTCTTTTCCAATTTGAATTCCGTCTATTTGTTTTTCTTCTCTGATTGCTGTGTCTAAGCCTTCCAAAAGTATGTTGAATAAAATAAGAATGGGTATCCTTGTCTTGTTCTTGATCTTGGAGGAAAATGCTTTCAACTTTTCACCATCGAGTGTGATGCTATCTGGTCTGTCATATATGGCTTTAATATGTTGAGATATGTTCCCTCTATGCCCACTTTCTGGAGAGTTTTTATTATAAATGGGGGTTGAATTTTGTCAAAGCTTTTTCTGCATCTATTGAGATGATCATATAGTTTTTATTGTTCAGTTTGTTAATGTGATGTAACACATGGGTTGATTTGGGATGTTGAAAAATCCTTGCATCTCTGGGATAAATTCCATTTGATTATGGTTTATGATCCTTTTAATGTATTATTGGATTTGGTTTGCTAAAATTTGGTTGAGGATTTTTGCATCTGTGTTCATCAGATATATTGGCCTATCAATGTCATTCAGTGATGCTGGCCTATGATTTTCTTTTCTGTGGTATCTTTGTCTGGTTTTGGTATCAAGGTGATGGTGGCCTCATTGAATGAGTTTTGGAATGTTCCCTCTTCTGCAATTTTTTGAAAATAGTTTCATAAGGTTAGGTGTTAACTTTTTTCTAAATGTTTGATAGAATTTGCCTGTGAGGCCATCTGGTCCTGGATTTTTGTTTGTTGGGAATGTTTTAAATCACAGCTTCATCTTTAGTACTTATAATTGGTCTGTTTATATTTTCTATTTCTTCCTTATTCAATCTTGGGAGACTGTACCTTTCTAAGAAATGTATCATTTCTAGGTTGCCCATTTTATTGGCATGTAGTTGCTTATAGTAGTCTCTTATCATTCTTTGTATTTCTGTGGCATCCATTGTAACTTCTTTTTCATTTCTAATTTTATTGATTTGAGCCTTCTCCCTTTTTTTCTTGAACAGTCTGGCTAAAGATTTATCAATTTTATCTTTTCAGAGAACCGGATTTTAGTTTCATTGACCTTTTCTATTATTTTCTTCATCTATTTTATTTCTGCTCTGATCTTTGTGATTTCTTTCCTTCTACAACTTTGGGTTTTGTTTGTTGTTTCTCTAGTTGATTTATTTGTAAGGTAAGGTTGTTTGAAGTATAACTTATTTCCTGAGGTAAGCTTGTATTGTTATAAACTTCCCTCTAGGAACTGCTTTTGTTGTGTCCCATAGGCTTCGGATCATCATGCTTTCATTTCCATGTGTCAAGGTGTTTTTGATTTCCATTTCTTCAGTGATCCATTGGTTGTTTAGTAGCATATTATTTATCCTACACGTGCTTGGTGGTTTTTTTTACATTGTTTTTCTTTGTAATTGATTTCTGACCTCATAGGTTTGTGGTCAGAAAAAATGGTTGATATTATATCAAGTTTCTTAAGTTTGCTAAGGCTTACTTTGTAGCCCAGCAAATGATTCAATCTTGGAGAGTGTTTCATGTGCACTTGAAAAGAATATGTATTCTGCTGCTTTTGTATAGAATGCTCTATAAATATCAATTAAGTCCATTTTGTCTAATGTGTCATTTAAGGCCTGTACTTCCTTATTTATTTATTGGCTGCACTGGGTCTTCATTGCTGTGCAGGCTTTTCTCTATTTGTGGCAAGTGGGGGCTACTCTCATTGCAGTGAGCAGGCTTCTCATTGTGTTCTGGAGCATAGACTCTAGGGCGTACAGGCTTCAGTAGTTGTGGCACAATGGCTCAGGAGTTGAGGTTCCTGGGCTCTAGAGCACAGGCTCAATAGTTGTGGCACATGGGCCCAGCTGCTTTGCATGTGGGATCCTCCTATACCAAGGATTGAACCTGTGTCTCTGCATTGGCAGTGGATTCTCCACCACTGAACCACCAGGGAAGCCCTGTATTATTAATTTTCTGTCTGGATAATCTGTCCTAAGTCAGGTTAAACATCAAAGATTGAACTTGAGGGCATGGGGAGCCACTGAAAGAATTTAAGCATATATGTGACATACAGTTTTATTCTTTTAGGACTACTTTTGGAGGTTGTGTGGAATAGGGCAACTTTAAAAGATTCACAGTGACATTGGCAGGCAGATTTGATGAAATGATGGGGACAGGCATCTGACTAGAAAACAGTTCCAAATCTTGGCCTTGCAGAGCCTCAGACTCCCCATTTCAAGTCTGTACTCCCAAACACTGGATCTGTCGCATCTCAGTAGACAGTCATCCCCCAGTTTCCATGGGATATTAGTTCTAGGACACAACACCCCCAACTCAGATACCAAAATCTGTCAATGATCACATTTACAGTTGGGCCTCTGTATATCAACTACTTACTCATATCTAACTTCTGTCCTCACTGACCTCTTTACCTAGCTTAGATTCCATGTTCCTTGTTAAACCTCTACCTTAGACATATCCCCAATTTTCCTATCCTTTTCTCTTTATCATGACCATTGTTTTTGTTATTCCTTTCTTTTTCACTGGCATCTTCTCATAGCATTTAAACTCAAGCATTTCCTATCTGAAAAACAAGTCTTTTTCTCTAGGCCGTATCTCCCTCTACCACCCATTTGCCTTCCTCCATTTCACAGCCCAACTTATTTATGGCTTAAGCTCTTTACTTCCTCTGTTCTTGTCATTTATATGGAAATTAAAGTCACCAAGAATGATAGGAGGGGTTGCTCAGTGGTAAAGAATCTGCCTACCAATGCAGGAGACGTGAGTTCAGTCCCTGGTCTGGGAAGATCCCACATGCTGTGGAGCAACTAAGCCTATGTGCCACAGATATTGAGCCTGTGTTCCAGAGTCTGGGAACCACAACTACTGAGACCCACATGCCCTACAGTCTGTGCTCCACAACAAGAGAAGCCACTGCAATGAGAAGCTTATGCACTGCAACTAAAGAGTAGCCCCCACACTTCACAAATAAGGAAAACCCAGGCACAGCAATGAAGACACAGCACAGACAATAATAAAGTAAGTAAAATGATAGGAATATTTGTTGAAGACAGTGACACAGGTGCTAAATTCTTCAATAAATGAGGGTAGAGAAGGACAGCAGTTTAAAGGTCAGGAGATGGGAGTCTTATCCATTTTTAAAGAGGAGTAGGGCCATTCAATTATGCCCTATCACTGACATCAGAGTGAGGAGCTTGAAGCCAGTCTTACACTAGTTAAGGGAAATAATGTGACACTTTTTACATAGGTGAGGAAAACCATTGTGGAAGAAATCATATGTATATATGTGTCTATGTGTGTATACACATATATATGTGTGGTATCACTTATATAAAATTGTATAAGTGTAAATGTGTGCATGTATTATATCTGTAAACACTGTAAACCTAAAATTGCAAGAAAGTTCACTAAACTATTAATAGTGGCTACCACTGAGTGGTAGAATTTGGGGTAATCTTTCCCTTTTTTATAGTGCTCTTTTCAAATGCTTGAGTATTCTTCTAAGCATGTATCATCCTCAAGTGCTTCCCAGGTGGTCCTAGTGGTAAAGAACCCATCTGTCATTGCAGGAGATGTAGGTGCAGGTTTGATCCCCGGGTCGGGAAGATCCCCTGGAGGAGGGCATGGCAACCCACTCAAGTATTCTTGCCTGGAGAATCCCATGGACAGAGGGGCCTGGCGGACCACAGTCCACTAGGGTCTCACAGTCAGACACGACTATAAAGCAATGTAGCCCACAGGCATATCATCTTTGAATTTAGAAAGATGCAAAGTTACTTATTGTTTTAGAAGAAAATTTTAATAGATTGTTCTGAAGTGGCTCTGGTCCTTGCCCTGTCTTCTTTTATCTACATGTATCATGAGAAGGAGACTAGAAATAAAGAAGAGCAGATTGGAAGCAGCTTAGTCTTCTTGTATCATGGGATTATTAGATTTAAGCAGGTGGTAAAATTTTGTTGTAGGAAGATATTTAACTCATCCAGACACAAACCTGGAAGCTAACCCTACTTCATGAAGTCAGAAAATGAACCAACTTTCCAGTTTTTGCATCTAACAGGAAAATGATAATGTTGGAATTTATTGAGTAGCAAAAACTAAACATTGCAAGGTATATGAGATGAGATAACGTAAGCCAAGCACCTCTACCAAAAAAAAAAGCCATTCAAATTTTGTCCTTTTTCTTTAAAAAAAAGCTGATATTTAAAAAAAAAAAAATAAAAAAAATTTTAAAAAGCTGATATTTAACTTGTTACAGTTATTACAAGCCACTAATCTGAGTAAATGTCATGGGCTTGTACTACTTATTGTCAGAGTTATTAAACTGTGATCTATGGGCCCAAAAGGGAAATGTACTCTTTCAACTTAATTTCTATCACACTGAAAGATGATTTTTTCTTTAAATTAATTGGAAAAATTTCTTCAACTTCATGCTAATACATTTTTAAAATTTTGATCCTTTAAAAATAATAAATACTATTACTAAATCATATACATAAAACAATTAACATTTATACTCTCCTAAGAGTGCCACTCAGTTCAGTTGCTTAGTCGTGTCTGACTCTTTGCAACCCGATGGACTGCAGTATGCCAGGCCTCCCTGTTCATCATCAACTCCAGAGCTTGCTCAAACTCATGTCTATTGTGTCAGTGATGCCATCCAACCATCTCATCCTCTGTCGTCCCCTTCTCCACCTGCCTTCAATCTTCCCAAGCATCAGGGTCTTTTCCAATGAGTCAGTTCTTTGCATCAGGTGGCCAAAGCATTAGAGTTTCAGCTTCAGCATCAGTCCTTCCAGTGAACACCCAGGGCTGATCTCCTTTAGGATGGTTGGATCTCCTTGCAGTCCAAGGGACTCTCAAGAGTCTTCTCCAACACCACAGTTCAAAAGCATCAGTTCTTTGGTGCTCAGCTTTCTTTATAGTTGCACTGTCACATCCATACATGGCTACTGGAAAAACCATACAGGATGATATTCTCAAAATAAAAATGTTCACACTCTTCCATCTGTATAATGAATACTGACCACCAGTTTGCTTCCAGCATTGAGTTGGGAACTGGGAATAGCACTGTGACTAAGACAGCAGTTACTGTCTTAAAAGATCTAAGTCTAATGGAGGTCAGACAAGTCAGCAGGCAGTTACAAGGAGTGGTATCTGCTTTACCTGGGAATGCACAGGGTGCTCATGTGAGCACAAAGGAAGGGCCCCTATCCCATTCTTCAAGAGTAAGGGAAGGTATCTTGAAAAAATTCAATATAATTTCTTTTATGCATGGTCTTAATACAAAATTCAAATTTCCTCTAATTATAGTTTTTAAAAGACGTCGAACTTTTGCTTTCTCTGGCAATATTTGAAATAAGATTGCAGAATTGTGTGACTTAAGTAGTATATGATAGATGACATTTATTATACCCTCTGGGACTTGGATGAACATCTTGATGAAGCTCCATATGTGATATCTAGAGAATATGTAGTAATCAGGACCAAGGAGTAGGGGCAGGGGATAAGAACAAAAGATTGGATAACATGAGCAATAGTGACATTTGTCACCAGGAGGCATTTTAAGATGGTGCTTCTCTTTGAATAGCCATTATACTTCCATAAAAAATGTGAGTAAACAGGGAAATCTCTTTGCAATTTTACCTTTTAAAGTCATTTTTATATCCACTGTCTACACATCTTGAGTCTAGATTTCCCTAACTGCTCTAACCCCTTATCTGTGAGAGTATTCCCTGTGATATGGTGGCCTCTGAAGCTTGTACCCCCAAGACTCTGACCCTTAATGGCCATAGTTGATTGGATTATGGAAAGACTGCCTGGTCAGATTCCTTAAAAATTTGGAATTGTGACTTGGAAGTAATTGTTGGACTCCGGCACTTAAACAGGAAAGTCAGATAAAGCAGGAGAAACAAACAACAACCCCACCCCACTAGCCTTAACAATCAGGGGCAGAGAAGCAAAAAAAAGGCCAAGTGATGAGAAATAGGGATAGAGGAGGAAGAAGGTAAGGGAGAGCATAGAAGTCTTTGTTTTAATGCCTCATGAAGCCTTTATTTCCTGCCCTTTGCTTCCATGAACTGAGTATTATTCCTTATAGTAAATCCCCTTTCACTTGACTAGCCAGAGCAGGTTTCTATTTCTTTGAGTTAAATTCTTCCTAAGGGCGGGGGGGGGGGGGGGGGGGGGGGGGGGGGGGGGGGGGGGGGGGGGGGGGGGGGGGGGGGGAGAGTAAAAGACACAGATAAAGTGTCTTTCACCTCAAGGAAAATACTTGTGTATCTCTATCAGGTGTCGAGATAGAGGAGGGGGCACTGTATATTAGAGATCCTGAGCCTCCACTGGACCTTTATGTGCTGTTTCATGATGGTCATTTGTGTGTGTGTCTGTGTGTGTGGGATTCATTTGCTCAACAGCCCCTCCTGTTTCTTATAGGCCCTCTTAATGCTTTCTTTTGGCTTTTACTTCTGCCCAACTGCCTATTTCCCCATTTTCTATGTGCCCAGGGAAGTAGATAAGTATCTGATTATGCCGAACTTTTCTTCAGTTCAGTTCAGTCGCTCAGTCATGTCCAACTCTTTGCGACCCCATGGACTGCAGCATGCCAGGCCTCCCTGTCCATCACCATCTCATCTTCTGTTGTCCCTTTCTCCTCCTGCCTTCAATCTTTCCCAGCATCAGGGTCTTTTCAAATGAGTCAGCTCTTTGCATCAGGTGGCCAAAGTATTGGAGTTTCAGCTTCAACATCAGTCCTTCCAATGAACATTCAGGACCCCAGACATGTGAATAGGCTGCTATGGATGGTTTCTAGTCAGTTTCCTCTTCTGTACCATTAAAATATCATCTACTCTTCAGAGCTGCTATGAGAGTAAAGAAGGTAAACTGCCTAGTACCACACTTGATAAATTTCTATAGCATTTTAAATGTTATAGATAACATTTCTATCTATAACACTTTAAATGTTACAGATAACATTTTCAAATTTTATTTGGAAATAATTTCAAACTTAAGATTGCAAGAATAATGCAAATAATGCTTTCATACCCATTACCTATTTTTAAAAAACATTTTGCTTCCTTGATTTGTTTCTATGTAATTTTGTTATGAATGATTTGAGAATAATTTGCATACATTATGGTTATATATTCCTAAATACTTCAGTGTGTATTTCCTTAGAATATACTGTTACATAAACACAGTACTTATAAACTTCAGTAAATCAACATTGATACAATACTATTTTCTAATCTTCTATCTATATTCTAATATGTTTATTTATTGCTTGAGATCTTAAAGACAGATACTCAAACAGGAAAGAAAAATGATTGGTAAATGTTCATCTGGGCTGTAAGGACTATTCAGAGTGTTTACTTTGCCTTCGCTAGTAAAGTACATCTCATGTCATCATTTCTCAGATAAATATTATTTTAACATACGGGTATCCAGTTCTATTTTTACACTGTTGCCTACTCTATTTCACTGATTCAGTTTATAGCTCCTTTTTTGAATTTTAATTTTTTTAATATTTCAAATTTTTAAAAAAATTTTTCAAAATTAGTCATTTATCCTGATTGCAAATGAGGCAAAACGAAACAAAGAATAAACACTTTTTTGACTTGCAGTAACTATATTAAATCTAACTTCACAGGTTACAGACATTTTGCATTAGGTCAAAATTTTGGTCTTTGGGACAAAATTTAATCATTATTATGGGAAAATGTATATCAGGTATATATTAGAAAAGTAAGACTTTTTTCAATGCAAAATGAATAAGAGACTACAAAACAATGAAGTACAGAGTTACATTTAATGCTAGGTTAAGAACTTTCCCCATTTTCTGTGTTAAAATACCTGAGTACACTAATCTTGCTTATCTTAGTGCCTGTAGCACTGAGTCCATCAACAAAACTGGATTGTTCTCATACTGATCTAATTTTTTCTATTTATTTTGTGTGTGTATAAGTTTCACTACTCTACCCCAGTTTATAAACAGAAAATCAATAGTTTTTATATTTTTCTTTAGAGAGCAATGCACATGGTAGGTAGTTAATTGTACCAATTAAATGTTGTTTGCCAGAAGGAGAAATGGATACCTGTCACACTGCAAAACACTAGAACAGACAAACCTGCCTAGTGAGTCCTGAGTCCCTCACTGAGCTGGCTGTGTGGCCTTGAGTAAGTTATAACTTCACTAATTTTCAGTTTTTTCACTTGTAAAATGGGGTTAGTAATAGTTCCTGTCACATAAAGGCAGTGTGAGATTGGTATAAAAGCTTCATAAATAAAACATGGCTTGTGAGATAGGTCTCGTTTGGCCAATATTTCCATTCTATATTTCAGTACTCAGCATTATTAACTTAATGTGCTTTTAGGTCAATTTTTTTTTGCCAGTAGTGGCAAATAACTTATCATTTATAAGCAGCTTAACTGAAAATTATGAATCACCCATAATTATGGCCAAGTGAAATAAAGGCATGCCTGAAGCAACCAAAATCCCAAGTAGGGCTTCACCTGAGGTTGTCAGGATTTTAGAAGTAAATTATGAACCACCACAGGGGTCCCAAACTGGCTGGTGTGACGGTCATTGATTCTGTGACAGAAATGGAGAAGCAGTGCTCTAGATCACATACAAATCATTTTGGGATTGGGGGTGGGGGGACAGGGTTTTAAATGCAGGCCCTGAGTCAGTAAGTCTGGAGTGGGAGCTCCAGAGATTCTGCATTTGTAAAATGTGTTTAGTGCAATGTTTTGATGCTTTCACTCTAAAAACTCATGCTTTCAGTATGATAAACATACTGAAACTGTTTACAAAAGTTCAAGGAGATAGAAAACAAGGGCCATATTTGCAAAATTATTTATTTACATTTTAAGCTCATGGTAAAATAATTCTAGGATAGAATGGCTAAGATGAAATATACCAAGTTGATATAAACACACACATTTATCTTTACATGAAAAGAATTCTAGCGATGGCTATAGATGAACTCAGGTTTTCCTTTTCAAAACCAATGTTCCTTTCAATCATGCTGTGATAATGTCTTCCAATAAGAACAGATTTAATGTATATCATTAAAAAAAAATCTGAGAAAAAGCTGACTTGGATAGATTTATTATTAAACTGCTATCCATATGTCATAAAACCAAAAATGTTTTACAGGGCTGAGATGTTCAAATAGGTCCAAACATGATATAATTAATAACTTTTAAGTAAGGAATGCTTTGGCTATTAGGTTTTGACTTAGTTTTGGCATTACTTGCAATAATTTATATCATTTCAGTTAGTCACTTGGTAATCCATTCAAAACAAGACTTAATACTGTCACAAAGCACTTAGCCTTACCTTGAGTGGGAATATCTTTAAGATGCTGACAATAGCAACACATTTCTCTTTTCCCTCACTCAGAAAAAAAGAAATCACAGAAATAAAAAATTCATTTTCACACGTTGAAGTTTTACTCATTCTTAAAAAAACAAAAGTTCCTCATCATAATGCCTCTTCTGGGTATTGGTACATTATCAAAATGCTAGACCTGTGAGAACTGCTC
This sequence comes from Cervus canadensis, assembly GCF_019320065.1. Taxonomy (NCBI): domain Eukaryota; kingdom Metazoa; phylum Chordata; class Mammalia; order Artiodactyla; family Cervidae; genus Cervus; species Cervus canadensis. The sequence continues at coordinate 40,206,939 of NC_057391.1, forward strand.
CTATACCTTGAAAGCCTATGACTTGGTGATCTACATATGTTTAAGGTTAAATATATAAACAATGCATTTGAAGCTTCTGGGAAGAATTCACATTTACAATAGTTTTTAAAAATCTGGGTTTATTAAGTTTTAGAAAAATAAATACTGTGGTTGGTTCTACCCTCCCCATCCACTTTTCTCCCCTTACAAATTTGAGCTTAAGAGTTCAGGCTTCTAAAAAGCAGAAGAAAGCAAAATAGAACAATGTAGGTTTTATTATTCACATTTTCCCTTTCTAAGGGTAACATTATCAAAATGGCAAACTTGATTCTCTTTCCTTGAAATGAAGATCCTATCTCCTAAAACTAATTTAAATAACTGTTCTTAAGAAATCAAATGAATTTAACAACAAGTACTTTTAATAAACTAGGAATTAAATGCCTATAAAATATATAACATGATTTTAAGGAGTCCTATTATAAAGTCTGAAAGCAAAATCTAAATATTTAATAGTTTAAATTTAATCTCTTTAAAAGTTTTTTAAAAGCTGCAAGCTATATTATAAATTGCCAGTTAAATTCCCACTCTAGTCTACAAAAATAATCTGCTGCACAAATATATAAATTTAAGGTAACCCTACTTGTGTTGATCTTTTTTCCAGTCTTATAAGTTCAGTAAAACAAAAAGTAAGCACCTAGATATTAAATTAACTTTCATTTGAGCAGCATTTTGATTTTAAAGGGATTCTAAATGTAGTCTAAAACTTTCCAGAAGTCATATTTACACTCATTGTACAGCACTTTATATACATATAAATACAGATTTATAAGAAATAAACAAATTAACCTATACTTTTCATAATGTAAAAAATAAAGATAAAAGTACAACATATGTGATCATATGGTAAGCCATCTATTTGAGAAATATGCTTGGTGTTCAGTTCTGACGGCAAAAGCCTTGAATAACTTAAAGCATATCACATAAACACACCACAGGTGCTTAGTTTATTTATGATCTTAACCTAGGCCTATCTACAGTTTTAAGTGTTAAAGTCAATGCTGCATAAATAGTTGAGTTTAGTACTGTCTGCACTGGAGAAAAATGATTATGGAAGGTATGACAGCAGATGTCAAATGTTTTTAAATATAACTATAGGGAGGGATTAAAATTAATTCTTTTCCGGAGGGAAATCAGGAATTTCTGATAATAGAGCTTTCGTTAGCAGTTTGCTTTGCCTTTTGTTCCTGCCCATAAGGTAGTGTTTGATTTTGCTGTGATATCTCTTATAAAAAAATTGATGGACTTGACTTTCCTGGAATACAGCAGAGTGGATTTTTGTGATCTAATTACCCTTCCACAAAAACAAATAGGTAGCTGTGATAAGGTCTGTTTGTGTCCCACACACAAAGTTCTTTACCAACCAATTCTTGGCTGAAGTAGGCTAGAAGCAGGGATTTTATCTGGGGAAAGAAGTTATTCAAAATGTTTACTGTTCTATAATGTTCTAGTCTTGAGACTGACTGGAAAATCCTCTTTGGCGCTCCTTTACCTCAGAAGGCATGCCAGTTCTTATTACAGTAAGAAATTCTTATGATCAGATTCAAGGTACCGAGGAATAGGAAGCATGGAAATGTTGACCCACATTAAACAAACAAGCAAATAATAACTCTTCTGTAAGTTAAAAGAGGTTTTTAACTCTAAAAGCAAGGCCCTTTCCCCAGAAAAGTAAATTCATTAAAAATGTAGAAATAAAAATCCCATTATGGCTCTAAATATACAACAAATAAATAAGGTCACATATTTTGTACATTTCAAATTTTTAAAGAGCCCTACAGTATTTCAGGAAGATGACTTAAAGTATTGTTCCCTGAGTTCTTGATGCAACCCCAAATATAAGTTCATGAACTCTAAGACCTTAAAGAGAGAAAAATCCACATGGCTTGCTTCCTCTCTCTTTTAGGATTAGCTGTTTACTCCAAAGCAGTTTGTTCAGTGCTTACCCTATAGTTCAAATGCTTTAAGAATGTGGCTTTATCCATTTCTTAGAAGACAAACTCCCAAAGAAACTTCTAAGAAGGAAAAAAAAAAAAAAGACTGTTTAAAGAAAGTAAAGTTTTAACATTAGTTTACAGTGCAGTTGAGTAGATGAGTTTTATATCTATAAGACATCAAGAGTGGTAATACTGTCATAGGTATTAGAAGGTAGAGTTCTATGAATTCTGCCTTTTCTGACCTCAGTGGTTATTGACTCTAGTTTCTGTTACCAAACAAAAAGTCTAACAATTAAAAAAACCCAAACTACTAGAAATAGAATGACTCTTACAAATTTAAGTGTATGAGAAGACATACATTTGGTTTTAAAATAAAGATCAAAACAACCAATTAATAATATCTCAATTTTAAAAAATCTGCAATTTACCTATCAACTTGTACATAACAGTAATTTTGAAAAACTCATTCAAAACTGGGGTTTTAAAATTCTTGAATTGTCTTCCTATCACCTTCTTGATGGTTATTAGAATATTTTTTAAAAATTCAAAGCTTGGGAATAGTTCAGTGAAATAGATATTTGTTTGCAACTTCCATTATAGTCTATTTAGAAAAACTAATTACAGTGAATAGAGACTTTAATTCTGTTCCTGGAAGTTTTATGTTAGGCTTAACTTTAAGCCACTAAAGGTTTCTAAGAAAACAACAACAACAACAGTTGAGAGAACATCTGAAATGTCCCATCCATTTCAGTAAAGTGCACAGTTACGAGTGTTCATCCTTTGGCTTGGCTATGACCTCAAGGGAGGTGTAGAAGTCAGTGGTGCTGGTGTCAGATTCCTGACTATATTACTGAGGCTGGCAATCTTCTCCTCTAGGAGGTAATTTTTCTTCTCTGCTGTTTTTTGTCGCTGTTCGGTCATTTCCAGAGCTTTCAACAACTGGGCATTTTCCACATACAAATCCTTCACTATTGCATCTGCTTTGGTATTCTTGCAGAGCTGGAAACAGAACCAGAAACATCTTGACTCCATTTCTGTTATTCTTTTAAAAGATCTGACATAAGGACAGTTGTTTATAAAGGCAAATGGCTTCTATCAGTTATATTCTTTTATTTTACAATACAGCTTTAGTATCAGACCTGGTACCAGGGATACAAGTAAAACAAATCCACTTATTCCAGGCTGTTTCTTTGCATAATTTGTTTGCAGAAGTCACTAATAAAATAACAAATTGATATTTGAGGGTTCAAAAGTGAAGGTATTTTCAGCCTAGGTATTATTTCTTTATTTATTCTCTAAAAATATCACAATTTCTGAGGTTGTGAACTGTTTACCTGTTATTAACAATAGATGCTTGTCTCCCGTTCATAACTACTACATACAACCTACTAAATGTAGCTCATGTATTATAACACAAAGATTCAGCAGTTACTTCCTTTTAAAATAAAACCTTGTCTAGAAGAGATATTCTAATCTTTATGGTTAGAATATATAGTCTTGGTTAGGGTGGGAACACTCTTCAGCAGTATTAGAATAATTTGATTTTTGGTCTCCTTAAGTTAATATCTTCCAATCCCCTTTCCCTCATTATACCTTTAACTCCTCATTTTACACCCAGTTTCAGGTAATGCATCTACAAGTATGAAGGTTTAAGGTAATAAAGAAAACTTAAGGCTTGGCTAACTAATTTACATAATAGCATTTCAAAGAGCAATGCTAAAGACTATCACATGGAAGCCCAGAACCTAGGTGACTGGCAAGTTTAACATAAAACTAACATTATTAAAAAAAAAAAAAACCACACCTAACATTATTTTCTATTAAACTGTTTTAGTGTATAACCTTTCCTCTTTCCCTTCCATTAAAAAACACTTCAGTGACTCTTATCCAGTACACAACAAAATCCAAACTCTTGTGGCTTAGCACTAAGACCCTCCACTGTCTACTTTTCCCTCTCTCTCATTTGTTTCTTTTGCTTCTCCCAGAATAGGATGAACTGTTAATGCCAAAGTGTTTGTAGATGTCCACACCCCATGTTACCCATTTTCTTTGTTTTTGAACTGCTACTGGAAGTACTGCCAAATGGTCAGTACCATGTAGGTGAACTACACTCCATATGGGCAGGGATTTTGCTGTATTTCTAGTACTTGGAACAGAACCTGGCATGTAGTGACTATGTGTTGAATAAATGAGTAAGGGACTGAATCAATAAATGTAAGTACAGGACTTTCTCTTTCTCTCCATTCTGTGTATTAAGATTTAGGACACAGGAAAGTTCCTGTCCACCATTCCCTTGGGATTATTCTTCTCAGATTCTACATGTCTAAAAATCCAGGTTGGGCAGTTTCTACCCTCCTACCCCCTGCCACAGTTTGTCTCAATCTCAGATTCCAGAGAGGTTATAAAATTCCCTAGAAAGTAATCCTTTCTGTTATGTCTCTTCAGTAGATGCACAAATAATTTATAAGCACCAGGCCACACTTGCTGCCAGCAAGAGAAAAAGATTAGCCTACTTGGTGATCCTGAATTTGAGAGTCCAGATTCTGATTCAAAACACAGCCTTTTGGGGTCTGGCTATAGCCACAAGTTAGATTTTGAGGCTGTCATAGTTGTTGCAAATAAGAAAGCTAAAGTTACACTTATTATCCCCCCATTTTTTTTTTTTTTAACAAATATAAACTTCCTGTTTATTTGGGGCAAAAAAAGTCTATAAAAATTCAATTTGGATTGAACCTCATTAGAAATGCTTTAGGTCCACGAGTCACTGTTAGCAAATATACATTTAAAAAATTGTAGACAAACATATGACTCAAAAGAACTTTGGAAAAAACAATGTAGAATACAGAATTCATATTTTTGAAGTGGTATGGGGAACAGTGACTCCTAAATTCTTCTAATTTAGGAGTTTATAATAGAGTTTGTCTTTATTAGACAATAAAAGTTAGCAAGTTAGTAGCAATAAAGGAAAGTAAAACTGGAATTAAAGCAGAAGGTGAGATGGGTGGGTAGAGATGACCTGGGAAGCTCACTTGTTCTTTGAGCTGATTCACTTTCTCCTGAAGAAGCCTTTTCACCAGTTTCAATTTCTGTTCAACTTCCAACATTCGTTCCTCCATGACAGTTACCAGGTATTCCTGGTTTCCCTGAAGGAAAAGAAAAAAAATTGTATTGTTATTTGAAAATCATGCCATGAGAAAGCACTAGTAGTTAATTTTCCCCATAAGATGCCTAGAGAAAGGACAGCGAATGTTTGCTTTTGAATAGCAAGGGTGGATTTCTGATGAAATGGGAGTTCTGAACACTGCATGAGTTGCACAGGTTAGAAAGGTAACCCTATCAGAGGAAGAATCAAAGATAAAAAAAAAGAATCTTACCTGTGCTACCACCTTCCCCCGAGATAAAGCAAAAGTCTTAAAACCAATACTTAAGATCTGTGTGTACTTATTATAGTAAAATAGGTATCCAAAGTAAATTAAAAGATGGTTATCAACCTTTCATCTGTGATTTGGGTCTTTGCAATACTGTGGGACTTTCAACAACAAAATGAATAAAAACTGAGTTTATTCAGGATCACCTAACATTTCCAATCAGCTTGCAGTATGTGTGTCTGTTTTATTTTCGAAATGGCTGGTTACTGTGAGGGTGTTAGTGTTTCTAGTAGCCTCTTCCCACTAGTTCTTCTAATTATTGGTTTCCCAATTTGACTTGTCAATGTGCAGCAAATACCTGAATTGGAGGATGGACTTATCGTTAGAACATATTTAAAACTGAAAATTTTCTCCCCATAAAGAGCTCCTAGATGAAACAATAGGGCAGAAAAAGGATGCTGGCTTCTCCTCTTCTCCTTATACAACAGTGATGGATTAAGATGTGTGTGGGTTTTGGAGTGCAGAGGGACCTAGAACAAGATTTAGAGTGCAACTGACTACCCCTTCTCCCAGTCTACCAAAATGTTCACATAAAGAATTTCAGATTTTAAAAGGTTCTTCAAATGTTTAAGCAAGACTCAGGTGTTAGTAGCTGATGGCATAACCTGTCCTTAAAAATATACCCCAAAGTGTCCTTTAAAAAACACAAAGAATGACCAAATGTGAGGTGAAAGCCAACATTTGTGTGTGTTAAATAATAGCATTTATTCAAACATAAAAGAAACAACTAAGCCATGCAACTAATTTAAAGATAAAAACTGTAGTAGGCAAAAGATGAATGCAGAAGTTTCAAGAAACCAGGTCCTAAGAGCATCTAAAAATCCTATATTTTAAAAGGTATAAAATTCAAACATAAATGGAAAATGCCAGCTTTTCACTTGCCTTAAAAAAAAAGCAAAAGCAAAACAAAGCAAAAAACTTGGGTAATTAATTCAAAGAACATGGGGCATAGCAAAAGAGTGGGGAAAGAGGAAAAACAAAAGCAGTCATATATTTAAAATTTATTTTATTTCATAAAAAATTTCCTTTTTCCTGTCAAAAAAGTATTATACATCTTATATAAAACAGTATAAATAATCCTGATTTTCTTTAAATTCCATATATAAAAGCAGTACCTTTTGTTAAAAATATTTACAATGTATGGAATGAGAAAATATATAGAATACATCCTTTCAAGAATCTCAAATCCACACTCTTTAGATGATATAAATAATTAAGTGCAACAGGCTGAAATTTGTGAATTTGATTCACAAAATTCACATCCTTTCAAGAATTTCAAATTCATTCTCTTTAAGTGTAACAAGCTGAAATTTGTGAATTTGATTCACATAAATAAGAAACATAATACTGCAAAGGCTTAATAATAATAATAAAACTTAAAAGAGCACTTGTTTCCAAAACATTTCTCAGCTTATGTCTATATTTGTGTGGTGTGTGTGGGTGTGTGCATTTGAGTATCTGCCATGGTAAGAAATGCCATCAATAACAGCCCAGTTTTCACAGGTGCCCAATCCTTCTGTAGGAATCTGCGTGCACTGCTCGCTGCTCCGGTAGCAAGGCCTAGAGAAAGAAGGCAAGTGGTACACTTCACCCTGATGTCAAGATTATGCTTTTGGGGGGAATCTAAATTCACACATTTATAATGCAAACAATTTTTAAAAGCACACATCAATACTACATATGCAAGCGAAGCAACACAAGGCAGACGAAATCACATCACTCCACACACAGAGACAACATGCAGATTCTAACAACATTCTGTATTCTTAAAATCGGTGTCAGCTCAGTTACCAGAAACAGAGAGAGCCTGCCAGCACCTTCTCGTGAGAGCAATAAGCAGTCCACTCCGCCATCTGGCTGGAGAAATTCTCTCTTTTTAAATACAAAATCTTAACAGTTTTTGTCTATCTAATCCTCAAGTAATTGAAGTAAAGGGATACTTTTTACTTTTAAACACTGGTAGGTGGGTTGGGAGGAGCATATTTTAAAAGTAGTATATATGAGAGAGTAATGAGTAGGATCTTAGTTCGATCATTTGATTTAAAATGTCTATTAAAAACTGAGGTCAAGTTTCATGATTCACGTCTATAATGAAGAGCTGAAGCATCTGTCCAATACCTACCATCACAATGTTACTTCTGGAATTAACTTTTAGTATTTGGAAACTGAATGTAGGAAGCTTCCAAAAACATGGATTTTAAGCCTTTGTTAGAAAGAACAGATGACGACTACATCATGCAAAAGATAGATATATACTAGCAGGCAAAGAAAACAAAATTGCTCCAATGTACAATTATGGTGCCAATATGACTTTGCAAAGCAACTGTGACCAGATTACAGAAAAAGAGTTGGAAAATCCTTGTCAAATGTCACCTGAGAGGCAAGGTAAATTTTGAAAACAGAAGAAGAGTTATCCAACCTAGAATTAACTAATCTAGAATTCTGCAAATTAAGGAGTGTTTTTAATTTTATTCCTAATTCTGAGGAAGAATTAAGAGACTTCTGAAAGAAGAGAATCATGAATGAAGCACTAAAAAGAAAATTTAACTATTTGAAAACTTAGGTAATGTAAGATTGTGTCTGGAGGTTAATGCTAATTCAAAGGGAAGAGGAAGATCTTTATTTTCTTAAAAAAAGTTTTTCAAACTAGATCATTTAAAAAATAAGCTAAATGAATTATGTCAACTTAAAAAAGTCACCGATGACACATTCTACTTTAATAGTTGTGAAAAGTCCCCATTTGTGAATTCCAAGGAACTTAGCAGGCCACACCCCTCTAGTACAAGAAAACCCAGGATGCTTTGTTAGTAATACATATCCGAGAGTTGCACTTGGATTCTGTAACATTTTTGGCATCAGACAAGAATGTTAGGTCAATTGCACAGTATGCTCAAGTGAGCCTGACACTTCATCATCGCTTAGCAACTTGCATGAGACCCAGAACTCTTAATTACCCAGCTTAGCAGCTGAGAGCTCAAAAGTAGCACTGCAAAAACCAAGACCAAAGCCCAAACAGCACTGCACTTCTGTGGATTTGTAATACAGGTAAGGTGTAACTGACAAAAGACAGATTCTTCATCCCCACCTTTGAACTGGTATAACTTCCAAATAGGTAAAATTAAACTAGGTGATCTGTGTTTACTATTAGAAAAAGATCATCATACCTGTGGTGTGTTGGTTTCAGAAGTCCTATTTTCAAGTTCCTCCTGCAGGCACTGGTTTATCCTTTCTGCCTGCAGCAGCTGGTGTTGAAGCTGCAGAAAATGCTCCCTGGGAACCACTGGACAGGCCTGCTGCTGGAGCAGTTGCAGTTCCCAAGCATGAGGGGATGGGCTAAGCATCATAGTGGACCTCAGGTGCTGCATCTGGAGAATAAGAGCAAAGCCCTAGTCAGCTACCATGCCTTCAGTCACAGAGCTGCCTTGAAAGTAGCAGGCAGAGAGAAAGGAAGTCTACGGATTCATTAATGGCCTCTCAGACTTACTGATAACTTGAAAACAGGCAGCACAGTTGATCCCAAGTAAAAATAAAAAATCATTTTGCTTAGGAGGTAATACATTTAATGAATAAGCAGGCCTTAAAAGTTTTAGACTTACAGTGTACTTCCTCAATCTTAAGTGACAATAAAACATGAGGTACATGGTGCACGTATGTCTGGATTTTCCTTTTTTCTTCCTACACTAGAACATTTAATTATCCCTGTTTAAAAAAAAAAGGTGGAATAGGCAAAGGGTAGAAAGAGGTTATGCTTTACAGTTTTGCCACTTACCATTCATAAAGATTCTTTAAAAAAAAAAAAAACATTTATTTTTACTTATTTGGCTGCATAGAGTCTTAGTTGTGGCATGTGGGATCTAGTTCCCTAACCAGGGATCGAACCCCACCCCCTTGTATCAGGAGCACAGAGTCTTAGCCACTGGACCACCAGAGAATTCCCCACAAAGATTCCTAAAAGCAGTTCAATGACTACTTTTTTTCTAAGTTAGCAATTTGTTTTGAGAATCTCATCTTGCATATCAAATTATTTTAATCTATCTTAGTTTATCAGACAGGCAATTCTAGGACATAAGGTGATATTCCAGAATATTTGGGAATCGAAGTACATGGAATGAAAGGATTTATTCAAGACAATGAGGAAATGGTATGTGTATCACATGCCAATCAAATGTGGGGCAAGGGAAAGAAGGCACTGCATTTGGTCAGTGAAGCATGCCACTTCACATCTGTGGACACATTCAGCAGACACAGAGCTCAATGGAAGACATGCAACAAATATGACCAAGTACTAAACTCATGAGGAAGCACCCCCAGGCATGTGAGAAGGGAAAAAGGTCCTCTAAGACACAACTAGAATTAAATGTTATCATGAAACTTCAGAGCCACTATCCATTTCCTTAAATTTAAATTTCTGAGGTGGGGTATTACCCATTTTGAAATATTTCTAGTTATGGATTTAGAAAACCCACCACTTTATGATCCCCTGATTTTCTATCAGTGGGATGATTTTCTTCACCACGTCTTTAAATACTGAAGAAAATCCTAATGGAAATGTAAACAGATATATTCCAGAGTTAAATGAATTTGAATATTGGCTCTTAAGTATGTATTAACTGTCATAGTAGTAGAAATGATTACATGAATAAGGGGTTTAATGAGATGTCTCCATGCTATGAAATTCATTGAAAGAGAATGTTCTACCTTCACACACTATCTCAGGCAGAGAACTGCACCCTTCTCTGCTAGTTCCAACCACAGAGTTCTAGGTACAGGTTAGCCACAGATAAAACAAAAAAGAGAATTGCAGGAGTTATAAAAGAGAAAGAAAATATGAGTTATAAAGAGAAAGAACAGCACAAAACAGGGTATACTACATACCTTAACACATATGCTCTAGTCAGTAGGAACTTAAAAAGACCAACATCTACAGTTCTCTGTATATAAATTTTACAGATATTAAAATGTCAAACAGCTCTTAATTTGGCAGCCACTTCCTCATCTATTGTAATTTGGTTGGTTTATGAGCTTGCTTCCTTACCTCCATTCATTCCAATATAATAATTCAGAAGATTTCAAGTGCAGTATGGAATAGACCTGATGTTATATACCTTGCCTTGTGGAGATGCAAGATATAAACCATAAAACATTTTTGTTGTTCAAGTGTCTGAACTATTGGCTATCAGAGGTACACATCAGACTATAAGAACTGCTAACAGTCTGTAACTTTTTTTTTTAGGTGTTCAAAACAAATTGTTTATAGAACTTTGCCTCATATAGTTGAAAAAACCATGGAGTGGGAGGCAAATTCTTCCATTTCCTGGTCTAATAATTTGGGATCTTTAATTGCCCTGGGGTAAGGGTATGTGTTATGTTAATCAGTGATTTTAAACTATCCTATAGGGATGAGAAGAAATTCCTTCCCCCAAGGGAGTGCATACATCAGATAGAATCACCTAGAAAGCTTTCCCTAAATTCTTTGATACCGAAGATTCTGATGTAGGAATATCTCCCTGCCTGCCTACTGCCCCTCCCCCAAACCTGATGAGACTCCATGGGGGAGTGAGAAGAATGTACCTATCCCCTGATGAGCTGGGCAAAAAAAATGGTGTGAAAAACCACTGAACGTCCTCAAATTTGGCCTAATCTTTAGGTAGCACAGCATAAATAAAAATCCAATTTATAGGTCCAGTGGGAAGGGGAAATGAAGAGTTATTGCTTAATGGTTAAAGTTTCTGTTTGGGGTGATGAAAAGGTTTTAGAAGTAGTGGTGACAGTTGTAGAACACTGTGAATGTAATTAATGCCACTGAATGCCACTTAACAAAATTTGCCATTTTAATCATTCATATATATAATTTCTATATATATATATACACACTTAGTATAAATTAAAACACAATGTCATATACCCAAATCGCTGAATTAGACACTTTAAATGAATGAATTGTGTAGTGTGTGAATTACATTTAACAAAGCTGCTAAAGAATTGAATTATATGTCTGCACAGAGTTCACAGCTCAGTCTTATTTCAACAGAAGTTTCATTAGAATAGTGTATGAGATGTTCTTTACAGTGTTCCAATTAAAAATTCACGCTTTTTCTTTTTTCAGCTCCAGTGCCAAGAACACTCAATTTCCCTCATCCATTACCAAATATTTACTACCAGATCAGGGGGAAAAGTAATGAGGGGAAATTGCTTATGATGACTAATCATGTAACGTATGATTGGGAGAGAAGGGGGCATATGAGGCCAAAGAGAGCAGGTGGGAGAAGGCACAGCCTGTTGGAAGAGCATTTGGAGAGGATCTAACAGTGATTAAGTATACCCTGTTACTTTCCAATTGGGTACTAGACATGTCATGTGTGGCTTCAGATCTCTCATTCATTAGAGTATATAATTATTTCCTCAGAAAAGGCTATCTACATCTAAACACAGACTGCAGCTCAAAGTTTTAATAAACACATTTATTATATGCAGAAGGAAAAGCAAAAATGGTCTGGATTTCATTCTTTTTAGTGTCACTAATCTCCCTATTAGTAGATAAATCAGAGAACATAAAATTGACAGAAATCTTAGTGGTCATTTAAATGTAAATGCGATATGTTTGCCTATATTTCATATTTAAAAACCAAGCATCTATTGAAACTTATCTTTGCACATGTTCAGCTTCATGAAAGAAAATACTTACATATCTCTTTTCCTATAATTCTGGCTTTAAAATATTTGTATACACAGAACTTTTAAGAGCACAGAAAGATTTTCTACCCATACCTCTCTACCTTATATAATGTTACAGGTCATTAAATGCTGGACTAACTAATATTTTTATTACCCAAAGTAAAGTACCTCAATGAAATTTTTACTTATTAAGGGAGATTTTACATAAATTGTTTTACATCCTATAATTGCACTCGGTGTTCAGAAAGCAATCTATTAAGACTAGAAACTCAATGTCCAAGATGACAAGTTTTACAAATCCACTTTCATATTTAACAGATGTACCTCTCCCAAGACAGTGCTGAGTTACAAATGTAGAAATGAACAATGGCAACACTTGAAAATTAAATGTCTAAATGCTAATGCTCTTAAACTCCCTGAATGTACTTCCTAACTGAATAGGTTGTAACAGAGCACATCACATCTATAAAACACTACACTGGGGGAGGTATCAGGAAACTATTAAAACCACAGCATTGGTGAGAGAGCTCTGAACCTCTAGGTTAGTACTGGACAGAGTCCCTGCCACTTGAATTTGTTGAGGCACAGGTCATTGGATTTTAGGATGGTCAACATTATTATTATTATTCCTTCTTCTGTGAAGCAGTATATATTCCTACAGCTGTGTAATTAGCAAAAATATTTATCAAACTTGGTAAGACAAACCAGAGTCCAGCTTGGCAATGTACTTAGATTTTCACTGTTTTCGTAATAAAAATTAAAGCTATGCTAGCCTCTCTCAACAAATGGGTCATTCATGGATTAAAATATTCTTCATAGCTAAGGTCATTTGCCTTAAAAACTTACCTCCATTAGCTGTTCATCCAGTTTTACTTGTTTCTTTTTCAGGCCTTCATTTTCCAGATGAATTGTTTCTAATTCTCGTTCAAGGGATTTTATCTGACTAACCTGTTGAAAAACATAAAACTCCCTTAAAAAAAAGAAAACAACCTGAATTGCTCTACTTTTTTTTGACAAATTTACACTAATCAGAAATCTCAACTCTTGGAAGAAAGCTGAGTTCATTCATCAAGGGAAAAGAACAAATAATTCAGTGCACTGATTATATTTAAGTAGTCTAGCTTTAATCACCACTCCTCACATAGAACAGAGTCCTAAGGCAGGTAGCTTTCAAACTTCAATGCCACTCACTGTACAAAATACATTTTATCTTGCAACCCAGTACACCCACACACCCCCACATGTACATATAAATGCATAATCAGTTGTAAGTATATATCACTAAAAGAAAACTTCCATGGAATAATATCCCTACTATAAGCCACGCACTCTGATATTTTATAGTATATTTTATTAAAGATGTCACAACATTGTAAAGAAACTATAATAAAAATGTTTTTAAATGCTGGTATTTCACTAAACTGATATCATGATCATCTCCTACAGATCTGCAGTAGGGAAAAATGTCTGAAAACAGAGTACACAAAACCTGATTTATTTAACTTTTTTCTCAATTTTAAAGAGAAATTTGAAAATTTTATGAGGATCCACTTTTGGAATTCTCTTTGGTACAGGATCTTATGAGAATCTAATGAGCTAGAGGACACTCAAGGATTCAGAATATTGCTAAGTGGAAAACATATGATACAATTCTAGAATGCTAATCTTGGCCTCCGTCAAAAGAGCTGAGAAGAGTAGTAAGAACTGTTAAATGGAAATCAGTATACACTTTCCAGGCATCCTTAAATTAAATTCATCGTTATTTTAAAACCTATCATTAGACTTTCCCCTTGGTGAGCAGCTGGATGAAACCCAACATCTTTCTGAAAAGTTTACTTGAATATAACCTAGACTTTAAATGACATAATTACAGAACCATAATTTTATTTGCACTGGGAAACTAAAAAATTTGTGTGACTTACTTTATTGTGGTTGTCTGGAACTGAACCCGGAATATCTCCAAGGTGTGCCTGTAGTGAAAACTCTTGAGTTTTAGTTTAGAAAAAGAAAGAAAGGAAAACAAGTAGCAAGAACTCCCACAATAACACTGGTCTAGAACTCAGACTTCATGGAACAAAGAATACAAAGCAAATGGAATCGTGTTACAGAGGTTTAACCATGTGGTAGCCAGCCTCTAAGGGGTCCCTGGTGATCCCTATCTCACACCCTTGCCTGGTCCCCTGCCCCCACTATACCTGAGTTAGTCTGTGTGACCTATAGAATACAGAAGTGATGTTGTGTGACTTCTGAGATTGGTTTATAAAACATATTACAGTTTCCATCGTGGTCTTCTGGAATCTCTCTCTTGTATCACTCGTTGCCACATCCTGAGAAAAGGCCCAGGTAGTGAGGAACTGAGTCTCTGGCAATCAGTCAGCAAAAGACAGAAGCCTCTTCCTAACACGTTATCTGAATAAATCTGGAAGTGGATGATCTCTAGCATCAGTGAAGCCTTCGGATATTGCAGCCTCAGCTAATATCTAGACAGCAACCTCAGGAAAGACCCTGAGCCAAAATCATTCCATTAAGCTGCTTCCAAATTCCTGACCTACAGAAACTGAGACATGAATGTTTTGTCTTTTTATTACACAGCAATGGTTAGCCAAATTAAAATGTTCCTAATATTCAGGTATATATGTTTTACTAATTTACAAAGGCTTATATACTAATGAAGATGATTAACCATCTTCTTTATGAAAACTTAAATTGCTCCTTTTTAGCAGTCACTCAATCAAAAAGGACTATGATACTGCTTTGACAAGATGACAAAAGTGCAGATAAAAGGAAGAATCAAAATATGCCATCAGTCATTTCCTTGGAAGCACACAGGGGAAGAAACATACATTTAGGGATGCATCAGAGTCAGCATATAGGCATGTGGTATTAACTCAAAAACTCACCTTCCTATTCGTAGGAGATCGCTCCTTTTGAAACTGTTCACATTCTCTCTTTAAGCTCAACTTCTCCTGCTCTGTGGGCTTCACAGTACCTGATGAGTTTAGATGTTTTTGGTGCTTAGGAGAAGGAAGGTTGGATTCCAGCTGACGGACCTAACAAGAACCAGCATAAGGGGAAGAAATGCTAATATAACCAACCAGTCAGGAAAAACAAAAAGCTAACATAATGAAAGTTTTTATTCAGTGCTTGGGTTCTGTTGTATTAAAAAAGCTTTTTCCAGTCAAGTCTGCCAATTTTTGAAGCTTACTCTTTTGAATTTCAAAAGATCCTGTCTAGGTTAATCTATTTTTAGCCTGATCCAACACTATAAGCATCAGACAGGGAAGAGGGGACTTCTGGCTCAGCCAAAGCACTGGGAGTCAACAGAGCAATGTGGCCGCCAAGCAAACAGACGTCATCTGTGGGCACCTGTGTGCCTACATGAGCATAA
This sequence comes from Cervus canadensis, assembly GCF_019320065.1. NCBI lineage: Eukaryota > Metazoa > Chordata > Mammalia > Artiodactyla > Cervidae > Cervus > Cervus canadensis. The sequence continues at coordinate 40,222,400 of NC_057391.1, forward strand.
CTTTTGGGAGTGAAGGGGGTGACAGTTCCTCTGACTCTACAGGACTGTTCACACCTGAGCAGTGCATTTACATCAGCTAAGTTCCATGAAGACAGCGACCATGTTTAGTCTTGTTCACCACTGCAACTTTAGTGATAGCAGAGTTTCTGGCACAGCGTAGCAGTTCTAGTGAATATCTGTGACTCCTAAGAGTTCTTTCTCAAAAGAGAGATTTAAGCATAGGTTACAAATAGTTGCTCATTTATATTGATGTATGGCAGAAACTAACACAATACTGTAAAGGAATTATCCTTCAATTAAAAATAAATAAAAAAAATAATTGCTTGACTACTCAGCAGAGGTAAAGAATTTAAACATCAGCTGAAAAAAAAATGATCTTTAAATACCATTCTAACCTTGAAATGCTGCATCTTTAAAGAGGGGCAACTTTTCCTCTTACAAGGAGTTAAACCAACAAGATTTGAGTTTAGTTTTGCCATTTTTGTACTACCAGTCTTGGTGGCTAGCCTATTTGAATGAGGAATATATGGTTCACATAATTTCCATTTATAAAATCACAGATTTAATATAGAACTGCTTATACAAAAAATAGTATATAAACATATCATGATAAAATTATATTGCAAGTAAATGATAAATTATACATTCTTAAAATAAGTCTGCCACACCAGAATACTCAAATCCTTACCTAGAATCACTGCAATCATATCAAACATTGACTTACAAACCTAGGCTACCACGTGCAAGTTTTCAAGTTACCTTCTCCCGGGAGAGTATGAGTTCCGATTTGGTGTTCTGTACCATGGTTGGGACTCTGTCATTCTCTCGCCAAAGTAACTGTTGTTCCTCATTCATCAGGTGATCCAGCTTGTCCCAGGACAGACTTTGCTGTTGGTTATGGAATCCTGATGGATGGGTGCCTATTTCTGGGGCCCGGTTCTTAAGAGAGAATTAACAGAAAAGCCTTAAAAAACAAGCTGATTTCTTTTTTGAGTGTCTTCTAATGTGAGTGAGCACTGGTATATATAGATAAAAGTAAAACAATATTCTTGAGTTTTTATTTTAAAAAAAGGTTTGGAAATTCTGTTTTAAATGGTCTTTGGCAAAACAGCTCTATCAAATCTAACAGCAAAGCTGATTGTAGGGCAAGTCCCAGTTCCATAAAAGACCCAAGCACATAGAGACTAGTGTCCTTAAAGATTACCTCATTCTTATGAAGTTATGCTTTGAATCCATATAAGCATTCTTTTGGTTAACATAGGACACAAAGAGAACTCTGAAATGCACGGCTAACTTGAAAGGGTTCACATGCCAAACTCTACTTTCATTTTCACATATGCAATCATATCCTTTTTTAGAATCCAAAGCACGTATCATCCATATAATTGAGGCTTGAACTCAGGAATATGCCTTAAGCTACCACAGTGATTTTTTTTTTTTTGATCCTGAAAGGTGCTTTAAAATTTTTTTTTTTAGGTATCACAACTAGATAAGCCTTTTGCTTTTCAAGCCAAAACATGAAAAAGAAAAAAAAATGGTACAGTCTCATTTTGAAAAAAATTTCAGCCCAAAAGTCATTTTTTAAAATGGAAACAACTATTATTTAAAAAAAAAAAAAAACACAGTTAAAAAAAAGTATCAGCAAGAGATAAAGTAGCTGAATTTAGCACCAATTTTTATGGTAGGACAAAATCTTAACATCTACCCAAGGCTGACATACATCAATTCAGTTCAGTCGCTTAGTCATGTCTGATTCTTTGCAACCCCATGGACTGCAGCACACCAGGCCTCCCTGTCCATCACCAACTCCTGGAGTTTACTCAAACTCATGTCCATTGAGTCGGTGATGCCATCCAACCATCTCATCCTCTGTCATCCCCTTGTCCTGCCTTCAATCTTTCCCCAGCATCAGGGTCTTTTCCAATGAGACAGCTCTTTGCATGAGGTGGCCAAAGTATTAGAGTTTCAGTTTCAGCATCAGTCCTTCCAAAGAATATTCAGGACTGATCTCCTTTAGGATGGACTGGTTTTGGATCTCCTCGCAGTCCAAGGGACTCTCAAGAGTCTCCTCCAACACCACAGTTCAAAAGCATCAATTCTTCGGTGCTCAGCTTTCTTTATAGTCCAACTCTCACATCCATACATGACTACTGGAAAAACCACAGCCTTGACTAGACAGACCTTTGTTGGCAAAGTAATGTCTCTGCTTTTTAATATGCTGTCTACATATATTGTTCTTAATTTACTTGCAAACAGATGAAGCAGCACTGTGATATATTAAAATGAGACCCTTTCTATAATATCAAAATGTTTTTACCCATGGTCTTTTGATTTGCACAATATAAAAAATTACCTTGTCACTATGGTTCCATTTATGTGAAGTTCAGAAACAAGCATCCCTAACCTATGGTGGCAGAAGGTAGAGAAGTCGTTCCCTTGGGGTTGTCAACTGAAGAGGACACAAGAGAGCCTACTGGGTGCTGGAAATGTTCTTTATTTTGAGCTAGGAGGTGGTTACACAAACACAAACATACATACACACATTTCTAGGTAAAATACACATTTATATATAGATACATATATATGTGTAAAAATAAGTTATAAACTGAACTGTGTGCATTTTACTATATAAAGTTATACCTCAATAAAGAAAAGAAATTACCTTGTCACTGGCATTCTGAAGTTGCTTGTGTAGAGACATCACTTCTTGCTTTAAAGCCTCCTTTTCCTGCTGAGTCACCCGTAGATCAGATTTAATTCGGGACATTTGTAGGTTTACATTCTGAAGGGTGTCTTCTAAGTTCTGAACCTACGTCAGGAGAACAAATAACAAATCTTCATGGTCTCACCTATAGCATCTGCATGTATGAATGAACTAAGACAAAGAACTCCAAAGTCCCTTCTGTTTCTACTTACTATATCCAGCTCTTTTCAGTTGCTCAGGGCAAACCAGGATATTATGTATCTTTACAGGATGTTACGTTATATTTAAGAGAATAATGAAATATACCATGAGCAAGGTATTGCTGGTCCAGTCATCTGGTATATTACCAAGTGATATCTTACAGAACCAGGCAGTACCAGCTGGCATCACTATAGATAATTTTACTGAATTTTGTAGAAATTACATTCTAGACTGTCATGTTGTTTTGCAAAGGACCTCTCAGTTTAAAATAAAACCATATCTTTGTAGAACCCTACTCCATGCTAATATCTCATTTATATTTCAATTTTTCAAAATTTAAATTGGTAAATGGTATGTCAATAGATATCTTTAACTATAATAGGGCATGAACTTGGCTTAGAAATCCTAATTCTAAATTAGAAATAAGAAGTCATTTTTGTGCACTATTCTTAAGCTTTCATAAATAAGTAATCTCACAATGATGAGATAATCTCATGATTAATTCATAATAATGAACTTTGGGGGAAACACTGTTCAAATTATTTTATTATACTGTAACATGTGTCAAATATTAGTTAAATTGAATCATTCTAAGGCCCTTTTAGACCACATCCACTTAGAACGTTATTTCCTGCAGTTCTTCTGGAAGATATAGGGAAAAATTAACTATGTGGATGAAACAAGAACTGTCCACCTACCTTTTCCTGTGAAGCCACTAGTTGTGACTTTAAGCTTTCACTCTGGTGTTCCCAAGACTTCTGTTCTTGCTTCATAGTAGCAATTCTGTGCTCTAAAAGACTTGATTTTGCCAACTGTTTCAGGAAAAGAAAAGAGGTAACAGCATTTTTGTAAACATGTCTAGCCTCAACTCATATGCCTCCATTTACACCGAGAAGATCAAGTACCATCTCTTTACATAGTAGATTGGGGCACGGTAAAAGACAAACGTTTCCTTGACTCTCTTTTCTACTTTAATTTTGAAGAGTCTCTTTTCTTTGGGGATTTCCATTTTTCTTTCTCATTGCTTCATGTTTTGTGGGTGAGACATGAAGGGCTGGAAGGCAATTAGAAATCCCAAGAATGTGCCACAATAGGAAAACAGTGCCTATTAAGGCAGATGTAACAAAAGCAGTGTTTCTGGACTTGGCATGGAAAATATAGTAGAAAAAAAAGTGACTATGTAATGGGCTTCAGATTGTTAATTTCTGATTATTATATTCATATTATATTCATATATATATCATATTATATTCATAATATTCATATTATATGTAAGTAAGCTAGTGATATATTTAATATATATTTAGCAATAATTATTAAAATGAGACAATCTTTATATTACTGTATTTAATAATATATATATTAAACAACTAGACTCCTGTTAAACTCATGGCTTCAGCAATCTACAGATTTAATGTGATCCCTATCAAATTATTGATGACTTTTTCACACAGAGCTAGAACAAATAATCCTAAAATTTTTATGGATTATAAATACACATGCAGTATACATATACACCATGGTATATTACTCAGCCTTAAAAAAATGAAATAATGCCATTTGCTGCACAGGGATGGGTCAAGAGATTATCATACCAAGTGAAGTAAGTCAGACAGACAAAGACAAATATTACATGATATCACTTATATGTGAAATCTAAAAAAGTAATACAAATGAACTTATTACTACAAAACAGAAATAGACTCACACATAGAAAACACACGGTTACCAAAGGGGAAGAGTCGGGGAGGGATAAATTAGGAGTATGAGACTAACAGATATACACCACTATATATAAAATAAATAAGGATTTACTATATAGCACAGGGAATTATATTCAATATCTTGTAATAGTCTGTAATGGAAAAGAATCCAAAAAAAAGAAGTACACACACACACACAGCCAAATCACTTTGTTGTATACCTGAAACTAACACAGTATTGTAAATCAACTATACTTCAATAAAAGAAAAAAACTAATGGCTTCAGGAGCTCTAAGGTCACAAAATGCCAGCAAAATGCTGTTCCAGGAGACTTTTAGGCTAACACAATGGGCCCATATGCCACTGGCATTAGAGAAATGTTCATTACGGTACATCCCATATGATGATGGTAAAGTCTTATTTTTATTACCTTATCAACACAGATATTTAATTCTTCACTTAGAGCTTCCTTTTCTTTCAGCAGTTTTTCATTGTGGCTTAGAATACTAGAAATTTTTTGCTGGAAGTCAGAGAGATCAGGACATCTGCAGAGCTGCAAGGGATAAACAAATGAGCCCACCCATCACATCTCATGAATGTATTTATAGACAGGACATTTTCATGGCTGCTGCCATTTCCCTATCTATTTCCAAGGACATATAAACTCCAGGGGACTATAATTAACTTTGACGAAAATGTTCCTTGCTTCTCTCAATTCTCCAATTGACTGCCTAAATGTCTGCTCAGGCAAAACCTACCAGACATTGTTAAGTAATGGTCCCAGCCTTCTGTTTTACCTTCAGGATAAAATAAATAACATATTGCCATTCTGTCATCAATTTAACTTGGGTACATATGACAAAACATTTTCCTCATTTTTTTTTAACTAGAAAAAAAAACCTTTTTTCAATCAAGAATACAGAATTGGCATCAACCACATATAATGTATCAAGCAACACAAAGGCAAGTTTAAAGATAAATCAATCAGTCTTTTTCAGCTCATTTTACATATCCTTCACTTTGGGAGATACTTAAATTGACTGGCTTAGGAAAATGTTGCTGGTATGGACATACTTGCTTCTTCCTCTGCATTTTATGGAATCACGATAAACCAAAAACTTTTTGTTCCTTTTCATCACCAACTTTAGCCCTACTGACACTCAGGGCCAGGTAATTCCTTGTCACGGGGGACTGTCCTATGCACTGTAGGATGGTTGACAACATCCCAGGCATTACCTATTAGATTCCAGTAGCACAACTCCCTGCCTCGTATACCCAGTGTGGAAACCAAATGTGACCCCAGATACTGCTAAACATCTTGGTGTGCGGGAGCAGTCTCCACCCCCCACAAATGCTGCCTTAAAGAGACTGATTGTTTCTTACACTTTTAGAGTTTATATGTTTTCCGTTTCTCTCTGCTTCACCTGGCTTTCAATTTTCAGTTATTTACTGTCATGATTTTATGGCCACTTGTAACATTTTACCTGAAGGTCTTTTGGAACAGTATAACAAAACAGACGTTAAGGATTGACTCTTGTCTTCAACTGGCAACAAATTCAACATAATTTACAAATCTAAACAAGTCAGAAAGATGAAGGAAAATCTATGTACCTGGGCATTGGTTAATAAAGGACTTTTCTCCTTTACTCACTATCTTGCCTCCCTATCCCCAGACCCTCACAAAGCCTGGTACCATTTTGGATGTCTACAGACTGTCATGTGACTACTGCTGATGCTATTCATGTTTCTTTTCAGTGCAGCAGATAATATAAACAAAACTGTTTTGTGAACAAGAAATTATTATGTCATACAGAGCAGCATGTGCTTTCTGTATGGCAGCAACAATGAACTGACACCACCCTACTCCTGTGATCCAAGAGTCCAGGGACCATGAACAACTTCCTACCAAAAGCAAAAGTGCTCACAGGCAAGAAAAATGTGCCAAAATGAGGTCCTGATCATGCTGCTTTACTCTCAACTCTGCTCCTTTTCTTTTGATCCCTAGCTTGGCAAAATCACAGCACATACATTTCCCATGCTTGGACATGGGATCCATCATTATCATCTGAAAGGCTGAACAACAGAAAAAGAAAAAGGAGAAAAGTATGCCCAAGTTAATTAGGATAAATTTGGTAATAACAGTCCTGGAATACTTATATAACACAGAAGGGCCTTTTAACTGGAGTGTTTATATGGACTGACAGCCTCTGCTATGGCAGGACAGCTATACCTTCCATAGCAACATCTGACTGGAAAAGGTTCTTATAAAGCACCTATTAGGTACCTGTACTCTATTAGGCACTGGAAGAGACATGCATTCCGAGTCTACAATCTTATTAGGAAATCAAGACTTATGGGTGTCAACTAGGGATCAACGCAAACATAACATGCCCAGTGGTACAGACTCTGTTTCAGCATTCAGAGAAGGACACCTTTATGCTCATAGGTTGGATAGATACAAGAGAATTTTATAATCTAAAGATATCATGGTATTAAGGTAATCCTTCAGTGAAACAAATAAAATGGAAAAACTAAATTCTCCTATTATATATCAAGATTGCATAAACTGAGAAATTCATGTACTCACTGAAAAGTTCAGAATAAAGAATAAATTGGACAGTGTTCAGAATATAAATTTTAAGTGGACTTAAAATTATACTTAAAATTAGGTCTTTGCTTGAAACTTTGAAATATGTTTTTTAAAGCCAAATTCACAGGTGAGACCACATTCCTCATAATGCTCTAGAATCTATTCTTCTGCCCAAGATAAATGCCTCAAACTCACTATAAGAAAAAGGGAGAACCTGGGTCTCACAAATCTGGGTGAATAGTTTTTAAAGTTATTAGCAAGAAAGTCACCAGTGTTTTAGGCAAATTTATATTACCTAAACACCTGGCTGGGCGAAGGTAGAGCAACACATTTCTTAAACTGAAGTGGCTAGGATTCATTTATAGTAGTATTAATAGAAGGTCAGCCTACAACACACATAAGTTATATAACTAGAACAACATTTGGAGAATTAGTGATAGGAGCTCTTATAAATTAGACTTGTATTGCAAGCCCTGAACTTCACTAAGCAAGAAGCTAGTTAACAGGATTCAGTAAAAGGGACTCTCAATGGCAAAAAAAAAAAAAAAAAAAGACAATCTGGTACATGTTATTCTATGACTCCCACACATATCTCCTTGCCCCCATGTAAGCTGCATATATAGTCTTACTTGTTTCATTTTCTCCAATTCATCTTTTAGAAGGAGGTTTTCCTGTTCCACAATGTGAGTCTGTATTTTAACTTCAGAAAGTTCTGCCTCCAAAGAAGACACTAAAGTGGAAGACTAAGAAAAAAAATTAAAAAGTCAAAATAACATACTCATTTAGCCCAGGGAAACTTAATAAGGTCATAAAAGGCAGCATTAAGGGAAAATTAGTACATACTCAATGACACACTGTTTTAAGATCATTTGTCCTTATACTTAACGGAACTAACCAAAACTATCTTTTAAAAAACTTCCCACTAAAATGGTATAAACATGATTTCTTAAGTTTGCATTTGAAGATTCTCCACTGGAAAGTTACTATCTTTCCCTGGGGGGCAGATGCTTTGAGACCATGCAAACTGTGTTTTCCCTTAAGCATCTGCTTATTAATTTTAGGGTCTATCAGTGGATTTTATCGACAACAATTACTATTTTGGTATTTGCCTAATGAAGACTTGCTATTTCCTTCCTTCCTTCTACATTTATTAATTGTTATTCTATTGTAAGGACGATCTGTTATTTCTCTCCCCTTTATTAACCTATTCCATTATAACATATGGACCTATAGATATTCATTTTATTCTCTATTTTATAATTATGCTTATTTTGTGCTATGCTTTATTTTGTTGATCAAATTATTTCAGCTTTGGCCATTAGGAGCTTCTTCAGGTCGTGTCCTGTCCTTTTGACATGCCCCATTTTTTTTCGGGGCACATCTTTCTTTCTGGCACCATGAGATGTTCCAGGCTTATCTTGAATTGACCCTTCACCAGCCTTAGGATCAATCATCTCTCCAAGAAGCCCGGGTTTCTCATATAGGAGAACAGTGTTCAGAAACCAATATTTGGGTGCTCCATTCATATACACACATCTACATTTCTGTATCTGCCTATATAATAAACAAATAATGAGTTTATTCTATTAACTCAAATTCCAATCCAACATCAGAAGGTTCATTTTAGCCTTCTTAGTTTCCCCACTTCCAACCTCCTTGTCCCAAAATGAGAAACTCAGTTCTTACTATCTACAATATATTTATTTGTTCAATTCTGGTATACAGAGAGTAGTTCCAGAATCACTAACATACACCCACATGAGAAACACATTTAGTGACTATTGTAGCATTTATGTACACTTCCTTTTGTCTTAATCTTCCCATGTACAGTCAAAATACTAATTTCTAAATTACTTATTTTCTTCCACATCATGGTTATGTTATCCACTCATAATACTGTTAGGTTCATTTGTTAGCGTTTGTGTTCCATTTAGTTCCCCCCTCCCCTGATCTTTCTTTTCTGGATTGGTTTTGCTTATTTATTTGAGGGGATATGTGAAGAGTATGTGAAACATGACTATGGTACTAAGTATCAGACTATATGAAAAGCTTCCCAAAAGTGTCACTGCCTTCCTCATCCCTGTGATCACATTCCCACTCCTCTCTTGCATTCCTTTCCCATTTGCCCCCTATACGGAAGCATCTCTTTAGTTACCTGGTTTATCATTCCTGTATTTATTTTCCAAAAATTCTGTATTTCTTTTACACAAATACATGTGTATTATCTAATATCCCCTTCTTTATTACATGGTTGGAGACATACTAGAGAGACGCTTAGATATGCTTTTCAGCTTTTCCTTTTTCACCTATTTCTAGTATGTCCTGGAAATAATTTCATATCAAGAGATCTTTCTCATTCATTCTTTTTCTTTTTTTAAAACCTGTATAATACTACTCCATGGTGTGACTCCATCACATTTATCCAACAACTCTATGTGTGGGCGTCTAGGCTGTTTCCAATATTCTGCAGTTACAAACAATGCTGCAATGGATAACCAACCCTGTGCATGTGAATTTTCATATTTTTGGAGAAATATCTTTAGGGTAAATTTCTAGAAGATTGCTAGCATAAAAGTAAGTACATATATACTTTTGTTAGATATTGTCAAATTTCCTTCCAGAAATATAGTACTAGTTTATATCCCACCAGCAATGTATGAAAGTGCCTGTTTTTCCAAACTTTTGCCAACAGAATATGTTGTTATATTTTTAAATTGTTGCCAATCTCACAGGTGAGAAATGTTGCTTTATTTGCATTTCTCTAATTCTGAGTAACTTTGAATATTTTTTCATAGGTTTGAGAGCCATTTTTATCTCTTTTTCTTTGTGTGTGACTATTTTGTTCATGCATTTTTCCCATTTTGCTATCAGATTTTGATCCTAAGTTCTTTGGTTTTTAAGAGTTCTTTACATAGTAGGAATATTAGCCCCACTCTTTGGGGTATGGGATGCAAATATTTTTTCCCCCAGTTTATAAGCTGTCTTTTGACTTTAATTCTGAATGTCTACTGAGTTGTCCAGTCACCACTTATTAAAAAGTCCACCTGTACCCCAGTGACTTGAGAAGCCATCTTTGTTATATACTAAGTTTTCATTTGTATCTGGGTCTAGTTCTAGACTTTCTATTCATCTCTCTACTCATGTGCCAACACTACACTGTTTTAATTATTAGAACTTAAATGTATAAGAAATTAAATATAAGCATTTCTTTTTTTAATTGGGATTTCCTCCAGAAAGGCTAAAGAGTAGCTGTAGACCATACCTGCAATTTACAGTGTTCCAGTTCTTCTTTGAGATTAGACTTTTCTTGTTCCCATTCCTCACATGCACTGTGTCCTGGCTCTTTGTCGTTCTGGCTTAGCATTTCTGCCAGACGTTGATTAAGTTCTTGCAGCTCTTTCTGATTCTGAGAATTCTTTTGGCTAAGCTCCATATTTTCCAAATCCAACTGTTGGTTTTTGGTCTTTAATTCTGAAATCTAATTAAAATTGAAACAAGTGTTTAAAATTTGTTATCCTACTTCTGCTAAAAAAGCTTATTTAGAGATTAGTTCTTTTACCCTCTCTATGTAGATAAAATATATATACACACACACACACATACACATTTAATAGCAGAAACAATACATACTCATTATTACAAAGTCAATTAGACACTCTTGTCCAATCCCACTCAACAGGAATAGCCACTGTTCACAGCTGGATGCATCCCCCTCCAGACTGTTTTCAATGCATATACAAATCCATATGAGGGCTTCTCTGATAGCTGAGTTGGTAAAGAATCTGCCTGCAATGCAGGAGACCTGCATTTTCCCCCAGGAGACCTGGGTTTGATCCCTGGGTTGGGAAGATCCCCTGGAGAGGGGAAAGGCTACCCACTTCAGTATTCTGGCCTGGAGAATTCCATGAACTGTACAGTCCACAGGGTTGCAAAGAGTCGGACATGACTGAGTGACTTTCACTTTCACAGACACATATACACATAGTGTTTTTCTTCTTTAGATCGAAAATTTGCATAATTTCAGATGTTTGGATACTCTGCTTTCTCCACTTATAATATCTTATAGACTCTTATCTTTCCAAATCAGTGCATTCAGAAACTGCCATATGCTATATTTTTATGTGGCTGTGAGGTATTCCATGTAGCAAGACATTCCATACTGCATTTATCCATTCTCATACTGATGAAAAAGCAATCTTTTGGAAAATTCATTTATACACAGTGGCATTTTGTATTTAGCATCTCATTTTTGGAAGTGGGGCTACTGGGTCAGAAGGTATGCATATATATTATTGTTATGATTGACATCCTCAAAATGTGTTCTTCATAGCACTACCAACTTATAGTCCTATCAACAATGTATAAGTATATTCATTTTCTCACTCCCTTTTAATACTAGATGAGATCAATCTTTAATTTTTACTGATCTGATATGCAAAAAAAGGAAACATTTAATTTGCCCTTCCCTAATGAATAATGAGGCTAACTTTCTTTTTATATGTGCTCTTTTTTCTGACTTGACCATTCATATCAATTATCCATTTTCAATTGGGTTTTGCAATTTGTAAGAGTACAAAATATATTCTGGATGTTAACACCTTGTCTATTTCAAATGCTAAAAATACTCTTTTCCCAGGATGTCCTTGTCTTTTGACTGTTTCAGACTGATTCTCAAATGGCCTTTCTTCACACAATTGCACATTGTTGAGATTATACAAATTGGGCATTGAATGGCACACACTATCTAAATTAAATCATAATTCTATGAAAATATACATGGACGAACTAGTATTCTATATCTGTAAAATTCTATTCTTAACCTACTGCTTTTAATCATGCTGAAGAAAGAGGAAGGGGCTAACCTAAATGAAAACCCTATGAGGAGCTGCAGTCATTGAGACAGTATAATACTGGCACAAAAACTGATATATAGACCAATGGAACAAGAGAGAAAGCCCAGAAATAAACCCAAGCACCTATGGCCATCTTATCTTTGAAAAAGGAGTCAAGAATATACAATGGAGAGAAGACAGCCTCTTCAATAAGTGGTGCTGGGAAAACTGGACAGCTACATGTAAAAGAATGAAATTAGAACACTTCCTGACACCATATACAAAAGTACACTCAAAATGGATTAGACTTAAATGTAAGGCCAGAAACTATAAAACTCTGAGAGGAAAACACAGGCAGTATATTCTTTGACATAAATCACAGCAAAATTCTCTCTGACTCACCTCCTAGATTAATGGAAATAAAAACAAAAGTAAATAAATGGGACCGAACAAAACTTAAAAGCCTTTGCACGGCAAAGGAAACTATAAACAAGATGAAAAGACAACCCTCAAAATGGGAGAAAATAATTGCAAATGAAGCAACTGACAAAGGGTTAATCTCCAAAATATATAAGCAACTCATATAGCTTAATATCAGAAAAACAAATCAAAGCAAATCAGAAAGCCCAATCAAAAAATGGGCAGAAGCCCTAAACAGACATTTCTCCAAAAAAGACACACAGATGGCTAATAAACACATGAAAAGATGCTCAACATCACTCATTATTACAAATGCAAATCAAAACGACAATGAGTTATCACCTCACACCAGTCAGAATGGTCATCATCAAAAAATATACAAACAATAAATTCTGGAGAGGATGTAGAGAAAGGGGAACCCTTATGCACTGTTGGTGGGAATATAAACTGATACAGCCATTATGGAACACAGTATGGAGATTCCTTAAAAGACTAAATCTACCATATGACCTAGCAATCCCACTATTGGGCATATACCCTGAGAAAACCACCATTCTCAAAGACACATGTATCCCAATGTTCACTGCAGCACTTTACAATAGCCATGGAAGCAAGCTGGATGTCCACTGACAGATGAGTGGATAAAGAAGCTGCGGTACATTCACACAATGGAATGTAACTCTGACATAAAAAGGAGCAAATCTGAGTCAGTTGTAGCGAGGTGGACGAACCTAGAGCCTCTTATACAGAGTGAAGTCAGAAAGAGAAAAACAAATATTGTGCATTAACACATATATATGGAATCTAGAAAAATGGTACTGATGAACTTAGTAGAGAATGGACTTGTAGACACAGCAGGAGAAGGTGAGGGTGTGATGAATTGAGAAAACAGCACTGACATATATACACTATTATGTGTAAAACAGATAGTTAGTGGGAAGTTGCTAAATACCAGGGACCCAGCCTGGTCCTCTGTGATGACCGAGAGATATGGGATAGCAGGAGGGAAGGGAGGCTCAGGAAGGAAGGGATGTATATGCACATATAAAGTTATGACTGACTCATGTTGCTGTATGTCAAAGCCAACACTAAACTGTACAGCGATTTCCCACCAATTAAAAAAAGAGAATGGACCAAACACATAAGGAATAGAGCTAGTTTTTCATAGGTTTGGTTTAGAGATTATCATCTCCCCATTTCCACTGATTATACGGCTTGGATCACACACCCAGAGTCTAGAAATAATGTATATACATTTTGAAAATAATATTTTCAAAAAATAGAAGCTGAATTTAGAATTAGCATGAGGTAAGTTTCCATTTTGAAACTCAGAATTACAACCTTACCATTATTGTTAAAAAAAAAAAGAAAATTTTAGAATCAGGAAACATTGAGAAATACCTCTTACCTGTTTCTTTAAATTTTCAACCATCTTCTGAACTGCAGCTTTTTCCTGTTGTACAGTTTCTATTTTTTGCCTAAAGGGACAATGAAAATATAACTTAAGAGTTAGGCTTTAAACACTGAAGTACAACAGTTTTAGTCCTTGCAAAAATGCCTTTAGGATATTTAAGTATATATCTTACCACATTTCTTCCTGAGATCCACTTAATTTCCCTAATTTCAGGTTAGAAATGCTGTCTTCTTCATTTAAAGTAGTAATTTCATTTCTCAAAATAGAATTTTCCTCTTGAAGCTTCTCAGATTCATATCTGCAGTACAGAGATTTTTAAAAAATAGTTATAAAAAGGCCATCATCTGGCATCTTTGGAAAACACTTTCTAGTAACTTCCAATTAAACCCATATTCCATACCAGTTAAAAAGAAAAGCCTAAATTAGTAGTCTCTTCGTACTTGGAAATCAAGCTATGACAGACTGACTCATTTCTTTTGGGAAGTAAGAATTTTACTAAAAGACATTAGGGAAGTGTGACTAAAACACTTAAGCACTGAGACAGAAAAAAGACTCAGTACCCATCCTACTTGCTGACTTTCTCATACTGCTTTGAGCAAATGACTCTGTATTTCAGTCTCAAGTCCTGCCTGCTCCTCAAAGACAAAAGCCGTATCACGAAGCTGTATGAGCTTCAGTTTTAAACCCCAAGGTTACCTAGAGAAAGAAAATTCACTACATAAATGAAAGGGACATGTCAAAATATGTACACTAATGGTTACCTTCTAATTTCTTTCATCTCATTATGATTTTTGGAACTAAGAACTGTCTAAAATAAAAAGAGGAAAGACTAAAGCTAGAATTATTTTTTTCCCGTATCATTAAGATATTTCAGACATGATGTAAATTCTACAACTTTTTTGAACCAAATTTGTTAGAAGACTATTGCTATCATATTTTATAAAGTCAAGTGAGCAGTGGTTCAAATTAGTATATTTGTCTCTGTTCTTTCAGCACATTAAAATCTGATAGCTCCTCAAAAAATTGTATGTTCTAAGGTGAATTTCCAATATCTATAGAATATCAGCATGCACTTTAAGTGATGTAAGTGACAAACCATAAGCCATGAAACACATTTTTCCCCATATTAGTATAAGAAGAAAGTTCTTATCTACCAAGTGAGTTAATAATACACAAAAGGCATTCATTCTCATATAACTTGTTTCATCAAAATGAGAAAATAACGTTTAGCCAAAGGAAAAAAGTCTGTCCATCCAAATGAAGTGCTAGAAAAGAGTTAAAGACAACATACAATGATGACACACATGGTTAAATAGTGAACACTCTCCATTATGAACTTTCAGCCCCCAAATGAACAACATTTATTTCCTATAGAGGAAGGAGTGCCTCCTAGGCTGGGTTATTCTACTTGTTAATACAACACAGAAGCAGAAGGGAGTCTAAAGTACTGCTCTCTTTTTGAAGACTAACAGGTTAGTTTCTCTAGGCACAGCAAGCAGCAGAAGTTAGATCTGGTGAGGTGCTCTGTGAGGCTCCATGAAGTGTAGAAGGTACATACATTACCTCAGAAGCTCAACTTTCTGCTGCATCTCACTGCATGTGATTTGCAGGTCATGCATCATTGCCTTCAGCTCTTCCTCCTTTTCTCCTTGAGAAGGTACATCTTTTTGCTTGACTAAAGCAGTGACTCTTTCCCTCAACTTTCTAGTCAGCTCCTGCAGCTTTTTTTTCTCCCGTTCTAACTCCGCGATGGTGGCCTGGTGCTGAAAATGCTTGTCTTGAAGGCCGAGGAGAGCAGTGTTTTCCTCCAGTATAACTCGGTTCTGTGCTCCAGGCTTGTCTCTATGTGTCTGGAGTGTTCCATGTAGCCAGGCAATTTCATGTGCTTTTACTTTCTCTAAGAGCTGTGTATTCTCCTGTTCTAGGTACTGGTTTTCTTGATACAAATGTTCTTCTATAATATGGTGCACACTCATAACATTTGATACATGCTCATCCAGTGTTTGGTTTCGTTCAAAGACCTTTTCATCAGGTCCGACTTCCAGGTTATCCAAATGGGCTTCCCATAAGGAGAAGCAGTCACACTGCAGTGCTGCTCTTTCTCGTAGCTTCTCAATCTTGCCTTGAAGTCTCAAAACCAGAACATGCAGTTCCTCGTTTTCTCTTTTGATCTCATTGTAACTCTTTTCCAGGCTAAGGAATGTGTCAGTCATTTCTTCAACCTTCTTTAGCTCATCCTGTAATCTGAACATTTCTGAAGTGAGCTCTTTGTTACTTTCTAGTGCTTCGTCGTAGCGCGTCTCCATCATCCTCAGCTCTTCCTGAAGACATTCATTTTCTCTGCTGGCATCTTCGTATAACAGTTTATACTTGGGGGAAGCTTCAGGAATTCTTTCAAGCATCTTCAGTTTCTTTTTTAGGACAGAAACATCAAACAGTAGGTCCTGTTTCTTTTCAGACGCTCGATCGCAGTCTGCACGTAAGATCATTAACTGTTCCCGAAGCTGGCCGACCTGGTTCTTCAGGTCCCAGGTTTCAGTTCTGGTCTCCTCACTATTTTCAAGCTCGGAAAAACTCTCTATTGATGCTTCAGACTCCTCTGCTCTGACCTGTCTCTGACCAGAGCTCGCCCCTGTACTTTCGAGGTCACGGACCTCATCACCTTGTAGGTCATTGAGAATACGCTGCGTGGTTCCACCTTCTGCTTGTTTGATTCGGTTTGGCTGTAAAAATGGCTCTGTTTGTTCCACTGAATTTCCAAAGAGCCCAGTAGCTGGTTCATCTAAACAAGAAGACATTATTGACTCTGGTTCTAATTTTTGCAGCCTCTGCTGCAACCTAGAAATTTCAGTTGCCATTTTCACATTTTCCTTCACTGCTCGTTCATGGGCTCTTTGCAGGCTTAAGAGAACATCTCCATTCTCTTCCAACAGCTGTTCTCCTTGCTGAAGCAGGGACATGGCACCATTTTCTTCTGCCTCCTCCCCTCCTATCACCTGACAGCTATTCTGAAGCCTGGAGGGAGGAGGCACTACCTGCTCCATCTCCTTGATTTTATTCTGGAGCCTGGAGATTTCTGTGCTCATCTCAGCCCTCTCTCGATCTGCTTTCTCACAGGTTGCTCTGTGGACACTCTCCATGACCAGAAGCTTGGACATCATTTCCTGCGTCTCCTGGTCATGTTCCCTTTGTAGCCGTTCAAGCCTCTGGCTGACCAGTTGCTCTGAGGTGCCCGCGTGGCACGGGACCTGCTCACGGTCCTTCAGCTCTCTTTCGTGACTGCTCTTCAGCTCAAGTATCTGGTTGGACAGGAGACTTTGCTGACTTTCCGACACATTTCTCAGATCTTCCAGGTCCTGTAGCAGCTGCTCTCTCTCAACAACCATACTATTCAAATGCTCCTTGTATGTTTTCTCCAGCATCTCTCTCTCCTGGGTGAGGACCAAAGAGGTTGCTTTCTCCCTCTGCAGAGTCTCTTTGAGCTGCTCCTGGGCTTCCGCACATTCCTGGGTGAGCTCGTCCTTCTCGAACTCCCACTGGGACCTCTCCTCGCATTGCTGGTCCAGGAGCTCCTTCAGCTGTTGGCGGTAGTGCGCCTCCAGACTCCGCAGGGCGTGTTCATATCTCTCAGTGACTTTCTGACAGTCAGCCTGAAACTGGGCTTCTATCTGAGAGGTTCTTCTATTACACTCAGTTTCCATTTTTTCCCTAAATGTGGTCAACATACAGCATTACTGAAACTGTCATCAACTCTAGAAGCAAACAAAAAACATTTTCCCATGCATAG
Source organism: Cervus canadensis (assembly GCF_019320065.1). Taxonomy (NCBI): domain Eukaryota; kingdom Metazoa; phylum Chordata; class Mammalia; order Artiodactyla; family Cervidae; genus Cervus; species Cervus canadensis. The sequence goes on from NC_057391.1 coordinate 40,240,051, forward strand.
AAGCAGCCAAGCAAACAATTTAAATATTTTCTAAAAAATGGTCTTCACTTATTTCTATACTCAGAAGGGATCTCATTTCTGAGCACCAACACTGGCAGCCAGAATTAATTTAAAAGACTCACTTACCTCTCTCTGCATTTAAAAAGAATATTTAGAAACCAAATTCTCTGGCACACGCCCAGATATTTATGGAGTTTTAGCCAAAAACTTACAGAGCTTTCTCATTAAATGTTCAA